>NW_010972620.1:1986518-1986765 GCF_000737465.1 Haliaeetus leucocephalus
GATAAGAAGAGCTGGTCCCAAGAACCAACCAATGAGGTAGAGACAGTCCTTGATAAGAAGAGCTGGTCCCAAGAACCCACTAAGACTGGTCTTGCGGCTTGGGTGTATACCAAGAAATCACTGAGCCTGCGCAAAGAAAAAGGTTACTAGCGGTGACGAAGAGGAGTCATCTATCTTCATCTCTGCGACCACCAGACGACCACCATAAAGAGGCCCTGCGCAGGCGCAGTTGAGAGGAGACTATGGA
>NW_010972620.1:1987308-2300862 GCF_000737465.1 Haliaeetus leucocephalus
GCGGCGACTGAATTAAGCGCTTAAGCTATCTGGACAAGATTCCCTTTATTTCACAAAAGAATCCAACTTACATATGTTTCAACAAAGATCTAGAAAGAACTAACGGCATACAGCCAATACTACTAACACAGGAGCGCATATCTGGCTCAGCTGGGATGTTTGCCAGTCCTCAGAACAGTTAAAGATAAAAACATTCCATACACATACTCATGACTGTCTTCAGCCACATCTTCCCAGGCCTCCACAAGACCATCCTCCAACCTGACCTTGTAAAACTAGTTCTTCAAGGGCTTGGCAAACATGCAGCCCAACAAATTCTAACGGTTCACTCTTGAAAACAAATGCCAGGTGTTCCGAGCTGCTCCCACGTGTACATCTAGGTATTGACTTTCCAAGGTAAATTTTTCATTTCTCTTTTCTATATCATCAGCTAACATTTTCTCTCTCCAGTGTCCTCAGACTGGCAATTTCCTTTCAGGAATTACCTAAGACCTTTGTCATCAGCAAAGCTGTCCCACAGCTGCACATCACCTCTCCACCACAGGAGAGGGTGGACCATGGGGTATCCACCATCTCCAGCGTGTCCTCCCCACCATCAGCTCTGTCCTGGTGCATGGCTGAGATCTGGAGAGCGTTCTGAAGTGTGGAGGTGACTAGCTATCTCATCTCCCACCCAGAGTTAGAACACATGGGTGGAACCAAGTCAAAGGATATCTCCACCTTCCTTTCCTCAGTGTATGGAATATATTAGAGAATCTACACCAAATCCTTAATTCCACACACAGTACTCAAAAAACCTCTAAAATGAGATATATTTTCATTTGGTAAGGAAGTAAAGGTGTGAAAAATTCTTAGATTACATGTCAAATTGTTGAGGTGGTGGTGAGGGGTGGAGGTTGTGGAAGAGAATGGATGGCTAAAGAATGAAAAGATTTCCTAAGTCTGATCCACCACAATGAGTGCATGCTTTCAGCCTCCAAATGTACAGCAAACAGCAGCACACTGGAATAATAGATTACAAAGTGAAAATGGATCAGATGAAAATAAGACAGATAAAGGGAAACATAATTCATTTAGATCTGAATTGCTGCCTGAAATGTGTTCTTCACATGATTTTTGGTTCCTCTGGCTGAACCTGTAGTCCACATAAACTGCTGATTTCACGTGCACTTCCAGGTGCTTTCTGTAGCATGGGGTCACTGGAGCCAAGGCTAGCATGTCCAAGGAGGATCTCCTTTAGGAACTCTTTCAGTCAAAGTACTGTGGCTTGACATTGAAAGGAAGCACTCCAGAAGGGCACAGGCTCCACGTAAAGCAAGGAGTGAGTTATCTGGAGGCTGTTGATTCACTGGGTGGGTTTTTTCCCTCTAGCTGGATGTTGGAGGTGACTGTCTCCATGACCTGTGAAGTTCTACACTCCATGTCCATGCAGCTGACTATTCCTGCCCAAACGTAGTGCTTCATACTCATCTTTTTTCAATCACACATTATTTTTATCAGACCATTTCTCCAGTTTGACAAGATCCTTTTGTATTCTAATCTTGTCCTCAAACTTGCTTGAAGCCAGTTCCAGCTGGCTCTTGGATGCATTTTTATAGGCATGCTTTCTAATCTATCATCCAGGTCCATGCTAGATGTACTGAATGGGGCAAGATCCTTCTACTCCAAAACCTACTATGTAGGAAAAGAATGTTTGACAGTGAATATTGCTGATTTTGCACCTGCCCCATAACATTTTCATCTAGAGAGATCATGTTTGTTAGTTTGTTCAAGTGAAAGCCAAACGTCCTAGAGTGTATGTGATATTTATTGCTTCTCCCTATCTTTAAAGCTTGTTACGCAGTCTGAAAAGGACATTACGTTGGTTTGCTGTGATTGATTCTCAGTAAATCCTTTAGTTTTACTTATCTCCTGGTTTAACTCTAGGTCTTTACAAATGGTTTGAAGTTACACTGATAGGTGTAATTCTTTTGTGCCTTTTTGTGTCCCCAAGCATGGCTGCAGCCATTCACCAATATGATGAAAAAAGTTTCTTGTTAGCATGTGTCTGACAGAGCACAGTAAACAAGGCATCTAATTAAAATCCTGTTTGAACCTTGATATCTCGTTCTCACTTTCTTACCAGCAATGATTGTTTTAAAGGATGTTTTTACCAGTACTTCACAGTATAATTAATGTTTTCCTGACCTGATTTTCATGTGTACCAGTATCACCTCGCACCTTCGGTCCAGCAGAGAACTGTTTGCCCTGAGAATTCAGAAATCTGGAGTGGTTCATGGCATACTGAATAAATCACAAAGGCTGTCTTTACGTTTGTCCTTAATGCGGTGCAATCTTTATTCTGTCTGACCTTTTCCCTCTTATCTTACACCTTCCTCAACTTGTTTACCAACTTTTCAACATCCTCATTAAATGTGAAGAATTATGCAACTCCTGAGAAAAGGCTGAATATTGAAAAATGCTTGAAACAACAGATCTGTTTCGAAGAGGAACTGGAACTGGTTTACAGGCTCTGCGAATAGTGTGGGTTGGCAGTGTACATCCTATTCTCACGTTAGGCTATCTTGTCAAATTCCCAGGCAGTGAAATCTCATCACAAAGTGGTGGCTTGGAAAACATCATACAAGCTTTTCTCTCGTCAAAGAGCAGGTGTTTTCTACTTTCGTTTGCTTTTTGTTCTTTCCTCAGGAGAGAGAAAAGAATATACTGTTAAACTATACATGACGTGCATCTGTGAACCAGCTTAAAAAGAATCATGGAAGAAAACAGAAAAAAAAGAAGGGTTAAGAAAAGAACAGGAGAAATCAGAGGGAAGCAAGTAAAACAAATGGAAGAGGGAAGAGCAAGAATCCTCCCTTCTACCCACATTCCTGGTAACAAACTTACTGGACACTGATCAGAAACGGGGTAAAGTAACCCGAAGAGAAATACCACTCACAAAAGAAGACAGGGTTTTGGAAGGGCAGGTTTGCCAAGGCTGTACTGTGATGTTAGGACCTCAGAGCACATTACGGCTCCTGCAAAGAGAAACATCGCTACATGTGTGAGTGTTTGGTGATGAATAGCCAAAATTCACAAAGAACACGAGGGTTCATACTGGATGGGGAAATATAGAGGAAAGCAGCGTGGAGGAGAGAATAAAAGGCTTGGTTATTGCGGCGACTGAATTAAGTGCCCAAGCTCTCCGTCCAAGATTTTGTTTATTTCACAAAAGAATCCAACTTATATATGTTTCAACAAAGATCTAGAAAGAACTAACGGCATACAGCCAGTACTACTAACACAGGAGCGCATATCTGGCTCAGCTGGGATGTTTGCCAGTCCTCAGAACAGTTACAGATAAAAACATTCCATACCCATACTCGTGACCGTCTTCAGCCACATCTTCCCAGGCCTCCACAAGACCATCCTCCAACCTGACCTTGTAAAACTAGTTCTTCAAGGGCTTGGCAAACATGCAGCCCAACAAATTCTAACGGTTCACTCTTGAAAACAAATGCCAGGTGTTCCGAGCTGCTCCCACAGGTTATATGCTGGCTGTATCAGCCAGGAGCTGCCCCAGACGTGCTGAACTGGAAGCTGAAGAGCCTAAGCAGGATGCGCAAAGATTTAGCTGTATTAAAAAATTAAATCAAGCATGAGGAATGTAAGGTCTGTAAGCTGGATGTGTTCTGTGGAGCTGCTTCAAGTCACTTGCAATCACACTATTATTAGCAATATGCAATCATACTACAAATATGTATATTAATAAATACTTTCCTAAATGCATTTGAGAAAACTATATAGATTTCGAGACAAAGCTTTCCCAATGTGCACTAATACACCAGAAAAATGTCAGAGAGGCCGGCAAAAGTACCACTTGACAGGAATGACATGATGAACAGTTTAAAAGCCTCTGAATGGTTCTTTGAACCAAGAGACCTAGGCAACAAAGACATAGAAATTCCGTAAATATTTTATTCCAGGACACAATGTTCTTCTACTGAAAGTAATAAATATATGGAAAATAAACTTAGTAAAGGTTAGGTGGAAAACTATTCTGAGAAGGCGTTCATTGCAAATGTCATCTAGCCTCATAACATTTCCAATTTAGGTATAAGGTTTTTATGTCGTTTTGGCAACAGTGTAAAAATACAGATAATTCATGTATCAAGATGCATTAAAGAGAAATGCATATGGAATTTTAGACAAAAAAAGGTTATTTTGGTTATTTGCAATTATGGGGCATATTAAGTTAAAATGGGCCCAATCTGAAATCAGCATCCAAACAAAAGGATTGGAGTCTAGATTTAAGTTATGTGGCTTTGCTTGGAAATAAGACCTCATCTGATGAAAATGTGAAAAACTCACAGTTCTTGCCAAAATTAAACGATGAAACAGTCAATTCATAGCAGTTAATGGGAATCATTACATTTCATTGCTTGACTTCTCTCTCCTTCTTTTTGTCTCTTGAATCATTTAAAAGAAACCTATTTGAAAATGTCACATTGAAATCACTTGATTAAATCTGATTGTCCTTTTGTTCCATTGGTTGCCAGTGGAAACAAGCACATTTAAAAAGAGCCTCCGCTTACTCTTTGCAGTCTATCTGACAAAGGCCAGTAGGGCTGATATACATTCAAAAGCAAAATGCATCCAGCTTTTAACGTTTTGTCGATGAACAGCTTCTCCATTACACTTCCTTCTGTCATAATCTTGGAAAACACCAGGGCATTCTAGCCAGCTTTTAGATTACCTGGGGGAGTTATTTTGTAATTGTCACACAGATTAGAAACCCAGGTGATGGAATGGACACAGGTGCCTCTTTGCAAATGATTTATGGAACTTAATTGCAATTGAAACCATGAAGGATTTTCACAACTTTTCCTTTGAAATCTTGTCATGGTAGCCAAATATTGACAAAATAACTCTCTTCCCAAATTCAGTATATTCTTTGTCTACTTTGTTATAAAATCATTAGAATCATCCTTTAGACCATAGGCTATATGGCATTGTGAATGGGATTCTGCGCAAGACAGCCTTGATTTGGGTTGAGTTTCTATGTAAGCCTGTGGTCAGCTATCAGAATAGAAAATTAATGGGTTTGAGGACTGGAAGAGGAACAGGAGGACAACCAGTTAGCTGGTCTGCTCTTATCTACCATGGTGTTCACCTAATGCCACTGTGGCTTCCCTTTTTTGCCTCATGTAAGGCCAGGACACACAGAACCTACCAAAGTATACCCGTTATTTCAGGTCCCATTGCTGAGCCTTTCCCGCTGCTGGAGGATGGGACCATGTCATCACTAAGCTATCACTGGGCTTTTTTAATTGCAAGTTGAAGAGGCTTCTGTTGCCGCAGTTGGATTTGGACGAGGCCCCCAGGAGGAGGTACATGGAAAGAAAACATACATGATCTTAATGTTGAGCTGAATCTATTTATTAAAGGGATTATATAATATAAGGTGGCTCTGTCAGCTGGAGGCAGTGCCTTAGGATTTCCCTTCAAATCCTGTTTCCTAAATTTAAATTATCAGGGCGTAGCATGATAGGATATCCTGGTGGAATATTTCAGATTTGTGTGGCTTTCATCTTTTAGTCAGAATAGAAATTTTTACAGACTACAGGCAGTTCGTACTACAATTACTGTTTAGGTGAGAGCCCAGATTTTTTGCAAAACTTTTGAAGCAAAATGTCAACAAGCTCCTTTTACTTCTCTAGCAGTCTAAACCCTTTGCTAAGACCACTCAATGCCTTGCCATGTCAAAGTCAGCTGGACTTGGATGAGAACTTGCTTTAGTCTCTTTTATGAAAGAAAACTATCAGTCACTGATTAAAGGACAGCTGTGCTTTGGTACTTGCATGTGCCACTTTGCATTACATTAAATATGGTAAGTCCCAAGGTAGCCTAGCTGCTGTTGTGATCATGCAGAGTGGTAGAGGTCTCGGCAGCGTTGCCACCAGCCACGCTTCCGAGAATAGCAGCAGCAGCCTCGCCAGTGTGAACGTATTTAATTTCAGGACTGACTGTGCTTGTTGAATGAAAAGACCAATGTTTATGCATGTTGTTATATGACATTTCTTGTTCTTACTTGGCATTGCTCATGTCATTTGCTTGTTCCCTTCAAAGACTTGTAGCGACCTGTTTTTGCCGAGGATTCGTGACGCGAGGAATCTGCTCACCAGTGAATCATGTGGCAGCTGTCTGAGGGCACAGCCCATAAACTGCG
This sequence comes from Haliaeetus leucocephalus, assembly GCF_000737465.1. NCBI lineage: Eukaryota > Metazoa > Chordata > Aves > Accipitriformes > Accipitridae > Haliaeetus > Haliaeetus leucocephalus. The sequence goes on from NW_010972620.1 coordinate 1,993,517, forward strand.
GGCACAGAAGCTGCAACCAAGAGAGGAGATTCTCACCCCAGCTCTGCTGACATCGGTGAGGCTTTGTCAGGTCGCACCATGCAGTGACTGGCCTAGAGCTTTGGTTATAATCAGGATGGAGGAGGTGCTGCTTAGAGGAAGAGAGTCGTTATCTGAATGATGCTTTGGCTCTATAGGCATGACACCACTAGAGAAATTTAAAGTTAATTAAGAAACGTGAACTCAGAGCACTAAGCTCAGTGTCCTCACTCCCCCATAAGCATAATTTACTCCTTATGTACAGTAGATCTACCTATATGGATGGTCACAGGGTATGCCTTACAAATGATGGCCATCATTTTAAGAGCAGAGGTTGCCAGGCACAGGGTGGGCAGGTGGAGCTGTCAGGGCAAATGCCTTGTTACATCCGAAGTTGATGTAAGTGAGGACGTTCAACTAAACATGTCCAAGTTTTGGGCCGCAGGAGCCCCTTTCCTCCCTAAAATTTTTTCTGACGTTAAAGATGTCCCTTCTTTCATAACAGTGAAAAAACTACAGGAAACTAATAGGAAAAGAAAAGGGTGGTCCACCTTCATCCTTTGTTCCATGAGACCATCTAAAAAAGCACTGCTGGAAACCTCTGCTTCAGAGAGGTTCAAATCCCATCAGGAGTGTGCTCAGGCTATGAATTGGATTACCTCATTGATGAAGAGATCCTAATCCTTCCGTTGATGCTATTTCAGCTTTGAACAATGCTAACACCTATGCATTTTAAGTCTTTCCATGTCAGAATACTGAAAGCTGCAGTTAGATGAGACTCAGATAGTTAAATCCACTGTGGATTGAACTCAGTATGATCACAGAAGCAAATTGCTGCTGGGAAGGTGCAGGCTGGATGTTAGAAAAATTTGTTCATGAGCAGGGTGCAGTACTGGGGTGGGTTGTTCACAGAAGTTGCGAAGTCCTTGGAGGTTTTCAAGCCTTCATTTAAATGAAATCCTTGCTGAATGGATGTACTGTGGGCAGTAGTCTTGCTTCAGGGGGAGGTTTAATTAGGTGACCTTCAGGGGTTCCTTCCACCAGCACTTCTGTGATGCTGTGAACAGCAGCCTGAAACTCAGGCAAGTTAGACATATCGCGTTGTTAATACCTTTGCTCCTGAAAGGTTTAGCAGTCCTGGGTGAGCTGCTAGTGCGGGGGGAGAGGAGCAGAGGAGAAGGTATCAGATGGTACCAGGGAAGAGAATGAGCTGCAATGGGGAGAGGGCCCCCAGGAGACACTGGGTGCTTGAGTGCCTTTAGCAAAAGGCTGGGATGGGTGATTTTTGAGTAGCAAATTTACCACAAGACTGGAGGGTTTCTTGAGAGCATGGGGAGAAGAGATATTACTTGTGAATTTGAATTGAACTTAGGAAATAGATTCTGCTGGAGGGGAAAAAAAAGGAGAAGGAATGTTAAAAACACGTCTCTCCTCAGCATTTTGAAAAAGCTTCACTCCGGAATTGACCAAATATTTAATTTTCATGTCACTGTTTTTTTCTCAAAAAGCAACCTTGACTTTCCATACTGACATTGTGTATTTTCATTATGGATGAAAAGGTGAAGTAACCCCAAATGGGAAAAGCATTGCTCAGAATGAAATTTTTGTGGGGTTTTGTTTGTTTGTTTGTTTTACTCCAGTCATATCCCTCTTTTTTTTAAATGTTTATCCTAAGCCAAGTTTTCAGAATAATTTTTTAATTCTTCCCTCAAACTGAAAAATCCATTATTTATCCAGCGAGCAGGAACAGTCATCCTGCCTGGCAGTGTATTAAGCTGCAACTCCATTAATATGAACTGTAACGAGGCAGCTGCTAATTGGGAAAGCAGAAATGTGCAGGGCTATGCCTGCAGGATAGGAGGGGGTAGATTTGAGCAAGCAGTTGAGAGAACCAGCTTCATGGGCACAAAGGGTTTTAGTGCTCCGGAGCTGTTCCTTACACCTACCAAAGGAATGCATCGGAAATAGGTATTCCTGTATGCAGTGGACCCCTTTGGAAAGATCCAAATGCTGGGATTTGTGAAGATATGTGACAGACTGATATTACAAGAGTCCACTTTTGTGATAATAGTAAAAACTGCACATATTATTCATAGAGCTTTTGGCTAACTACGGATCCATTTAAGGACTTCATACAGTTCCAACTCTCCTCTGTGATGGCATTCAATAAATAAATCCAGCAGGTAGGAAAAACCACACTTTTTTTAACAACTGTTGCCAAAACAAAACAAAAATCAAAACCAAACTCTAAACCCAACCTACATAGATTTCATAGTTGCATTGCATCAGGTATGTTGCACTGTTAGCCAAAAAATTCTACAGAAATATGGGCCAGATACACAGTCTGCTGTAACCAGTAGGAACATTTCCATGATTATCCATGGATGTGGGAGCCAGTCCCTTGCTTAGCTCATAAACAGTGAGAATTCTTGCCTTCTCACCTTAAAATAAAAACTGCATAGTCCCTCTGCAGTGTGGTAATCGCCCTTTATGCTGAGAAGAGTTACAGATGGAGCAAAACCAGAAGCACACAGACAAGAGACAGTTTGGTAAGAAAAGTGTGTGAAGCATGCTTTTGGCAAGTACAATGAACACACAGAGTATTCTTAAATTGCTTCTGTCTAGCTTTTAAATGTGTCAATACTTGTTCCAGTACCAGTCTTTTCTTTAGGAAATGCTCAGCTGCTGTCCCTGCAGTTTAATTTCACTCCTGAGCCTTCGTCATCACAGAGCCATTTATTCCAGGTTTGATCTGAAATCGTGCTTGTGAGCCAGAGATGTAGCATGTGGTTCATGAACATCTTTGCCAATGGCTTTAAATGGAAGTAAAAATTCTTAGCAAGATGCACAATCAAATCCCAGGCAAGGAAGAAGGCATGTACATCAGACACAGATGCAGGGTTTCACTCTTAATGCGTAGAGAAGTATATAGTCCTTTTAGTTCCTGAGGAGTACATTGTCCTCAGGAAAGAGGGGGGGGGTTCTCTAGCTAATTCGATTCTGTATGCAGCACGAGCAACCTTAGCCATTGCTTCAAGATTGCAAGTCCTCTGTGAGCTGCGGAATACCTTCTACAAAGGCAATCAACCCTTAAATCTTTAGAAAGATTTTAAGCAGCAGAGAATCCATATTCTCAGAAAATAGCTCTAATATCCAATTACCTTCATAGCTAATATTTTGTGTCTTATTTTTAGCATTAATTTATCCAGCTCCAGCTTTGGCCTCCAGCTCTCATTGTGCTTTTGGTAGATTAATAATCCCTCCATTATCAGATGTTCTCTTCATGTCTGTATGGATTGGAACAGCTTCACCTTTTCACCTCCTCTTGCATGAACTCATACTGAATTCTGTCGCGTCTTTCACGAGAACAGTGAAGTCTAGGAAAAACAGCCCCACGGTATTTGTTTTTTCTGGCACTTTCAAGAGGGTATTGAGAAACTGAGAAAGAGCAAATAGCAAAGCGAATGCCCAGCACCCAGCCACAGGGCCATAAATGGCAGGAGTGAAGCAGGCACAGCCAACAGCCTGGTGCACCAGGGTTTTGCTGGCTATTTGAGGGAGACGGGTACCCTGAGAAGGGTAGGCTGCCTAGGGAGCTGACTGTTCATGTCAATCAATGGTCTGAGCAGTGGGGCCATGCGGAAGGTGAGGACAAGGCTGGACAAATACTGCAGTCAGGGACTGCAGCTGATCCATCGACAAGACCCATTAGAGTCCCTAAACTAGGCTTTGGCTCTGCTGCTAGTGAGGCTGGATCATTTGCCACTAAACATTCCTCTCCCTCGGGATGATATTCCTCTGCTTTTATATCCAAGGCTCGTGTTTGAACTCTAGCAGCTAGAAGCCACCACAGCCGCCTTTGGCTGCTCTGTAGTGACTATGCTACTAACTACTTAAGGGTGAGTGTGAGAGAGACAACTATCTCTTTCTTCACTGTAGGGGCAGCTTTCTCCAAGTTCTACTTATTTATACACAGTATTAAAGCTGGTGCACAAGGCAGTTGTGCATCTGACAAGTAGGAATTTGGGAACTGTGGCCATTTGTGCCCCTACACTCTTAGCCGAGGCTGTGGGAAGGCTGGCTGGTATGTGTGCAGGGATATCTGGGTTTGTGTCCCTCTGCGTTACGTGTTGTCGTTTCATTTTCTGGTTGCATCTCTGCTGCTGCTCTGTTGGTGCTAACCTATCCATGACATCTGCAAATTTTATAAACCAACCAAATAAACCTTTCCCCTGAGATGGCACAATAACCTTTTACTTTCTCAGGTATATGTCATCTACATTTGAGCTCACTTTCTACAATACATTGGTTTTGTGTATATTGTGTTTTTTAATCCAAATGCCATGTGCCAGTACATTAAATGCTTTACAAAGGCTTATATACATTAGCGCAGATTCCTTCATCAGCCAAATTTGTAGTTCAGGAAAAATATAAAATGTATTTGTGTGTGAATGTTCATAACTGCAAATATTTCTGTTCAAGACAAAATATATGGGGCTGATTAGAAAAGCCTGACTCAAAGGCTGTTGGAAGGCAGCGGATATGATGTGTTAGAAAGAGTGAACATGCTTTCTTAGAAAATACTCCCAGGACTTGTGATTGCATTGGGTCTACATTTGCATAACAATCACCTTGTCTAGCTACTTTCCAATAATTTGTGTAGATGAAAGGGTGATTTTCATTTCAGTGTTCTCCATGTTACTTAATTTGTATAGTAGTCAATAGGATTATATTTTTTAAAGTGCAAATGATTTTCAGCGTAATTCACTCCCTCTTTTTATTTACTCTGTATTTATTTACATTAGTTTTACTCAAGGACATTTTAAATACTTAGTCATCTTTTTGCAAAAATGAACAATCTTTTTATACCTGATTATAACCACTATACCTAGTTGTTATACACAGCAGCCAGGGTTTAAAAGAAAAAGTGATGATAGACTAATGTGGAAAGTATCAAAGAAAATCTTCCAGTGTAATCATTGAATTTTCAGATCCAACGCTTCAGAGGGTTCCTATTGATTGTCCAGGGCTGTATATTGATAAATTTGATTCCCACCTTACCGGACAGGGCTTTTTCTACGGGACACTACTATGTGGCCCTTGACATCTGCTCTGTATCGACTCTCTGCAAGCTGTAGATCTGTCCCATCAAGCTTTGTGAAAGCACCTATTGCATGAATAAAGGTGAGCGCAGTGTCTGGTTAGTGTTGCGCACAGCATGATACCGGTGGGAGGAAAGTAATTCTGCGTGGCTGGTTATTCACATGGCAGTTGTAACTCATACTTGCTGTCCTGCATAGCCTTAGTCTAGCTAATACCTTGAAGAAACAAGAAAAGTGTGTTGTCTGACAAAAGGGTCTGAAAAACCTTCTTAAAACATCCACTTATTTCTGGATGCAGATGAGCTGGAAGAGAGGGGGAGAACGGAGCATTAGAAACTATTGTGTGTCACACACACAAAAAGGGATTTTCTCTTTATTAGTTGTCTCATAGACAGGCAGAACTTAGTTCCCTTGTAGACGTGGTAGTTCTGTGCTGCCTGTATTATGCCGACTGCTTCCTTCGGGAAGCTTCTCAGACTATACAGCGAATAGTCACATGGAACCAGATTTCAAGGTAGTGAGCTTGCCATGGCCCCCCCGAGTATCTGCCGAAAAATTCGGAGGTCGCACCCAGCCTGCGCTGGTGGTTAACACAAACCTCATCTTCTTTGTTGCCATGTGCGGAGAGGGAAACAAGCAGTGTGTCAGTAAGCTCAGCCAAGAGCTGGAGTCACTCTGTGGCACAGTCCATGTCAGCCGTGCTAATCTTTTCACAGCTGGGAATTGTGCATAAAAGGCTCTTTCTCCTTCATTACTAATTGCCACATGTATGACTGAAGCAACCAGCAATGCCACTTACAGGATGGACTCAGTCAGCGGGGTTGGTTGTTATGAGATGGCTGGAATTTTGTACCCATTGGAGCTTTGTAGGAAAAGATAATTTCTGAGGATGACTCATGTGGATCTGGCTGCCACTTACTGAAAAATATGTGTGTATGTGGGATGTAGCAAAAATTAGCTGGATCTATTGGGTAGCAATAGAATATGTACGGGAAGAATGTTAAAAATATGTGAATGGCTCTCTCTAGTGACACCCCAAAATGAGGACATTTCCGGGCAACGTGGGCAAAAGTTGCTTTTTGCAAAGTGTTATTTTTAAGCTAGATCAGTTGCCCAATCCAGCTCGCCAGGCAGCTGCCTGAACACTTTTCAGCATCAGAGCTGTGGGGCAGAAGCAAACCAGCAGCAGGAGGCAGGGAGAGGAACTGGGAGCTACAGCGGTGCCTCTGATATTTAAAGGAGTTCTGCATTTCAAAGCAAATCAGCCTCTGAACTCTAAAAGCAGCCTTGACATTACAACCTGTTGGCTGGCTAGCTTAGCACAGACAGGTGGAAATTTGGACTTGGGCATGTCCATAATGGCAAAAGAGGAAAAGTCTCTGCAGCTTCTGCAGAGTTGAGTACATGCCCAGAGCTGGGAGGTTTTGAAGGAAGGAAGCCATACGCTTGTCATGCAGCCACCAGCGCTCCTTGGCTGTCCTTGCCATGAGCTGACAAGGGAATGGAAACTGAAAAGGAAGCTGATTTTTAAAAGATCCAGGACTCAAGAGCTTAATTAGCTAAATTTCTTGCCACCGATGAGGCTGGGAAAGTCAAATATGCAACCTTTGTCAAGGTGCACATTTTTGGAAGGACTTCTACTGTTTTGGTAGGTTTATCAGAAGATCTGGAATCCCAGCTTCACGAGCAAAACTCCTGTACATCTTCAGAATAAAATACTAATAAATCCTTGTTGTTGTACTACTTCAAAATAAAATATTCTGTGATTAATAGTTGCAGAGGTAAGTGCTTGAAGCACTCTCTATATTTAAAATACCAGTTACCCTCCTGAGGCTCAGGCAAAGGTAGACTAAAGACAACTCAGCAATTCCTGACTCCTAATGCTGCTCTCTTCATTTGGCCTCAATCTGATGCTTTAATAGGCTAATATCACAAACAAATTCTCCCTAGCAGAGAAGATGGGGAATATACCTCTGTCTTGGTTTGTGAGTTTCACTAACACATATTTTAAAACAGTTATATTGAGGATTTATAGTGTGATTATCATTCTGCAAGCAGTTTACGTTGGGAAATTCATTGTTGCAATATTAACTTTCCAGTCATCCAGTAAATAAAATAATCCAAGTGCTCTGATGAATAGTTTTAAATTACAAATGAGTTTAAATTCCAATAAATTGCCTAACCTGACATCAGTGCCTCTGCTGGGAAATGGGTGAATCTCATGTAGACAGCACTTGAACAAAAAGGTCAATGATGAGGTTTGTTACTTGGAGAAGGAAAAATTTTTTAAAATGCATTTTGTGTTTCCTTCTAGTAGTATTTCTAGCTATTAGCACTAACTATGCAAACTAAATCAATATTGTTACCAGATCATATGCACGGAGTTTTCAAAAATATTCAGTTTCTTTTCATCTGAGATTAAGCTGCTGATCTTGTTAAGATGAATAATAGATGCAATATATTCTTAATTATTAAATTATGAATTAATTAAGTTACTGCAGGACAAATGAGAAGCGAGCGTTGTGTGGAGAAGTAAACACTGTTGTTGATTTTGGATGAGGCTTGTGGTAACTTATTGCAGTGCTAACACTAGTGAATCACTGGCCAGCTCAACACGGTTTCACGGCTGCCTTCTCTTTGTTTTTGTTGAGGGGGTGAAATTAGAAGTCAAAAATGCTGAGCTTATTCACATCTTTGGTATGTCATTAGAGATGCTTAATCATTTGGAGAAGCTCTGACTAGCTGGTTAATGTGTTTATTCCACAGCATCCAGCTCCTGTGGAGAACTCTCTATAGCAACAAGTTCACCTGAAAGGACCTCAGCAACAGCATTTAAGACTCTCTTATGGGAATTCATAGCAGGAATATTCAAAGAGAAAAAAGGAAAGATTTGTAGGTTAAAATGAGAGAACAAATGATCAAAGCTTCTGAGGGTCTCTTGAATTACTGATTTTCTGGGTTTTTTTCTTAAGCATCACAAGCTCACTGCTCCAGGCAGAACTAATTAACTAATGAAGACAGGAGAGAATTGCTGAGGAAGGGATGGAGAACAAAAACTTATTAAAATTTAACAATAAGATATCTCTGTTTCATGTAATATCTGTTGTTATGTTGATCACTTTTAGTGACAACATCCCAACAGCATTTTTTTCTAATTATGCAGAAGTGCCAGGTACTGTAGGCTAGAACTGTTTTGAAGTTCAAACTGTGCCTTTGAAAGTACTAAAGATTTTTTCTTTTTGGTTGCTCTGTAGGCTAAGTCAGGCATTCAGACACAATCTCTGCCAAAAAGGTGTCACATTTCAATTATGCAGCTTTGGTTTTTAAATCTATTGCCTGATTGATAACTTTATGGGTTCAGTGTAGCAAGCAAACTATGTGGTAGACCTTGAGGAAGCAGAAATTAGGAAGCAACCCATAAAGTTATCAATCAGGTAATAGGCTTAAAACCCAAAGCTGCTTTATTAGAATGCGGCACTTTTTTGGCTAGGATTGTTTTGGATATGTGATGAATGGAGTTCAGAAAACAATTAGACAAATTTGTGGAAGAAAAGCCCATGGAACAAGCCTCTCTGGATTAAATGGCTGGCTTAAAAGAAGAACCTAAAATGTTGATTGCTGGAAGGCCATCACAGGGAAAGCATCACTGTATACTATTTCTGCTCCCCCTTTTCTTCTCCCAAGAGATATTACTAGAGATAGGCTGCTGGACTAGATAGGTTAGATAACCTAGTGCTGCTATGCTTCTATTACGCAATTTAATTTCATTTAGTCACGGACTGAGCTTATGACTCAGAAATTCACAAGTACTATTCAGGGGCAAAGAACAGGAAGATTTGGTCATTGTTGACTTGTAGTTACTATTCCACACCTCATTCCATAGTCATAATTTGCCCCTTTCACCTCCTGTTATGGGAATATTTCTCCACCCTTCCATACTAAAACCTTTCAAGTCTCATTTACATACCTGGATCGTATTCCTGGTGAAAGTATAGAAAGCAGGTATGATTCATGCCTTATATATAACATATACATCATAATTATATAATATGTATATAACATAGTCCATTAACTGCATGATTCTTCATGTTCCTTCTCAAACACCTTTTTTCACACATCATTGTGCCTCATTGCCACCCAAAATTATCCCTGTTCCTTATTTTTGGAGTTACTTCTATTTTTTCTTTTCAAAATATGTAGATATTCTGTAGATAGCTGTGTATATCTAGATAACATCTGTATAAAATAATTAGGCATCATAATGTTGGGCAGAAAGACCAAGCTTTCAACACCAAACTTTTATTAACTTGTAAAATTTAACAGCTGTGATAGGACAGTACATGTGTGTGTGGGGGAGGGGGTTCCTGTGAAAGATTACATTATTATGAGATTAGAAAATCTGAGAAACATCTGGTTAACAAATGAGTCCTGCAACAGTTAGTTCTTCAGCTTCTTTTTGTCCCTAGCACTAACGTTAACCATACTACTAGATATTCCCAGTGCCAGTGAGTCCTATGGGTTGGTGATTACAATGGGGAGCTGAGAGCAACATGGTGACCAGGTTGTAACGGACGTGAGTGTGGGACAGCTACTGTGGTACGGGGAATGTAAGGTACGTATCTTACATTATAAATGCTTTTCATGGACCAACTTATTAGATGTCTGGGATAATGAGGACCCTAAATTGTTTACATGGCAGTCAGTGACAGAAAGTCTGTTGACTTAAAGGGAAGACTCCAAATGCCTCATCACGTGCAGGGACGATGCAGTGCAGACCACGTTGGCCCTGCCTGGTGTCAATAATACCCTACAAGCAGCCTGAGTCTCCGCTTTTGAGTCTTACAGCAGGATACTTCCTTCTTTGGCTGGAGTTAATGTCTTGTGCTTCCAGTTGAGTAATGTTAGACTCTCCAATTGGATAATTAACACAAATTTAGACTCGGAGCCACAGAGCTGCACCCATTTATGGCAGCTGATTTACACCATTTCCAGCTATGCTGTCAAGGGTAGCGGTGGTTATACAGCAGCAAGGCTATGGCCATGTTACGTGACTTGGAAGACTCTGTCAGGCTGATGCAGTGAACTGTAGGGGAATCTACAGGGCTTCTTTTGCCCACTCCTTTGCACCAAATGCACACCTCTGCTGAGCCCTCCAGATCTCTTTCTTAGGTTTATGGACATGGTGTCTGATCTTTGATAACCTAATGCAAACAAATGGCTCCAACAGCTTAGATGTGTCTTTTCCCATGAGAAGGATGTGTAGATATCCCAGTCTTTGCATTTCAGGCTCTCACAACTTTGTTTCTGTTTCACCTTTAACAAATGAGCAAATGCTTGTGATTGTTTCCTCTAAGCCCCATTGACATGAAATATGTTTTTCAGCCGGTCACAGCTTCTGTGATCTCTTTGCTATCTTGTTCCTTCCTTGCTGCTTCTGCAGCATTTTGGTAGCCTTCAAGCAGTGTGTAATTAAAGTCACGTGAAATAAGTCTGTGTACAGCAACCAACCCGCTAGACCGGATGGAGGCAACTCCTGCTGTACACGGCAGAGAGTAAGTCTAAGTGCAAAAAGCATTTCAAGTGGCTTAAAAATTGCTTTATTATGAATTATAGACTACTTTTGCTGTCCAGATAATGAGAAACACCATCTACTGTGATTCATTGTAGTCAAGTAGCATTAACTTCAGAGAGAAATGGGACAAAAGGGAAACTGCTCCCTTGGTAATGGGGTATTTTGTGTGGGCAAGCACTGTAGCTATACTAAATTATTTTACTCTGCTCATTAAGATCTGTCCTTCTAGGCCCTTTTGATGTTGAAGTTACATACTATATAGTAAAAAATTAGTTTAAGAGTGTCTGAGTAATCGAAGCAAGGAGTAACAGGTGTTAATCAGAGAATATAATCCTGACATATATTAACAGCTCTTAAACCAATTAAGTTTAACAGAATAGCAAAAAAAACGAAGTAGCAGAAAAAGCCCATCCTTTCACAAATGGGGATGAAGGGTTTCTAAAGTGTGAAACCGAAGACAGACTCCTTGGGTGCCATTTTATAAGGGACTGGTAAAGTTGGGTACCCAACCATTCAGTAGATGAGCTTGGCTGCTTTTTAACTACCCTCTTGCAGTCTCTTGTCCCTCTGACCCCACTGGAAGCCCAAGGAGATATATCTCACTCGGCTAAATTTAGTCCTTGTGAATATCTACCTCTGCCACAGATTATCACACTGTATTAATTGATAATCTATTTTAGCAGGAAACTCTCTCATTATGAAACATGAATGCTGAGAAGGCATTACAGCTTACCATTTCATCTTGGTTGTGTGTGTTCAAATTCAATCAGGTCAGTATGCCACATGGCGCCTTTTAATTTAAATTGAATTAATCAATAGAGTACTTTAGCCACATCATTTTAATATCGTCTCGGTAAAATTCTTGGCCCGTAGAAGTCAAGGACAAAAATCCTGGACATGGTGGTGAGATGACACTGTGATATTAGCTCTTTTGCAAAAATCAATGCAGCAAAATAAATTGCTTCTTTCCTCCCCTGTCATTCTTCAAATTTTGAGCCACTGCCATTTGGACAAACACCCTCCATGTTCTGCTTTCATTTATGGAGCAAAGGCATTGCAGGGGTTACTAATGGGGGTTTAACACCTGTCTCTCTCTCTCTTACTAGTTCTTTCTCCTCTTGAGAAATTTGCTTAGCTACTTCATATTTTAGTTCCTCATTTGCGGATTGAGTGGCAGCATTTTCCTTTAGAGTATGTTCTGCAGACTAAAATTCCAAATTTGAGGAACTCACATTCTCCACAAACCATGCCCAAGCATGGGGAAAAAGGCTAAATTCTTGTGTGTATAAACCATATTAAATATTTTTTTTTGGCCTCTATTTGTGTACCTTCTCTCTTTATGTATTTTGTTTTGCTTTTCCAATTCCATGAGTGAAACAATACAGCTAGTTGTCATTAAAGTGTCCTGGAAATTGGTCCAGAAAGAATAACACCCCAGAGTCCACTGGTTTTGGCTGTCCTGAACAGAGTGGTCTGTAAGAAATGGTGAGAGCTGTTAGTGGTTTGCAAAGCCCAGCTCTAGAGTATTGTGATTTTCTTTGGCAATTTCATTTTGTTTCAAGGGAAAAGATGCTCTTTTCACTATGTGGCTGGGAAATATAAAGTTGTGGCCATCACTTAAAGCTCTCTTTCCTGAGACATGCATTTTTATTTTAAGTTAATTGATTAGTTATAATGATGGACGATGAGGACAGACTCAGGTTCCCGGAGGGCAATTCTAGACTTGCTGGAGCTGGAGTTTACCATTTATTGGTAAATAAATGGGCAGAATTTTGTCTAATGACTTGAACAAGTATATTAAGAGAATTGGACAGTCACAAAGGATCTTGGGAAAACTGAATTCAGCTCCGTTTATCCATATGAGTTAATTTCAATCATGGAGAGGTCCGTATTGAATGATTTAGACATCCCATGGTCTTTTATTTATGAGGTCTGCAGGGTCTATTATATTATCTTATAATTTCCATTCTGCCTCAGGTCAAATGCAGATTTCTATAGTACTCAGAGAACTAATAATGGGAAAGATTTGTTTCCAGATTATCCAAAGGTGGTCCCACACTAGCGAATGTTGTATTTTATATACGTGAAGCTAAGTCTGAGGAACTTTTCTGTTTTCATTTTCTCTTTTCAGTGTGCTTTAGTTATTTATGTCTTTGTGCCTGAAATTTTTCTATACCCTTGTAAATCACAGAAGAAATATTTGAGGGATTATTTTTCCTGTTGGGTAAAACCAGTCATAAATAAAAGGTTTACTTAACTTGTTTATATCTGGATTTTTTAATAAGCCTGTTGTACAATTTTGATTTCATTATGGCAGCATGTGTTGCACAGCCTAGCAGTACAGATCCACAGGGTTATAGCTGGGCATTATGTAAATACTATATTTATTTTAATGGGAACATATTATTTTTTTAATATGCTTTTGGAGATAAAAGGAAAATTCTCTGAATGTCAAATTGGCTCCGCTGAATAGTCATTTGAAAAGAGTGACTGGAAAGTGACATGTGTACCCTTTTTAACTTGCATAACATTGAGAGCCTTAGAAATTTTAGCATCATTCATGTTAACACATCAAAGTATCGCTGGTTGAACTCAAATCTCTCTGAAATGCTAATCTGCACCCTTAACTGTAGTGGTATGAACATACAGATGGTTCTTCTAATTACTTGGAAAAAGAAAAGGGGATGATTTCCTTTAATGATTTCCCCTTCTTTCCAGACTGAAAGCAGTTCCAGCTCTTCCCTCCAGCTAATTTGACGATTAAAAGATGCCTTTGTCTTGCTTTCAGCTATTGAGGTTTCATCACAATTTGTTAAAACTTCCCTTCATGAAGTGAGGTGTGAACCCAGGGCTATGTAGGTTTGGTTCAGAGGTCATGTGAAGGGGAATTCTAATCTTGAATATTTAAAGCCAGAATGGGGGGTTATTTTCATCATCCCATGTTACTGCACTGATGGCAAAGATGGGTTTCTAGGGTTAAAATCACAGCTTGAATCTTAGATGCAGAAGGTCATTGATCAGGGAATAGACCCCAGGTATTCAGGCTCCAGAGTCATGGTAGCTCCATTTTTCCCAAGGATACAAACGAAGATTTGAAACACATTTGCCTGGGAGCATGGCTAAGCTGACACGTGGCTGAGAAGAAGATGGGGGATGTGGGTACCCACATCACAATGTTTATGGCCTCTGTCTGTCTTCAGATCCTAAAGGTGAGTTTCATGTCTGCTGCCTTCTTTCAGCTCGGAGCCCTGTCCCTTGTGGGCCAAGGCTATTTGGTGTAAACCCAAACAAGACTGGGGAGCAAAAAGGAACGAACTTGATTTCTTCTGGCTCGTGATCTGGATGCAGACAGAGTAGCCCTTTAGCTCTGCTTTGAAGATTGTGGCCTATAGGCTTGCACAGAAAACTATATGTCAATGCCAGTGTCATCCCCACAACTCCTCCAAGTGTTTCACTTCATTCAACATGGCATCATCTGCTGCTGTTATTTCAGGATTTAATAGAATTTTATAAATTGCCATTTGATGGTGTATTTTCCTGAATATTCTAGAAGATGTCATGGGTATTTTTCAATTAAAATACTCAGTGGGAACAACAAAAAAAGAAAAAAGAATAGCTTAAATAAATATAGATACTCCATTTCCTCTGAACTTCTACATACACATCTTACTTAATCACTTCCTATCAACAATGTTTTCTGTTCTGTTTTCAAGATGCACCACTTCTGTCCAAGCTATTCAAAAGAAGGGGATTTGGGTTCATGACTGTAAAAAGACTATTTCAGTGCTCAGAGAGGCTAACTGTGATGTCAGAATTCAGTGGGGTTTTTCCCTTCATTTTCTATTAACCAGAATATTGTATAATGTTTTGCCAAGTAAAGCTGTAACTAGGCTTAAAAGCTTTTTCCCTACTAGAACCAAAAATAGGAACCATTACTGATATAGGATAGAATTTTGGCTTTTTTGAAAATACAATAGTGTGGGCATCTTCAGAAAAGGCTTTGGAGAAGTTTGTTGCCTAGGGCTGTGTTTTATGATTTCATCTGCTTGACTCTAGGCTTTACAATGTTGGAAAAGAAACAGCGGAAGGGGAGAATGGTTAATGAGAAATTCTTGCCTTACCTTCTTGTTCCTCTGGAGTGATGACACCTCATATAGTAATAGTGAAAGGTGGTTTGCCTAGGTAGGATATTAGCAGATCTAGATTCCCTTGTCAATTCTACTAGCAATATCTGTCCTGCTCCAGGGTAAAAATTATCCAGCCTCAGCTTCACCCTATCTAGTATGGAGATGACAGTGATCTTTGCTTGTTGTCAGAAAGACATGTTCATTATTGTGCATAAAATGCTGTGGGATTCTTGGCTTGTTACATTTGCAGTGATTAAGTTGTCTTCTGTTTGGGCAGGTCTTACCTTGTTCAATAAGTAATGCTGATTGCGTGTCTCTCTGAACACCCGGAGTCCTACTAGAGCAATAAGGTTAAAATAATAAATGAGTCCTATGTAGCATATATCAACTCACTTCTATGGAGATTTTTTCATTTTACTGTAATTAGAGGATATAGTTCTCATGATTCGCTATTACTAGGAATGAAACATCTGAAACATAATACTTATGTTTCTTGATAAGAGAGCATTATTCTGTTGCCATGATGAAACAAATATATGTAAAAGGATGTAAGAAATGTAAGCATCCAGGATGTGCAAAACCTCACAGGTTTCAGCCAAGCTCTCCTCATGTATTGTGTAGTATCAGGAAGTACTGCACTTGAGCCATTAGTTATTTTGACATTGCATTGTTTTACTGCAAGTTTTTAGCAAAGCTAACAGAATGTGAAATTCCAGGTTAAGGTCCCCACATGCTTTAGTTAATGAATATGAAATCAACACACATAAAACAGTGGAGTTCGCTTGTTTAATGAAACGGTAGGGACTGGGTTTGTGGTAGAGTCACCTAGAAAGGAGGAAAGAATGTCCTATTTAAAAAAAAGGGGGGGGGTGGAGAGCAAATTTCTCTGCCTCAAGTAGCATATCTCAGAGCAGAACAGCCACAACAGAGCAGCAGTAATGGGACCACCTTTTGCTATCATTCACCATCATCAGACGGTGGTCACATCCAGCCCTGAAGCTAGTGACCATGGATAACAGACTTTTAGAAATCATGCAAAGTAAACCAGAATTGTTTTGTAGAACAAAAATGTCTGTGGAAAAATGGATAAATTCTGGGATAGATATTTACTGTAGACATTGCATGTTCAAATCTTCTAATCGATGGTAGTTCAGTCAATGCATTCAGCTGAAAACAAAAGTGTTCATAAAATTAGAGCTAAACTGTGACTTTTGCTGCTGCTCATGTACTCAACAAAGCCCATACATAAAAACAATTCTCCCATCACAAATGCAGTCAAAAAATGAACAAAACACTTCTTAAAGAGACTAAACTCTCAATCTAATAGCAATCAGGTAATAGGTTAGTATCCATGGGGAATAATAGGGCTGATGATTAACATGAGCTGAGGAACTCTACAGATGGGGCTGGATTCCTGCTTGGTAAGACTCGTTAAACAGTGGAAGAGTATCCAAAGGAAGGGCTGAAAGAGGTGAGCCAGAAGTGGTCGCAGTAAAGGAAGTCTGATGGTCTTTGTGGTTTTGAACTTCTTGTATTAAAAAGATAGGAAAAAGCTAACAAAGATAGAGAGGAGCATTGTGAAGCAAATATGTTAAAGAGCAGGGGAGAACCTCAGCACCGTTGAAATCTGCAGCAAAATTCACATTGATTTTTGTAAGAAGAGAATCTCAAGTCAGGAGTATTGTCTTTTATAACCAGTGCTACCACATATATCAGAATAACATGAAAGAATAAACAAGAGAAGTGGTGTGTGGGGGTAAGTCACTGCAGTGGGAGTCATTGTGGAACGATCATTCACTTTGTATATTCTTCTAATTTCTTCCACATTAAGCATTTTCTGCTCCATATTTTGCTCATCTAACAACGGATGCCTTTAATGGCTGCTGTGAATGACACTGAAGCAGGAAAAATTAAGCAGCCAAATTCTGCTATGCAAGAGAAATGGAGACAAAGAAAGAGAATAAACCCAGCTCTTGAAGCATAGCTAAAATGGATACGATATGCGCGTGCGCGCGCGCACGCACACACGCACACACGCGTGAGAAAATAGTCCTGATAACAAATATAGATCTGTACATTTGGAGGGGGAGGTGGCCGTAAACCAGCCTGGCTGTGAATACACTGGAAAATATTTTATTTTCTTTTTTTTAAATATCACTTCCTTAGTCTAAATGGAACTGTGCTGAAAACATACAGAAGACTTCATTAAAAGTTCTGTTAGACTGTTTTTTTCTCCTGATGATGTAGGTTATTAAAGTCCAATTTCTCCCTCCCCCTTTTTTTTGAACACGAATTTGCACGATAGAGCAGAACAACGCATTGCCAAATAGTAGTGTTATCTCTACACAATGTTATTATGCAAACTATAATCAACCTAGATGACAGTCCTCCAGACAAACCTTTAGTATTAAGAGTTTTGAAAGCTCCAGGGCAGATTGTCATTAGTGGGATATTTAATTAAACAGAAGTTGAATTTTAGTACTTTATATAAACAACTGAGAACTGCTGGAATGATGCTGCTCCTCTGGGGTTTTTCCATTTCTGTTTGACAGATATTAATTGAACTCACTGCCCCATGAAACCAGCAAGTTTACTTCTGGCAATGTGGTCACTACGGAACAGCAGGTAGGTAGCAGTCGGTCTCTTCTGCTTCTTCCCTTTACCCATCACCAGGGTAGATGGGCACTTTGGGATCACGCAGGAAGAATGAAATGCTTTTTCCTTCTTTAGCTCTGGGGGAGAGATCCCCTTTGGGTGTGGGGTTCTGTGTAACGGCTGGCCTGCCTGTTTTTTCAAAAAAACCCCAAGTGTTTCAAAAAAACACCCCGAGTGTTTTTGTGGGCAGAGTCCCTTCTGCCGGTGGCGTGGGAAGTCCCGGGTGCAGGGCGGGGGATTTTCCGAGACCTGCCCTCGCCTTTCAGGGGCCGTCTGGGCTGACCTGCCTTGTCACACGGCGGGGACAGAAGCTCATCCTCGGCTGAAGCCGTAACCCCAACTCACCCCCGGGCTGCTCTGAGCCGGGGCGGGGCGTGGCGGGGCGTGGCGGGAGCGCGGGGCGCTGTCCGTGGTGCTGCAGGCGCCGCGCCCGGTCCCCTGCCCGCAGGGAGAGGGCGTGGGGAGGAGGAAGACGGGGAGGAGGAAGACTCCCGTGGGTGCCTGCCTCCTGGGAGGTGTTCAGACCCCAGCAGCGTGGGAGTGCGGAGGGGCACGGATTCCCCGCGGCGCTGTGGCAATGACCGTTATCAGTTATACGCCGCCCTGCTGCTGCAAAGGATCAAGCGTCGGCCGACAGCTTTTCTCGGCGGCCCTCTGCTCCACCAAGGCTAAACCGCATGCGTGACCCCGACTCCTGGCTGTTTATGTCTTCAGGGAACATTTCTAACATTTCTCCAGGGCTCAGCATTCAATCTGCAGGTGTTTCTGGGAGCCTAATTCCCACAGTCTGTTCTAGCTTGGGGCATGGATTGGTACTGCACTCTACATCCCTTCAGGGCTTGTGAGCAGAGGAGAAATGCCAGTTTTTCTGGAGGGGTAGGAACTGTTGGATCTGATGGATGTGCAAATCTGCCTTCATACTTTTTCGTTTTAACCCCTCCTCGTAAGAGGAACCTTTCAGCCTTTAGATCAGAGACATTCACATACCTTCTCCCAGGTTAGTCCTGACTTAGCTATAAAAAAAAAAGTAAGCACACTTTATCGTGATATGTCAGCACCATTGCCTAGAATCATAGTTATAAATGAAGAAGGAAACGTCTAGCTCTGATATTTCTGAAGGTTTTGCCCCACTTTTTTTTGTAGTGTTGTATATCCTGTCTATGGGAACTCTGAAGACAGCAACTGTCACTTACTGTAACATGATAAGCCTTTATTTCAGTGGTGGTTTTACAGAAGGATCTGTAAGACAAATCTTAAATTCTATTGATGTCTGTCCAGACAACTGGGAGATGATTAGAATTGTTCACCCAGTCCCTATTTTTCAGCAAAATTCTTCTTTAGCTTGCTTGATCAACAAATTCAACATGAATACCTCTTGAATCATCATAGCATTTAACCTACTTATCCTGTGCTTAGAATTTTAAAACAAAAACCAAAAATCCAACCCAACAACAAAACTGTACATCAAAACCTAACATTAAAAAAAAAAATCAGGTCAGCTTCTTTTTTGGTCATTAATTCCTGCGTGGGTTTGGCTGGCAAAGGAAATCTTAAGAGGGTGAGGATGTGGGGGAATGAAGCCTGCTTGTATCAAGTCTCTGGGTAGCAATCTTGCAGGAAGGTGTCGTGGGTTAAGCCCAGCCAGCAGCCAGGCACCACGCAGCTGCTCGCTCACTCACCCCCTCCCAGTGGGATGGGGAGGAGAATCGGAAAAAAAGTAAAACTCATGGGTTGAGATAAGAACGACTTAATAACTAAAGTAAAATAAAATGTAATACTAAGAATAACAATAATAAAATATAATAATAATAGTAATGAAAAGGAATAAAACTAAAAAAACCCCAACAACAAAAAACAAGAAAAAAACAAGTGATGCACAATGCAATTGCTCACCACTTGCTGACCGATGCCTGAGTAGCGATCTGCCCCTCCCGGCCAACTCCCCCCAGTTTATATACTGAGCATGACGTTCTATGGTATGGAAAATCCCTTTGGCCAGTTCGGGTCACCTGTCCTGTCTATGCTCCCTCCCAGCTTCTTGTACACCTGCTCGTGTATTTTTACAGACTGACTCTGCTGACCCTACCTTTCTCCCTACTTTGTAGATCAGCTGCTCTGGGCAGGTGCCAAGATCAGCAACAGTGAAAGTTCATCTGGCAAATATTCAAGTGCTGTTCTAGTTGATCTGCACAGGCACTAGTGCACAAATCTTCCCATTGAAGAACCACAAAGAACACTAGAAACATCTTAGGACTTAGTCTCAGCTATGCCCATGTGTGTGGCTGTGCATGTATATAAATTTTAATTCTATCTTTTGAACATTATCGAGGGGAATGCTATGGAAAAAGGTGATAGTGGAGTTATTTTCAAGTACGAGTAAGCGAAGGCCAAAGTCTAAATCCATGTTGATGAATAATGGAAAGAAACGTCCTGAAGCCCAATCCACACGCAAGAAATCATACCACATGCATGTGATAAATGGGTCAAGCTTTCTGTTAAAAGCAGGTGTTTTATCCCCCATAATACATTGATTATTCCAAAAGCCAGCACTTCCAAGGGGCAATTTGTTGCCCTCCCACTTAGAAGTGTTTTACTTTCCAACCTAAATTTGCCCATGCTGAATTTGTTCTTTCATTAGTACTGTTCCTTAGCTTAAGTACATCTTTACCTGCCCTGGGGTTTACCACCCTCCCAGTGTTTTTAAAGAATACAGTGCAATTCTGGTCTGGTGAATAGGCACTTATAGCAAGAAAATGGTCCAGAGAATGTAACAAAGTAGAGGCAAATTCACCCTGGAACCTGTCACAAAGTAGTAGATTTTCTTTTCCTTGCACTTTCAAATGCACTGCCTGCTCCTTTGTATAGACCTGCAACAGAATTTACTCCATCCTAAGCCATAGTGAAAATGCTTATTATCAGGTGACCTTGATCCTGTCTTTTATGACAGGTTTTTCCTCTGTAATGGTATCAAACTTCCTCCCATGTTCCTTGGGGTTTTCAGAGTTTCTCTGTGTAATTGTGCAGTCATCCTCCATATGGTCTCTGGTTCCAAACTTGGTGGTTCTATCCAATTCAGTCAGTGTGCTCCTCCTTTTTGTGCTAACACAATAAAATGGAAAGAGCTACCAAGGCTGGTCAATTCCAAGCAAGGTTCTTGAGCAGCGTGACTAGTTGCTGTCTTCTGGTCTAATTCCTTCATAAATGTTGCTGTTCTTTGCCTACCTCACAGTTCTTAGGATTCTGGTATAGATGATGGTTTCTCATATCCTACCCTATCACCTGTGTTATGCAAACCCAAACTGAGAAGAACTACTACATATCCTACGTTGAGAAAAAGCAGTTTAATAACACATAGATGGAAGGTTCATTTGACAAAAACTTCCTTTGGTGTTCCATTCTGTCTCCTACACTTTCTCATCACATCCCCTCCTTTCCTTTTCTTATGGACAGGTGGCCCATTTGCTTTTCTTCAGTCACACAGTTGTGTTCCTGTGCCATAAAGACAGGAAAAGCCCTTATTTCTCACTCGACAGTTCCATGTACCAGTTCTTGCAGAACCTGGCAGTGGGGATTAGCTAGCTCCTGACAGTATGAGTTGATTCACTTCTACATTTGGCTTTTGCCTTTTTGTGGTAGTTGTGATCCAGCGCCTTCATTCCCAGGAAACCACTTGTATTTTCCCTCACTTTTTACAGTGTTACCTTTATTTTAGCACAAGATCTTTGTCATCTAAGGAATCAGCTCACTTTTCTCATCTCACTTTGCTCAGCAGACTAAGAATTTTGTGCATACAGAGAAGAGTAGAGCCCCTATTCTATAGTTAACATGCAACCTCAAGCATGTTTTGACTTAAACTTGAGCCTCATCTTCATTCAAATTATTAAGTTCCTCTTCAGCTTTAATGAATTATTTTAAGCTGAATTCTGAGTTTATCAAAGTTTGGTACCTTGAATTTCAGAAAAGCAGCAACAGCAACCAAAAAAACTCCAAGCCAACCAAACAAACCCCTTCGTTGTAGACATGGTTTTTAGAGTTTAGAGACTGTGATGTCTCAGTCCATAGCAGGGGCAGACAGGATGCATCTGTATGATTAAATGACAGAAGGGGGGACAGGCTGACGTGTCTTGAGATTGTTGTGTGATACGCAACCTTGTTCCCTGGTTGGTCAAAAGAGGAATTTGCTAAAGGAACCCCCAGCTCTACTTCATTCAAAATAGGCAAAGCGTCTATTTTTATTGTAGGGTCTGCAAGAACCACCTGATCTGCTCTGCACAGACCATTCCTGGAAGAATGTGAAAGACTTTTTAAAGGAGTTCTGTGAAGCAAATAAGGTTGTGTTTTACAGAAAAAGACAGATGTCAAATAAACAAGACCATAGAAAACTAACACTTAAAACTGTGAGACTTTAATGACAGAAGAAACTGCAAAGCCTAATAATAGAAGAGAGGGCCTGCCAGCTTAAGAAGTACTGTTGAGCTTTGCAAGTATAGCTGCTAGGATCAGATCTCTTTCCTAGATCATGCTCTTATAGTTAGAAACTACAGGGATGATTAGACATGCAAGTAAGGAACAGCGTGAGTGCTTTAAGAGGTTTACCACTTTCTGAAAGTCACATAGCAGCTTACAATGTTTGTACTCAAAATGTCTGTACAGATGTGGACAGGTTAGCACAAGAGATCATGAAAGTTCAGCTGCGAAATGTTTCTTTGAGGTGTTGGTCTGGCTCTAGATATAACATTTTCCATTGATTCAAGGAAGACCAGGGTTTCAATTAGACACTAATCAGCATTCCTATGTGTGGCACCCTTATACACTTGGAATATCAAAACAGTTCTAATCTGACAGTAATGCAGTTCCTGTGACCTTTTCTTTTTTAATTAGAAAATTTTGTGTGTGAAGTAGACTTATACTCAGTTCAGGAATGACTTTGTCATCTAGCCTAGGAAATTCTAACAAGGTTAATATTTGCAGTTTTAAGAGGAGGGAAGGGGATTTTGGGTGGTTAAAATGTTGAAATACTTTTTCTATTCAAGCCCCTATTAAATGTTATCTTTCCAGGTCTTGCCTGTAGAGTACAGTTGAACTGAAGAAATTTTCTGCCTGAAGCCAAAACAAACATAAAGTCACTAACAGAAATAGGGCGGGAGCCTTCAAATAGAAGATGGTACTGGTTACTGGTTTCAGAGGTGAAGAAAATACATTTAAAGGTAAGAGAAAATGCAGGAAGATTGCTTGGTACAGCCTGAAATAAAAGAACCTCTAAGTTTACTTACAGGTTTTTGTGACTGAGCATTTAGGTGACCTTGAAGGCTACTTTCGATGGTATTTTGTTGATTTTTATTATCACACAGCAAAGTATAAACCTTTTTCTCATAGGAATACAATGAGGATGTTTATTGGATCTACTCTGCAGCTGTTGGGAACGAAACAAAAAACCCACTTTGTTAAAAATGTGATTTTCAGTTATTAGGTATGCACTGATAATTATCGTGAGGCTTATTTCCTAGCGTAAGCCTTATAATTCCAGTAGGATGTGGGCAGTATGAAGGCCATTTACGTATGCCCCCTGTTCATTTTTCTATGTGTTTTGGTCTTCTACTAGAGACCACATCCAAAGCCTACTGAAATCCTACTTCAGTAGGTTTTAAATCAGATCTTACTTTTCTCCAACATTAGGTGAAACAACTGCATTTATGCGTTTTAGGAATTACTTTTGCAGCACACTGCTTATAACCAAATAGTACGGTTGCACTGGGTGGTGAAAGCAGTAGGAATTCCCTTTTTCCTTGCCTCTTTGCAACTCTACCCTCAGGTCCCTCTCCTAGTCTGGATTTGGGTATGTAGAGATAAATAGGTTCTATATTCCTCTGGGTCCTATCCGGCTCAGAGAGGTGAGATTGGACTCTGAAGTGGGATATAACATCCCATTTTTTCTTATGGGTCATGGGTAGGTTACTACATCCATGAAGTGAAGGACGGCACTCCTGAGCAATGCAGCTACATGCTTGTTCTCCCCTCGGGCTGGAATTATAGCCGTATTCCAGTCCATAGCATAATCTAACCATAAATGCAGCAGCACAGAGTCAGCACTTACTATGTTTGAAATGCCCATCTGTCATAAGCAATTGCGGAAGAATGGCTCTGGTCTGAACAAGGACTACACAAGATTAGCTTCTGGGAAAGGATTATCACACAAATGAAATCTATTTAAACTTTTTGTTTATGTCAAGTTACATAAAATCAAAAGAAGGATGTGGGCCTGCCCATAGCCTCATAGAAAATAATGGGTTAATATTTCCTTAGGGTAGTGTGAGAGGTTAGGACATAAACTGTCCATTGAATTTGTGCCTAAATCTTCTGAGTGCCTTGCAAAACCTAGCAATGTTCTCTGCTCTGAAGTATTCAGAAGTTGCTATTTTTTAAGCTCCCTAGCTGGTATAAATGGATGCAGTGGAGTTTCACTGTTTTTCACCAGCTGAGATCCTGGTCCCAGAAGTGGTTGAAATGGAGGAGAGTTAGGGGAGAGTTAGGGCAATAGGCAAGAGCTGGATGGGGACATCTGCTTAATCATGTGTTCTCTAAGCACTTATCCTGATTTTTCACTTTCTCATTTCTGAACCACATAGAACAAGTATGTACTGTTTTACAGACTGTTTAGCCCTTGCTGTCTGGTACAGAAAAGGTTAATGACTGCAAACATACTGCAGGAATGAAGATACACCCCAAATATTTTTGGGAAGCTGCAGTATTAGAAACAGTTTGCTGTAGATCACTGCAGGTGAACCTTTATAGCTAAGCTATTTGGGTGCTAATATTTCCTTTGAGATGCTCCCATGTGTTTACTTTTAAAGATGTGTAAACCCCACTGAAAATACTCACAATGGGTGACCAAACATTGTACCACTGCTAGAAAATAAATTTAAATAAAATAAGGTCCTTTGTGCTGTATGTTAAATGCACATTCCTAATCCTAACTTCATTCACCGGGTACGTAGCTGAGTCCCTCTAGCGGCATCAACATTTACTTGGCTTCAGCACGTTATTAAAATTCTATTTTAGAGCCACATTATAGCAGCAAATTCACAGGTAGCTTTTCTGGACACTCTGAGGACTGTGGCAAAGTGAATATTGGATTAGATACTGTGCAGGCTAGTGTTAATGAATGTAAATTGATTTTTAGCTGTGAGGGGCAATTACAGATGCAGTGGAAGGAGAAGGGGATTTTTGAAAGGATAGTCAAGAACTAATTACTATTAGTAAGGAACACGCAAAGAGCAACGTAATACCCAGGGCAGCCAATAGGGATAAAAGCTTATACACAAATCTGTCATGACCTAGTAGTGAAGACTGTTTAAAAACACTGATCTCCACTTAGCTTGTAAATGCGCATCACCCTCTTTCTCACTCATATATTCTCTCTCTCTCTCTGACACACACACACACACGCTCCTGGATTTGCAGCAGACAGCCATCTAGGGCACTTCTTGGCATCCACAGGAAAATCATATGGGATTAAAAAACCACAGCAGTAAGTACTCACTGCATTAAATGTTTATTAAGTGGCATGCTGTCAAAACCTAGATGTAATAGTAAATACAGGAGGACTTTAATGGAAATTGCTTGTATTTGATTTTTCTTAGGAATTGCTGAAAGCTGCCTCTCAAGGATTACAACTTTGCCTTTTGCTTTTACGGATGCTTGTTTACTATCCATGTGGTAACCGCTGGACAGCCAGTAATCCATTCATTATCCACACTGATTGAGTGCAGGAGTAGTGCAGTGGTAACTACTTCACTCAGCTGACGGCAGATGACAAAAGGAGGGAAATGATGAATTCGGACAATTTAACCTCCCAAAGCTTCCTCTCTGCAATTCACAGCAATGCGAGCAATTTATTCTCAGGGCTCCAGTTTGTTCAGACCTTCAAGCCACTCATCATCCCCTGCTACTCACTAGTGGTTTTTATTGGTGTCATTGGGAATTACCTTCTCATTTATGTTATCTGTAAGACAAAAAAAATGCACAATGTCACCAACTTTCTGGTAGGCAATCTGGCTTTCTCAGATATGCTCATGTGTGCAACCTGTGTTCCCCTGACACTCGCCTATGCTTTCGAGCCCAGAGGATGGGTGTACGGGCGTTTCATGTGCTACTTTGTTTTCCTGATGCAACCCGTCACTGTGTTTGTGTCCGTCTTTACCTTGACCGTCATAGCTGTGGATAGGTATTATGCCATGGTGTACCCATTCCGCAGGAGGCTCACCATCCCTATTTGTGCTTATATCCTGGCTGCTATTTGGCTGCTGAGCTGTACCTTGGCTGCCCCAGCCTTGGTCCACACTTACCACGCAGAGTTCCCAGAACTGGACTTCTCCATTTGCGAGGAGTTTTGGTTCCACATGAAAAGAGATCGCTTAGCTTATGCCTACAGCACTCTCATCATCACCTACGTGCTGCCTTTGGCTGTCATCTCACTGTCCTACCTGAGAATCTCGGTCAAGCTGAAAAACCGTGTGGTCCCAGGCAACGTCACCCAGGGCCAAGCTGAGTGGGACCGAGCAAGGAGGAGAAAGACTTTTCGCTTGTTAGTTTTAGTGGTGGCAGCCTTTGGAGTCTGTTGGCTGCCTCTGCACATCTTCAACATGATAAAGGACATAGACATCAGCTTGATTGACAAGCAGTACTTCAACTTCATCCAGCTGCTCTGCCACTGGTTTGCAATGATGTCTGCTTGTACCAATGCCTTCCTCTACGCCTGGCTCCATGACAGCTTCAGGGGGGAGCTGAAGAAAATGTTTGCTTGGAGAAAGAAAAAAATTGGACCCACTACAAACTGCATTATGGCCAGTGTGGTGCTGTAAACGAGAGCTGGTGGGAGTGCACCTCCTTTGTATGGTAACACTGTAAGTCATTTCCATTTTTAATCAGTCCTGGCTCCTGACGTTTGTCCTCAGGGCTCAGTTATAACAACACAAGTCCCATGCGTAGGTTCCCCAGCATCTCCACTCCTACTGGAGAAGGAGAAGCAGACATCACATCCCCAAAATGTCTTTACCTCTTTGACAGGAGTTAGGGGCCAAGGAGGTGTTAGCACGATAAGATACCCTTATGTAACTACAGGGATCCCTCCTATCTCTTTTGGATATTGCTGGCAGTACGGACATGGGATTTGGGGACAGGGAGAAGCAAGGATGAATATGAGACCTAAATATCTCAGTGAGGAAGTGCCTTGGATTGGGTAAAAATTAAATCTGCATATCTACCCAGAGTCCAGTCCTTAGCCCAGGATCCAGGGTGGAGGACTAACAACATTCCTGTAGTCCTCTTGGGTTAGGGCCACGCTGAAGAATAGCCTAAGGCTCTCTGAAATGCCCTTCCTGAGCAGTTGTCTCAGCTGTGGGCAGAAAACCAGGTTAGTAGGAGCTGCTCCAAGCCTCCCTGGGTGGGATGTGCTGTGTCTGCCCTGCATGGTTTCCCCCCTCACTGCCATCTTCTTGCCACTGGCCAAGTGGATGGAGTGGTAGCCTTTGCAGCAGGGCTGCTCACCTGCCCGCTGTGGCCAACCACATTGGGCAGGAATCTGTGCTTTGTGTTTTTTGAACCCAGCATCACCATGCAATCCCAAAGCTCCCGTGTCTCGTGAACCTGCAGCGCAGCATGTAGCAAGGTGAGATGCAGCATTGCGAGAGGGGCAATAAAACCGGAGTGATGTTATTTCTGCGAGGTGCAACTGCAATGCAGTGTGCGCAACAGCCTGTTTGGTGGATTTGCTGATGCTGTCATCAAGGATGGACAGACTGGAGACATAATGCGTGGTGGAAAATCATCCAGATAGGTGGACATTAAGACATACCACCACTTTACCGACACTGAATTGTGTTCTTGCCATTGTCTCATGTAACCCCAATTTGCTGACCCTACTGCAAGTCAGCTGCATTCCCAGGCACAGGAGTGGATGTCACTGTAGCCTTGTCAGTGCTGAGATGCTTTCCACTCATTCCTTGAGAAACCGATTCTGATGTGTGGCAGTGCTGCCATCAGGTTTGATCTCCAGAGACAGCCAGAGACTTCGATACTGTCTTCAGGAGCACTTCTGGATGTGTCTGTTAAAAGGCAGTGGATGGAAGGGGCTGTTGACATTGAGCCATGTATGAACATTGCATGACCGGTCAAAGAAAGACCTGTCAAACAGAGCAGAGTGGCAAGTGCTCTCTTTTGAAGGAGTCTTTTGGGAAGAAACAATTTCCTTTGACATTCACCTTTCAATCAAATGATAGAGTTAGAAGCTATAATCAACCTAATGGTTTCTAGTTTCTTCCTCCCTGAACCGAAAATAACTGAGATAATAGATAAGCACATGGGACAAAGTTCTGAAAGCAGACGTTGTTTCTGAAAAGGTTTCTTCCAGCCTGCTCAGCCAGAATCTGGGATGGCATGAGGAACTGCCTGATACCGAGCTGAGATCAGCTGGAGAAGCAGTGCAATCCAGGGGCAGTTTGGGCCATGGTCTGCAAGGGCATATATTTGACCACAATTGCACAAGGCCAGAAACATATGACCTGCGAGGCAATGCAAATAGACAAGAGGGGAGAGGGAAGAAAGAGAGGATGGTTTCTCTAGTTTGTAAATATACTCCTACTGTGAAACTGTAAATATCATTTTGCTCATCAGCATTCAGTAAGCATAATCTAGTTAAAAAAATACACAGATGCATATGCACACACTGGGAAAAGCATTGCAAAAACATTTGAAATCTCTTTTCACAAATTTCCTTAGGATTTCAAGCTGTTCTGCTGCTAGCAATGAGGAACTGGATATTAGAAATTGATTACAGAGACACTGAATCAAGGAGGTCCTTTTAAAGTCGGCATGACTTGCGTTCACTGTGTGATTAAGTGTATCTATCTGCCTTGCTTACCTTGATTTAAAGATTTGAATGACCTATTAAAGCATGTTTTGCTTTTGCTGAATTTTAGGAAATTGTTTTTCCTTCAAGCTCAATATAGCAAGTTACTGGAATAACTGGTAATTTTGAAAAGGCAAAAAAATCCCTTCCAAACAAACCAGCCAAATTTTATAAGCTTTTCAGCTTTTGTTTCAGGGCTTTTTTGAAGAGAACAGAGAGTAGGACACCAAGAGAGCACTGAAACAACACTGCAAAAAGCAGCTTTAAATAACGACAGAATCCTGATTTTTAGAGATTTTTCTTGTATGGAATTATGTTACTTCAAGCTGTTAATTTGTCAGTTTGTAAAGGTTAATTAGCATTGAGATGGCCCATAATGTTTACAATCATCTCATGCACTAAATACAGACAGCACTGTAATCTGGAGTGATCCAAAGCCCAGTGGAGTAACTGGGAAGACTCTTGTTAACACAGCAGGCCTGGGATCATTTCCTTCTTGTATATCATGTTTTTCCTCTCATTTGCCGGCACTGCAGTTTGGCTTATTAATGTTCTCTTGAATGTTAGTGACTGCAGATGGCTGCTGCAGAGAGCTGCACGAAGCAAACAAGAGGGATCGCTCGCTCTCTTTTTTTTTTTCTTTTTTCTTTCTTTCCTTGAGACAGAAATGAAGGGCTGTTGAGTGCATATATTGCTCCCACAGTGAGGGACGCACTGGGAACATCTCGCTACCAGCAGCCTCTGGAGCTGCCGTTACAGCAATGCCAAGGTCTGTCATCTCAAGGAGGTCCTCAGGAGTGCCCAGCACAGCTGGGACCCTCGCTTAAGTGCTGGTTTAACCTGTACTTGCCTCGAATCTGTCAGGACTTGCATTTGCACTAGAAAGCTCAGAGCCTTTGTTTCAGGCCCTACTAGGTTTTGCAGATGGGCTGTGAAATGATCTGCATTCCCCAGCGTGGGCTCCTGAAGCTCTTCTCTCTCCTCAGCAGCCCCCTTGGCCCATCTCAGTGGTCCTGCAAGGCCGTTTTTACAGGTTTTCCCTGCACGGTGCACAAAGGAGGTCCGGCCCCAAGCAGCAGGGCTGGGGGTGCCGCAGGCTGGCGGGGACCGAGGCGCAGCCGTGTTTGCTCAGCCCCATCTCTGAATCGAGTCCCAAGAATCTCTGCTCAAAGTAATTACTGTTTTCTCTGATATCCAGAGTAATAAACAATAATAAGATTTAAAGGCACGTTGGTGCACTTCTTTAATCCAGTTATGCAAATAATTATATTAAAAGCTGTCATGTGAAATGCATTTTCTAATCTCCACCCCTCTCTGGGGAACTGCCGTGGCTCTCTGAGGGACCAGCGATCATCACTACGGTATTTTTGGTGGTATAATTTTTAATTATAATTTAAGAAATCATTGCATGCTTTGATTTTACAAAGTAGCCCAGATCAAAACTTGATGAACATATTAACTTTCCCTGTAAGGGTTTTAGTTGTTGTTTCTTGCTTACATTCAAATCCAAGACTCGCACACTGCCAGACAGCTGCTCTGCAGGGATGGAGCAGGATTTGCGTCTGAGCTGAGGTATGGCAGAATGCTCTACGTTCCTCATCTGCTGGGATTTCATTCCAGTTGTTTAAATGTACTGCGAGACTTTTAGCAGGTAGAACCAGGTGTTCTGCATTTTACAGCAGCAAAACCATGCTATTTATGATGGCTTCTCAGACTGTTCCTGAAGGACAGTCTCTCGTAAACACTTCTAGATGTACTACCGAGTTTGTACACATGCTCTGTGGTGGTGTTTTCAGGTAGATATCAACTGCATTAGCCAGCAAGTGGGTTATCAGAGCATGGTGAGTCTTGGGCTTTGGAAATGGAGGGCCCACTTAGGACCACACTTACTCATTGTAAAAATCATCTGGGAGATTTCACCGGGGCCAAGCCTTTACAGCTCAGAAGGCTCTGCATATCTTAAATTATATGAAAGATTAATAGAGATATAGAAGGAGTTGATGGGGAAAGGCAGGGGAGAGTGAGATGTCTTCACTTAAAGTGAAGTGCACAGATTTAGATAGCAGGAATCACAGCTTCACAATTTGAAATTATTCTGCATAGCTGTTGGAAGGACTCACAGAGCATCGTTCTAGCAAATGCACTGTATTTCTAATGTTTACAGATGCAGAAATGCTTGATCAAACATAAGCTGCTCCCTACGGTCAAATGTGGGATTGGTATTAAATGGCAATGTACTTATGAAACACATGAAAAAGTAAATCAGTATTCGATCAGGAATTTAAAAACAGATTAGATGATAGTGAACAAAGGTCACTAAATCTGAAATCAAGCAGCCAAAGAAAAACAACAGTTAATCAAACCTCAGTTAGTTAGGGTCAGGCACAGTTGGTATCTCCCCAACCTTGAAAATGGCAGCTCAGAGCAGCCACCAAAGACTAACTTGTTTGTACAAAGCATTGCGTTAAATAAATTTTCCTTATACTTGGATGAAGCAAACTGTAAGAAAGAGTTGTATTTGTGTCATATTTGGGGAATGGCAGTTTATCTGGGATGGGCAAAAGCAGATCCTGCCATAAGGCTATTACTCACAGTAGCATGGTGAGTTCTTCCCAGCTGATAGATAGACTGGGAAAAGCTGGTATTTTTCATAGCAGCTGAACAACAGATGCTCTGTACAGTTTTAATTGAGCAAATCTTGCTTGTTGAGGTGTCAACAGTGAGTTATAATTAGATGTCTGAGATTATGCAGGGTACAGATATAAGCTGAAAATGGTACACCTGCAGCTGGGAAAAAAAAAAAAAGCCAAACTGGACAGAACTGTACAATGCATCCATCAATCTGCCCACCAGATGAGAAGAGGGCAGAGAGAGAAACAATGTGCTGGTGGTAAAGCCACTGCTGTCTTTGCCATTTCTGTATGAAGAAATATAATACAAATTTTTACCTCCAGCCCTCCCCTCTCACTGCCAATATCTTTTTCTTTTCTCAGAAAACCAGTTGCATTCCTCCTGCTTCCCTTGGAGAAGAGGTCAAAGCAAGGGTCAAAGCAAACATTTCTGCCTCATAGAAAGCATACAGAAATCAGGGAGGCTTTCTAAAATGGAGATCACCCTCTTCTCTCTTAAACTTCTTTCTGCAAGCAGAAATAGTCAGTTGTGCCTGACACACAGCCTCTGCACCTAACCATTTGCTGTGCAGGAGCAAACCTGGCCTGCCTGCCACTTGGAACACTGGTTTTTGTGGCTGCATCAAGTAAATACCCCTCCCCATGCTAGTGACCTCATTCTCGGTCAAAATCTTTGCTAACTCTGGTCCTTTGTACTTGATTTCCCTCCACATCGACACAAGTTTGCTTTACTGGAAGTCCCAGAGAGCAACTGCAGATGCATCAGAGGTACCCTGCCCATATTAATGGGACCTTTCCTCCAGAAATCGTTACCATACTCCCTGTTTCAAGAGCAGGTTTCAAGTACATTCGTGCCATGTACTGATATAACCAATGGGACAGGCTTTCCCCAGGCTGATTTCGATCAAAATTTGTATATTTTTTTCTGCTCCCTGCTCTCCCAGGCCTCCCTCAGACTTTTGAAACCATTGATCAACTAGTCAGTAAAAGCAGGAGCCTCAAGGATGTTGAAATCCTAGTAGCTATCTAAAATTAGGAAGAATACTAGCATTTTCTTGGTGCTCCCCAGGGAAGGAAAAGACATCTAAGTGCTCTCTCCTTTAGGGACCCACCCAGGATTACATGGGACATGGAGTAAAGGGTTCAGAACTAGTTACGAGATGGCCAGGCTGCCTCCCTACAGGGCAAGAAGTGAGGGGTTAAGGGCATAAAGATCAAATATATCTCTTTGGGAGTTATGTCCCTTTAGGATCTAAAATCTACTTTCTTTGCCAAGAAGCTGATAGGGTTGACTTTCTTGCCTGTCGTTGTTTACTTTCCCTTCCTACAGCCTGCTTTGTCAAACTAAGTTAATGAAGCTAGTAATTGATATAAATAATAAAACATGCACTCAGGAGCTCCCTGCTTTGTGTCTCCAGCCCGTTGGAAATCAATTTGGGATCATTGCTATCTATTTACAGCTGACTAGGCTCTCCATTCTTTGCATCTTGTTTATGTTAATTATCACCATTACATTGTAATTTCCTTGTGTTTTTTTTTCTCTGCAGGGAACATACAAAAGGAGATGATGGCTTTAATCCCTACATCTACATTTCCTACAATTCCTACATTTCCATTAGGCGCTGGAGATGTTTCAGCAGCAGCTAGCGGGACTGCAAAGAGAAGCTTGCTGCTTTCCAGCAGAGCGATGAGATCTGCCTGCCCTGCTGAGCACAGTTCTTGGTTTCCAGATAACGTACTGGAAAGGCAGTCTGTGGCTCACGGCAGCAGGAGGGGTTTTAGCACCGTGGTCTGTGAGAGCCTGGTGATGTGTGGGGTGCTGAGGATCGCTCCTACGCAGCCCGGGATCCCCCCAGCAACATCACCAACAAAGTGACGGGCTCAACTGGAGGCAGCTGGTGCTCCTGTGAGGCCGGGCAGCATGAGGTGTCATTGGTCTTGTCTACGGTTTCTCGGCCACAGGGAGTTGTGTTCAGTTACCCCATCACACCCACGACGAGCCAGGCCAACGCTCTAGTGAAAAGGTGGCAGCCAAACAATGTGGTAGCTGTGGCACGCCGTCGCAGGTTGCCATCGGTCACGGCTCAAGTTTGTGCGACCAGCTGCGTTTGGGAGTGGGAAGGTGAAGCAATGGACTGTAGTGTAAAACAAGCCTGTCTTGGGCTTGTGGAGGCAGGGCAAGAAAGGAAAAAAAAGAAAAAAGAAGAATATTTTTGGACTTCAAGCAAAAAATAACTATCCAAAGGCTAAATCTATAGCCGCTCAGAGGCTTGTTTCTGTATAAATGTAGGAGTTACTCAAGTCTTCTTGTGAGTGTGGTCCCTCACTTGCAGCATGCCAGTTCAGTGTATTGGCTTTATTGCATCTTTCCTCTCATCCCTCAGCCATACGGTGAGCTTGAACAGGGGCAAGCCAGGGGTATGCATGAACCATTAGTGTGAGGTCCACGTATGCAGAGCCATTAGTGTATGGTCCAGAGATGGGTGGGTTGAGGGTGGATGCACTTGTGAAAGGGGTTTTTTATAAAAATAATTTAAAAGTTGGGGATGGGGTTCTGAGGCAAGTGTTCAACCAACCCACTCCTCAGGAACTGGATCCAGCTCTAGAGGAAGTAAGGTGAAAATAATCCAAATATCATGTGCAACAGTTAGCTATGAGCTACATCACCAATTAGAAATTACTTTCCGAGTCACTATATACAAAGTATTTCAAATTAAGAAGACTCGAATCATTAAGAAGACAAAACCTTCAACACTCAGCTTTGAAATGATTTCCTCTCAATTACTGGATCCTTTTAAAATTCAACATCTGTTGTTAATATTAATAACTTAAAAGAATTAAAAATAAATTTCAAACCATCTGAAGCACTAGACACAGCATATGGCGACCTGTTTAATCTTAACAAGTCAATAATATTATCATTGTGAATCACTTCTTCATTAAAACATGTATTCATGTCTGTTGTATAAAATAACGTTTATTTGTAAAAGCCTTTTGTACCACCCATGCAATTGTCAGTTGTCACAGCCAATTCTAAATTTTTTTGATAGCACCTCCTCTTGGAAAATTGCCACAGACTGAGGAGAGATGAAATGCAAATCACCACCGTCAAAGAAAGTTCTAATGACACCACCAACAAAGTGCAGGGAAGCTTCTGAAGACCTACGTTTTGCTGTAGTTACAAAAAGATGGGTTTCTTTATTTTTAAGGCATTGTGAAAAGCACTGTTCCAAGCACTTCTCACTCCAAAAAAGCTGTACACAGGGTCTGGCAACATCTGCATGCTTTCATAGTTCATAATATTCTTCCTTTATTGCTAAATGAAGAAATATGTTTTCCCACAAAACAGTTTAAAATGGCACTACCCACCTGTAAACACTGCTGACTAGGGATAGAGTGAGGACATAAAAGAGAGGTCAAACTTCAGAAGTGGGGATTAAAAGCCAGACTGCCCAGACCCCAAAGTCACTAAATTATTGGATAAAGGCAACTGTGCATTGAAAAGCTGTCTTTCAATCATTTACTGAGAAGATTTACCTCCTCCTCCCCCATATTTTAAGGAAAGGTGCTTGAATTTCAGGCTACTAATTTTCATGCAGAGACATCTCCCTTCAGCCCAGTATGAGGCATCCAATATTAGAGATCCGGGGTTTAAAAATCACATCTTCACTTTGCATCCTTAGTGGTGGCTGTCAGTGACTTCAGCTCAGACAGCAGCTTATTCTGCACATTAGCATTCAACATTTTTGGGTAAAACCTTCTCCCAGTGTATTATACAAACAATCTGTTTGGGATGCTGTCAATGCTCCTGTGGATTCACCCAGTCTTATGAAGTTTAAATCTGATTCGTGGGTTTAGTCCAGATCTGCTTTCCAAGGACTTAAATAGAAGTGGTAAAGTAACCAGCAGCCCCAGGCTAAATATCTTTTCTCTACATGTGAAATTTATTATCAAGCAAAAAACAACCAACCAACCCTCCAATCCCAACATGTCAAAGGAATGGATTAACATAAAAAAATAAATAGTTCTTAAAATGCCTTGATTCCTGGGGATTAGGTCACTTTTAAGAGGGCTGGAAGATGTTCTAGTGTTTGCCTGCCATTGAAGAAGGTATATGTAAGTGAAATACTTGGTAGCTTTCTACGCCATTATGGGTTTGCTGAGTAATCAGAAAAACACAGAAAATTTGAGGTCAGGAAGAAAACACACAGGATTTTTAATGCTAAAATGAATTAGCTGGACAAGCTGAATCGGCAATATGATGTTCAACAAACAGCCTAATTTACAGTGCTAGCTATGCTGAAAATGAAGATAATTAGGCAAGCACATTTACTTCCAGTTCTGACATGAGGTATTTGAAAACAGGGGTGGAAGGTGGGTTGGGAGAAGGCCAGACTGGTGCAAGAATAGTCTGAAAATTTTTGACAGCAGTGAATAAAAACTAAATGGAGAGTGTCAGTACAGCTTTCTAAATCTGAAGCTATTCACATTCAAATATTGAGACTGGAGGAGATAGATAAAGGTGATGTAGAGCTACATTAAGTTTCACAATTCACCTATTCAAAAACAGTTGCAAAAGTATCAAGCCCTACAGATTACTCTAAATTGCGGATGTTTGAAACATGGATCTGCAGTTTGATTTCGCCTTTTATTGCAGGAAGTCTGAGCTCTTTGAGACAGAATTTTGAGCAGAGACGACTGTGTCCCTATTGTCTCTTCTTAGCTGGAGTCCAGAGAATTAACCAAGCTGCTATGATTTTCTGCTGTAGATAATAGTTCCAAAACAAGCTTTGAGGTGTCTCTCCACAAGACTTTAATTTAACATTCACAGCATAACCAGAGGATAGAAAACAACAAATCATGTAAGTAGAAACTCTTGCTAATACCCCATTTACAGTAACTAAATATTTTTAAAACCAAAAGAAATGATGGAGGACTATTGGAAGCTTTGAAGTACTCTGTTTAATCTTTGCATAGCTAGAGGTGTTTTCTATGAAACCACAACTCTTTTGACCTGGAATTTATGCCTTCTGTGTTTGGTTTAGGCAGCCCCAGAGCACTGATGTTTCCAGGGAGAGCAATACTCTTTTAGAAAATATTCTGTCCTTGTGAGTTGGATACTGCCACTTTTAATCACTATGTCATATTTCAGTAACTGCTGGAACACAACAAGGAAGACATTACAACAAAATATGGCAGAGTTTAGCTATGCAGAAGTATGGTAATTTCTTTTATTAATGGCTAGGAATCCAACAGATACCTATTATCCGCTAAATCTCGATCCTGCACATACATTTCCCAATGAGCCCTAATTAGCCATTTGAGAATCCACCAGAGAGTAATAGTGTCATTTAGTTCAGAATAAGCAGCAGTGTGGATAAGCTGTCACTGAAAGCTATGTCACATCTGAAAAGCAGAGAGAAGCCTAAAAGGAACCGATAATGCCTCTGTGACTCAGAGCACTTAAGCCTGGTTTTAAATATCTCCTTCTTCTTCTGAAGTCTATTTGGACAAACAGTCTGAACAGAAGAAGAGCAAATACAAGTTACTCCTCAATGATTACATGGAGCACCATCAGCCACAGTCACACTTTGGGCTGCTCTCACGTACCTAAGAAGCTTAGAAGCTTAGTCCCACCTCCGTCCGCATCAGCAGTAGTCTTGATTTCACATCAGGAGAATAGGAATTTTGCAAGGGGTCCCTACCTTTCCTTTCTCCTGCTCTACACTAGTAGAAGGAAAATAGAATACAAGTGAATTCCCAACCTGTTAGTTTCCTGTTCTATAATGTTCCTGAGCTGCTTTTTTTTTTTCGCTACAGAAGATCAGAAGCCCTCAGGATGCAGCAATATCCCCCTCCATGCACATTGTTCAGTTTCTAATAAATGGAAGAGCCCAAGATCTGAGATATCTACTCCTAACAGCTGTGGCAGATATAAGACTGCAGTTCATGAGGCACAAAACATGAAGCAGAGTATAAATATACATAATTTTCATCCTAATCCAGAGCTGAAACAAAACTCTAAATCAGAGCTAGTCTGTATTTCAAGTACCACCTCTTCACAAGAAACTAGCATCAGCTTCCCTTCAACATTCAACGTTAATACATTTAATAAAATGGCTAGATCTTTACTCACCATAGTATCTTCATAAGTTATTCTTTGTTTCCCAGGAACCTGCTAGTCAGGTGTTTTCTCACTATTTCTTTCTACATTAGAAAAACAAATCCTGTTTTCCCTATCCCCCAGGAAACCTTATATCCTGTTTCCTAACAGGACTCATGCTCTTGATGAACATGGTGTCCTCCCACCACCACCAGTTGGCCCTCCAGCACCTGCCCCAGCCCAGCAGGCAGTGCCTTTAAATCGGGCACACGGAGACCCCGTGTAAAACACTGGCACTATTGCTGCAGGCTGGGTTGCATGGGAGTGTTTTAGAGATAGTTCTAGTTTACTAAACAACAAGTTTTACAAGGCTGCGTTATTAGTAGATACTATTACATGAAGTCAAGTAGAACCCACATATGCAAGAGGGTGATTAGCATAACTATCTGATACTAATAGATAAGCCTATTAAAACAGAAAAACAACCCTTCCTAATCTGTTAAGAAAATAAATACTGAAGAGAATGAATGAAAACTCATTAAAAAGATTGGGGGGGGGCATGAAGGAATTGAGGTTCCACTTAATCTTAGACCTCCCATTTCTGCTGGAGTACTAAAATGCTATCCCCAAGTTGTTATAGTTTTTCTAATTTTTCTAATTTTAATTGCTGTCTATTCTTACAGGAGGTATTGACAGCCCATCTTTTCGGTGCCTGCTGATCCTGGGGCTGTCTGCAGGAGGGAAGAAGATGGGTGGGTATGATCAGTACAAAGCTAGACTCGTTCCTACTTAAAATTGACTTTTGCTGTAGAGTCTGGGCCAGCAATAAGGAAGAGCTCAGTTTAACACTAGCACTGACACTAGGTGTTAGCGTCCTTTTTAGCCAGTACAGTACATACAAGACCAACGATCCCTTGGTGCCAAGCGAGAGTAGGACACGACTGGTGAGCAGCAGAACCCCAGTGACTGGTGGGCACCATCTCTCTCTCCCCAACCTCTGCTCTGCAAGAAGACTTTTCTGTCTGGTTTTCTTTACCTCGGGGGAGGGCAGAGTTGTGACAACAGGTTCACTGTGCATCCAGATTTTGCGATGGTCTCTTTTTACGGACCATCCCTGCAAACCCACGCTGGTACAGTGTTGATTTCCAACACCTTCCACCCGTGTGCCATATAAATTCATTGGGATGTCTGGAATAGTGGGGTGAGGCATGAGCCTTTTCATGGACTTCAGAGTTCATCCTCATCATTCTATTAACCCCCTTTTTGTTCCAAATGAGTGTCTTGCTCCTGTTGATATTATCTCATCTCTTTCATCTTTCACCAGCCACTTAAAATGGGCAATCTGAAAATCACCTTAACTTCAGACTGTGTAGTATGTCTTCTGTTTGCAAATCTTTTCAACTTGTGTAAAAAGCTGCAGGATAACAGGGTCCTGATGGTGCACAAGCTGGCGCGCAGCCTCCCATCCGTATGCCTGTGAACTGTCTGAGAAAGAAGACAAATCAATACTAATTAACGGTCCCCTGGAAAGTAAATGATTGTTCACAGTGTGCAATGTAGCAAGGAATCCTGTAGGCTATTTTTGCCTTTGATTTATCACACCATATAAACAAGGGTTTATACACGTAGCCTGGAACCTAGAATCTATTGCTTATAAAGGTCACAGCTTCTGTTGAGATAAAAGGAACCTACAAACCTGGGAGAAGAGCTGGGGTTTTTTACTTCCACGGATGCGGCAGTTAAGAGCGACCATTTCAGCTGTCTGGTTGCTAATTTACAGCAGCTCCTGAGGATTTGAACACACAGAAAAATATTCAAGAGCTCAGGTATTTTGTGGAGTACCTAGACTGACCTCCCATTTCCTGCAGGAAGGATGATTTTCTGATGTTTGGCCTTTCTCTCTAGCAGACAGAGCTAGAACGAGATGGCTAGAATAAGAGAAATTTATGTTAAAAATCAGAAATGTTGGCTAGTGAAGGTTGCCTCTCACAAGTTAAGGCAGAAAGTTCTGGTTTCTTGTGCCTGTGCTAAAAGGTTTATGAAAGTGCTGAATCAATTGATATTGCACTGGCTTCATGTGTGACTCAGAGGGAAGGTTCAATAGTGGCCAGTTGTAGGAAAAGGATTTTTAAAATGTGTCAGGCCTTTTAATTACAGATGGTCACTTAGCAATTTCAGCTTTTGAGAAATGAGTTAGTACCATTAGGGGAGGCAGGTTCTTCCTTTTTTGCAGTCCTGTCCAGCAAGGTTTGTTCTCACAGAACATGAGCAATTTTGTTTAATTGCTCTGTGAGAGTACATGATGTTAGGAAATGGATCATCGTACACTGGCTCAAAGGTATGTCTGAGTGTTGTGCTGCATGAATGTCTCTTCATTATAATTATACATCATGAGTTTCATTCAGAAAACAGTATCCTGGGTTGCAGTGATGATTACCTTCATTTTGCAACAGCACAGGAAAACACTGGCTGATGTTCTGCACATGATTTCCTATAGTCTTGGATCCCTGGGATTTCTATTTGTACTCCATCTCTTATTTGTGCAGTTAATCACTCCTGGCAAATGCACATCCTTCTGCTTGGTCCTGTAAGGTGTCATCCAGTGTTTTCATATAATTTCTCCAACCTGCCTAGCTGACTAGTTTCTAGTCCTGTCCTTAACATAGCTGTATCTCCTCTTCAGTGTTTTCTTGAGCTTTAACAGCGTAACTCTCTATTACATCTACCAGGTCATTAATAAAAACATTTTGAATATAGCCAACTTCATGCCAGTTGTCTGAAGAGCACATTAATTACATTCTTTTATTTTGACTATGAGCCACTGATAACTGCTACATTTTCATTAGTTCAGCATGTTTATTCAGCCTGTTTGGCCTGTGCCATATGAGAGTTTCATGTAGAACATCCTTTTCTACCTTTTGAATGAGAAGGTCTTTAGAGAAGGTATCAAAGCCCATTCTGTGATTTTAGATGGTGTTTATTGTTTTCTCTCTAACCAGACCTGCAATCCGTTCATAAAAAAAACACGAGCTAGCTCTGAGAGGATTTGCAGTTGACAAATCCATTTTGACTCTCACTCTTTTCCTTGTTTTCTTTCATGTGCTCACAAAGATTTTGTGCTTTCCAAGGTTTTTCTGGCATTTGAAGGTAAGCTGACTGATAGACAAATCCCTGATTAGTCTTTTCCTTCCATTCTTAGAAACTGAATA
This sequence comes from Haliaeetus leucocephalus, assembly GCF_000737465.1. Taxonomy (NCBI): domain Eukaryota; kingdom Metazoa; phylum Chordata; class Aves; order Accipitriformes; family Accipitridae; genus Haliaeetus; species Haliaeetus leucocephalus. Next base: position 2,033,839 of record NW_010972620.1, read on the forward strand.
TATTTGCCCTTTTCCAGCCTTCTGGTGCTTATTTACACTCCCTGACTTCCCTAAGATAACCCCAAGTGGTTCTGACATTATTTCTGTCATATCCTTTTGCAGTATCCTGGGATAAAATCCATCAGGCTCAGGCAGTGTGAAAACTTTGGAGTTCTCTTAAGTGTGCTGATGCCTCCTTGTGCATTTCCATGGAGAGATCCTACTGCTTTGCTGCTGCTGCTTGCATTAGCCGGTCTTTGCACTTGATCTTTCCTCTCAGAAATGCAAAACAAGACACAGAGAACTTTGGCCTTCTTGGCTTTTTGTGCTGATGACTTCCCTTTTTCATTTGCTAGTGAATCAATAATTTGCTTGGTCTCTTTCCCTCTGTCTCTGAAGGTGTCAATGTCACTGCTCTGCTCGTTAAAAAGAGCTTAAGCCTGATTCAGAGTTCTGCCCTTCTTCACCTGACTCACTCGCCCATTAAAAATCTTTTCCTTCTTTACTGCACCTTTCATAAAAAATTTAAAAAGATAAAACATTTGCATCAAAGAGATTTGTAAGATTTTCACAGTAATTATTCCCCACTTTTTTTCTTTCTTTTGAAGGGAATTTTTAGAAGGAAGCTTCCATTTGAGCAATACTGTATAGAAAAAGAAAGCAAAACCAAGTGTCTTTCAAAAATAGGAAATGGGGAGGATTTTTAGTGTTTCTTTTTTGCGTGGCCAGATCCTGCTCTCTTCAGCAGAAAACAAGACAAACACTCAGCAGGGGACGTGTAAGAACAGCTCGGTTGCATTTGTCTCTCTGGTGCTGGCTCTTACTCGCAGCCTGACTGTGGGAGAAATTCAGGCACAGCGCTCAGTTTGAGCCAAAATGCTGCGATCTGGCAAATATGCCCAAACACCCGCTGTCCCCGTGGTGCTTGTAGCTGCCCTTCGGGCCTTGCCCGCCCAGCAGCGTTGTGAAAGACGCTCTTCTGAAATGGCAGGTGAAAAGTGAAAGGAGTAAGATACATGGATGGAAAAGGCATACAGGGAAAGAGAGAGATAGAGATTTACTGTTCGGGATGTTGTGAAAGGAGTCGAGTCCCTTGGTTCTGCCTGCCAAGGGACTAGTGGAAGACCAGAAGGTCTGCCAGTGCTTTGGCAGATACAAAGCTCTACCCCGGCTCTCTCAAGCCTCTTAGTTGAGGACGCCAAAGTGGGGCAGAGTAGGACAGCATGCTCCACTCCCTTTCTTCAGATTATGTTTAGCTATCAACTTACTTCCATTTGTTTACCCCATTCTTGTTTTGTTAACCTATAGGTTTACAGTGCTGAGGTGGCCACCAATGGTTCCTCAGCCAGTGGAGAGCAACCCAGGTGGTACTGCGAGAACGGGCCACCCAGAGGGGCACAAGGACCTCAGCCTGAGTTGGTATTAGTAAAATATTAACATGAATTACAGCACAGCAGTAAATGCTTCCTAGAGAGATAATTCACTTTTTCAGGCAAGCTCTTTTAAATCCCTTCTTTCTGTAGACCCCAAAACAGAAATACAGATGCAAACACAAAACATTACAGACAGAGGAATGAGCAAGAGACCAGTTTCATTATAAGGGATTGTAGACAGATTCTAGCAAGTCCCTCTGCATGTAGCAGCTTGCAGGACTGCAATATTGGTCATGGTAATATATTTAAAATTAAAGTTAAAATAACATTGACCAAACCCACCACCTGCTTTCCCTCTGGAGGTTTTTTTCTGGGTTATCCCAACACTAAGGGCAGTTAAAAAGGGGCTCATTAACAGGCTCATTAACAAATACAGTCTTAAAATGTGACATTGGGACAATTTTGTTAAGTTTGCTTACCGTGAGAATCCTTTACATTTTTCAGGTAGTTGACGTGGACCTGATATTCAGATGTTCGAATTTAATTACTCATTTGAGTAATTAAAATCATTAAAGCTGTCTTGAAATCCTGTGTTTTGCAATAACACTTGGAGAAGAGCTTTTCTCCTACTTTTAAAGTGAACAAGTGGGTTTCCTTACACATTTCCAGCTTATTAACTATGGGGCCACATATTTTGGCACTTGGGGTATCATAGATGAGAGATATCTCTTAAAAAAAAAACCCTAAACTGCAGCTGTCTGTGGCCCTGTCCCTTAAAACAGTCCTTGCTTCTGCCCTTGCAGTTACCCATGACCTGGCAGAGGAGCAGGGCTTTGTCGAGCAATGGGTGCTCTTCCACTGCCACCTTCTGGCCATCACCAGAGGGAAATGAAAGAATTAAATGAACTTGAAAATAGAATAAACAAAAGATTCAACTGTCTTTTAATTTCTGCCAGAAAAAAAAAAAAAAACCAACAAAAAAACCCCCAAACAACAAAACCAACCAACCAAAAAAACCAACCCCAACCCAAACAAACAAAAAAAACCCAACCAAAGCCACCTATCACCTCACCTTAGCTGTCCCCTGTTGGCCAGGACTCAAAATGTAATGATTTCATATAGATCTCTAAATTTTTTTTAGCTGTCTGTGGCTTTAGTTAAAATCTAATGCTATGAGCTAGACTCTGTTAGCTAACTATGGAAAAGGCATTTTTCAGTTATACACAGTTCAAGTCTGTCTGAGTTTTTACAAATGTACAAACTACGATGTTAATCTGGAAGTGAAGGAAAGGTTTAGGTCCATCAGTGACCAGCTGTTTCCTGTCTAAGCACAGCAGGAACAGTTTACACCAACATGAAAGTCCTACTGTTAAAATTTTGATACATTTTTCTAGTTTTCGAAGCTCTAAGACTGTGCCTGTATTTTAAGTTGGTTTTTGTTTTGTTTTGTTTTTTTAAACTTTATATTCCTGTAATTTCCTGTATTGCCTCAGATGCTCGTCAGGGACCTGGTGAAATTTCTAACATGAAAAGGAGGATTTTTTGGCCAGGCCTTCTCCCTAGGAAAGTAGACCACAGCTGCGCTGGAACATTGTGCATCCCTGTGTTGTGCTTACATGAACCACCTTCATTAACACACAGCTTTAATTGTGCTCCTGTTCTTTGGCAGAGCTTTGTGTGTGCACCTGCTGGGAAGTAGCCTGAGCAATCAGGCTGTCTCTGTAAGTCAACTATGGGCAAAATTCCTCCAGTGGTGCTGGAGTAAGTGAACCCAGCAGTGGAAAAACCAGGGGTATTCTCCCAGAATCTGTTGCCAGCAGCATACAAAAGGGACTGAGGACTGAGCCCTTTGACTGAGCTGGTGTCCCCACATCTCCGTGGAGCTGGTGTACCTCAGAAAGTATGACAACCATTGCCAGGTCCCAGTCTTCCTTTCGCTTGCTAGGGATTGCAAAGAAGACTATCCTTCCTCCTTCTTTTCTCCAAACCTCCCTCCATTTGGACCAGAACTGAGTTCTGAAGATCACCTATCTGCTTGAGAAACATCGGTTTTTCTTTGGCTGGGAAATCTCTGTGTGTACATGATTGTGAACTGGGTCTGGTTTTTAGAAAAAGCTGGGTTTATTTCATAAATTCAGAAATGGAAATAAGCAAGTGTTCTTCACTCTGACCATATTTTACTGTCACAGGCATGCAGTGTGCTTCATTGATTAAATGGGGGAGAAGCGTATTTTGTGCCTACGCCTCTTGCAGTTTGGATACAGAATTTAAAATGATCACCCAAGAAACGCCTGTCTCCAGCAGGTGTCAGTGGAAGCTGCAGAATGGAGAAACTCCACCAAAGCCAGACTTTATTCACCTCTCACTCCTACAAGGTGCTCCCTGGCCAGGGGAGAGAGTGAGTGCTCCGTTCTCCAAAGAAATGCAATTGTAAGCCAGGATACTTAATCATTTTTTCCTTGCTTGAAGTAGAGCTCAAAAATTTGCAAAGAGACATGCTGTGACTGTCAGAAAGGGACAGTGATGAAGCAGGTGTTAAATTGTTTATTGAAGGGACAGTAGACATATTTTAAAAGTTTGCACTGGTGACCCAATTCACTCGTATTTCTACGGGGAGTTAAGTGTCACTGGCTTTGCTCACAGGAGCAGTGCTTCACCCTGTGCTCCACAAACACACGAAAGGGCAGAGATAAGGTTCTCTCAGTAGCTTAAATCCTACCATTTCCTAACATTTGAGTGCTTTAGATGTAACTGATGGAAACTCTAGAGACATGCCAGTATGATGTCTACCTGCCTGATGTCCTGCATCTCAAAGGCAGGGGATTATCACTTCCCCCCGGCTCAGCCTGCCGTTCCCACAAATTGCTAGCTGCTGGTTCCACGGCCCCCCCGACCTCTGAGCGCTAGCACTGCTTGCTGCTCACATCACACCTTTCTCCCTGCCAGCTTCTTGATTCCTGGTGGCTGCCTGTAACGTTGGGTGGTCCCAGAGACACGTTCCTTGAGCCAACAAGGAGCTGGGGCCAAGGTACATACAGTCGTGGCTTGTGCTTTGCTGTGAAAGCTGATGGCGTTAATTGGCTGGTGCCAAAAAATAGCTTGGATACAGGGGTCCCTGTATGACTGCTCCCTATCAAGCTACTATGAATACAACTGCATAAATACACATTTTAAAATAGACTAAAATGTAGCTGAATGAAGATGGATGAAGGTCAGAGCGGTTTTCCCTGCTTTGGCTCTCACTAGAGCACTAATGAGGACTTAATAAAATCAGAACTACCGCGATAGTTGTGCTGCCATACCCAGACAGCTTGTTGGGGGACCGGGAAAAAGGACATGTCTATAAATCTGATCACAAATGCACAAAGATAATTTCTTTTTTTTAGTGTGTGTCCAAGTAAACGACAATAGGTTTTCAGTAAGGCTGCTAGCAATTCCCTCGCTCTCCCCCTCAAGCACACCACGCAGAATAATGTTAGTTGACTTCCAGTGGCTGAAATCAGCCCACACAATTTAAGGCAGACTGCTGCTGAAAGCAGGAGCAATTTTAAACTTAAAAATGGCAAGGTCCATTCTCATCAAAACATTATGAACCTTTCTAAATCCTTTCTTTGCTGTCCTGTATTACTGGTGACATAGAGTGGCAGCACAACATAATAGAGGTTTAAGAAAACACTGTTGTACAGTATAACTTCTTCATTATAAAGACAATATTCACAAGACGAGCACACTTAGTTGTTATACATGTGAAAACAGGAAAAATATTACCTCTGCCTTATAAAGGACCTTGTAACTGGTCTGGGACTCTTGTGCGCAGCCTGAGCTATAACATGTGTACCCTGCATGCTTGCAAAAGCCTTACTGAGGGCTGCTGCGCAGGCACACGCATGCATAAGAACTCTGTAATGGGTTTAAACTTCAGTAAAAATTAATATTTAGGATAGCTTGTTGCAACATGTAAACATGTTTCCTTAGATATTTATTTCCACTAATACTTAAATGCATTACAGAGTTCTTGAGCATTCATGGCCCTGCAGTGTAGCTTCCAGCGGGGATTGTGTTGGCAGTCCCCAAGCTCTCAGAGACATGTGCCTACATGGGTGGATTGTGAAGAAGGGCATGTAGGAGAAACTTTACAAGGTCATTTGCAAGGTAACGGTCACTTTTTCTATTTCCCAGTGTGTAACAACTAAATAGTTTCATCTTCTTAGTATTATCTTGATAATGACTAATGTATACTGTCCTTGCACTCTGTGATGCTCTCTGAACCCTCAGTTGCCTGTGTGCAATCACACACGACTAATACTAAATTTTCTGTTGGGGTCCCACAAAGTGTTAGAACCTCCAGTGACTGAAAGCAATGCTGATGAATAATGGCTGAACAGACCTATAGCGACCAGCTATATAGCATGGTGCAGAGCTGGGGCTTCATGAGCTTTGGTATAGCTGGAGACAGCATTTTTAAAAATCTATGGCTCAGCTTCCTTGACATCAGTGAAATATCCAGCTCCTGGGCACCAGATTAAATTAGCACTGGATTCCAACAGAGGCCGGGCTTCTGAATACTTTTTGAAGAATGATGCCTGAATTCCAAAATGCTGCTGGATGTATTTATTGCTACACCGCTCTGATACTCTGGCTTACTGGATCCAACAAGTGCAAGTTGCTAGAAAGCATTAGCTGACTGACTTAGAGTTCTAAGTTAATCGCCCTTCTGAAAAAATAGGTAATTGAATGCTCATTTGAGGAAGTAAGAGATGAGGAAATATCATTGTCATCTTGCAAAGGACAAAAAGAGCTTTATATTCTCTAATTTGCATACTGAGAACCTTCCACTGTGTTTTTAAAGCACTTATTAAGAGATAACTCACTTGTGAAGAGCTACCCTCACTTGGGGAGAAATGTTTAAAATGGCAGCAGTAGCATTTCTATGAGACAATTCAAATAACAGGTGCCGCACAACAGAAACATGTGGAGATTTTAAACCACTGATGTGGTGTATTTCCCCAGAAGATTTTATTAAAAGAAGTTCCTACCCCATATCACTTGAAGATCATGATGCCTCAATGCCACTTCAAAGGAACATTTTAACTTTGTTGAATATTAACAAGGGGTGAACCCACCTATCTTGTGTGAATAAAACATTTTGTGTGATGTTTTATTAGCAAGTTCATCAACACACATTTGCAAAGCTTTTCATGATCCTCTATCAATTAATCCATTTACCTATTCAGAAAAGCAAATTTATTAAAACATGCATCCATTACTGAATAACGACACTAAAAGTCTTTAAAGACGCTTGGACTAATATACAAAATCAGTTTCTATTAGCATCAAGTATTGCAAAATAAAAAAAAAAAAGACTTAATATCCATTATCTTAATTTACAATTCTCTAGCAAGAGAATCTCATGTTCATTTATTCCTAGATCTATAATTAAAAGCTCCACCATAAATTCCCAGCATCTTCATTTCTATTGTATTTTATTCATTATGTTGCATCAGAATTCAGAGGAAGAAATTATAGATGATTCTTGATGTATTATGCAAACATTTTTCTTGAAGTAGATTCAATGAGGGTTACAAAATTTATCTTTAAGAAAGCTTCAATAAAGTATATGAGGAAATAATTTGGAGTTGACTGTAAATAAGAACCATTCTTACCGTCACGCAGGAAATTACTGAAATCTATTGCTGTCACCAGTTTCCATAAAACTGACGAGCTGGTCTGTTGGCATTTTGCATCTAACATTGTCTCTGTATATCCAGTGCCAGCCTTTACTTTTAAAACAAGAAGCCTTGTTTGTTAAAAATGGCAACGTGCCACTTCCAAGGTACTAAAGATTTCTTACAGGCTCCTTTCTGCTGATAAAAGGGATGGGGGGTTTGGGTGGCAAATGCAGGGAGAGCAGCTGTGGTTTTGGTGACCAAGGGTCGGTCAGCAAAGGGTGTTCCCAGGGCTTCTGGGTCTGAAGTAAAGGCGCTTGGACGCCTCCGTGGTGCCAACATGTCGGGGAGCCTTAGAGGCTGAAAGCTCAACGTAATTTTATATACCAGAGCTTTGCAGACACCCCCAAGCAGGGAAGCAATTCTCTAACAGCGGTCGTCTGAATCACTTACTACAGGCCATATCATGAGTTTGAGAAAAGCTTTTTGCAACACTATGCCTACAAACCTCTCTTAGAGATGGGATGGGGAACAACGTGACTCGCCCAGGGAGGAACTTTGCAGGTGTGTTGTGCATCCAGCTAAGAAGGACACCACAGCAGCCAACGTTGGACAGGTATGTTACACAAAATACCAGGGGTAGTCACCCCTATGGAGCTGCTTACTGAAATTTTCATGCTTCAGGGAGACAAGGCAAGAGGAAACCCTGCAGGACACTTTGCAGGTGGGAGGGGAGAGGGGAGATGTATATCCCAGGCTCCCCAGGCTGTGGTGTGGGCAGCTGGATCTGAGATGTGTGAGGAGGTTCTCTCCAGCAGTTCCCACTTTGTGACCCCAGCCAGGCATTTGGGCTAGCTGGTAGCCACTGTGTTGGCCATCTGACACAGCCCCGACCTGGGGAACTGCACTGGAACTGCTGACAACCAAGAGCTGCGAGCTGGCATCCCAGCGGTGAAGACAGAAAATAGACGCAGGAAAAATCCCAGCTACTAGAGACAGTTTATTATGAGCTTGTACCACTTTGGGTTATGAATATCACATCACAAAGTGATCTGCTGCTCTCATTTTCTAGCATTCGGTTATGCTTCCATCTACCTTGGTGAGGTGATCAAACCACGTTGTGAGAATAAAATCCAGCAAGGCACTGTGTGTATCCACATGTTTAGGGAAAACTATTCCTTTTTTTTTTTTTTAAACATGTGATGCTGATTATCTGCAGATACTTGATGTGCTTGTGATTTCAATCAGCATTTTGTTCATTCATTGCCTCAGTTTATTGATTTATAAGCCCTTTAGAATGGTATGATTAGTGCTAGCATTTTATTCTCAGTGGGGGTAAAATGGTATTTCATTATTAACGTGTTAGAAGCTATTTCAAACTGACAGTTTGTTTTGAAACTGGGCAAGAGAAGTGACATTTATATTTGGAAGCAGAAGATTGACATAGAAATTATTCTGAAACATAATTACAGTAACGGCAAACGCAGAAGAAGATAGAAATTCGAGCTAGAGCTTCTGGGGGCTTCTCTGCCATCGGTAACTAACTCCTGCTCTTTTCTCAGCTCAGTGTAATGAGACATAGTGGTGGTCCCTGTAGGCATTTATAGTACATGCAGGATCAAGATTTTTACACATTTAGGCAACTCAGCACAGGGCTGTGAGTGAGCATATAAGGCGAATGCTTGTTCTACAGCCTGTCCTGGTTATCCTGGAAAGTTGCAGTGCTATGACGACACCCTGGGCTGGAAAAACTGCAGAGAGGGTTAGTGCCAGTGAAGCAGCTGATGTCCCAGGGGCATTTATGCACCTTCGCATTTAGGCTGATTTAGGTCAGTATTCACCAGCGTACCTGCGTGCCCGCCTGCTCCAGTGGCACGGGTGGACGTGGACCTCGCTGCAGCCTGGCTCCATCACGGCTCTGCACCTCCTGCGCCTGCTCCAGGCACTTTGTGAGTGCCCAGAGCTCAGCCTGGGATTTTCCAGGAGTCGGGCTGACTTTGTGTGCGCTCTGGGGTTGTTAATATAAGCTCTTCCCCTTTTTTTCCCAAGCTGAACATTTATCTTACATTACAACGATGTCTTTTCTTTCCAGTGTCCATTCTCCCATACTATAAGAGGACTCAAGAAGATTTTATAGACCGAGTTGCTGGACTTTAAAAATACATTGTAGTAGGGGTTTTTTTCCAAAGGATTTTGATTTTAGTGACTGACCCTCCATTACTGAGGTCTAAAGCAGAGGCCAGGGCTGTGCTGAAGTGCTGGGAGTTTCTGTCCTGGCACTAGAGCTCATGAGACAGGGGCACTCCGCAAGTTTCATACAGAAGTTATGTGCAACCTATTAGGCATGGTATAAAGAATACATAGACTCAGAGAGCAGCAGTGAGTCAACATATTACATGAAAACAGTTGCCAAACATGACCTGATTTGTTGCTATCTTCTCTGGAGTAGAATGAGAATAAATACAAATTTGCCACTATTGCATTTTTGTGTGTTGCGTGATTTTTACAGTTATTTCTCAGAGGCATATAGGACCTATCTCAATGCAGTTTTTAATATTTAATATGTTGTAAGTAGATTAAATAAATAAAACGTAGGGACTCAAAATTCTTTTACTTAAATGCATCAGCTTTTGTTTGTGTAAGACTGAGAGCCTTAAACTGTGCCAGTAAGCATGCGTTTCTGCTTGAACTTACTTGAAACTGCAGTATTATTAAATTCTTAGGATGAAATCCTAGCCTCACTGAAGTCAACTGGAGCGCTGCCTCTCACTCCAGCAGGACTGAGATTTCAGATTTCTAGATGGTGCACTATTACTTTAGCCCTCCTGAGCTGCTGTGTTCTAGTGGCCAATCTCATTACATTGCACTGTTTCATATTCCTTTCTAATGAATGAAGTAAAATGTGTATCCATTGTCCATACATACTCCCTTCATAATAAAGGAAGGCAACAAAACCCAGTCATCAAAAATAAATGTCCAGTTTTATCTGAATAACACAGAGAAGGCGGCTCAATGACTAGACACAGAAAAACATGAATATATTTGAGACTAGAATTATTCAAATCCAGATGAAGAAGAGTTGAAGAAAGCAGTATGCAATTAGATACAATTATGAAAGATATACAGGAAATTAGAGCTGTTAGTAGATATTTTTCCAATTAACATTTGTCTTTCATTGGAGGAAAACCTTTAACTGGAAATAACCACCAGAATTATGCCTTGTCAAGCAAAATGCTGATTTCTTCTTTATTGGGGAGGGAAACAAAAAAATCCCCTCCCTAAAGTGTTTTTGGAGGGTGAAAGATTCAAAGACTGAAGAGTGTTTCTTGTTTCAATGAGCAAAATAAAAATTTCCATGAATAAGATCCTGGATGAAATAGTAGAACTTGTCTTTATCCTAACGATGACATCTGTTTGCAATAACACTCCATGCCAGTAAACGATGTTATTTTAACTAATCTATTGGCGTGGCGATGAAAGTGACAGTAAAATGTTGATATGGAAGCTAATTTCTGTGTTTGGCCTTGAGATCCGTCTTCACAGACACAGAGTGAGTGCAGAAACTATTTTTGGCAACATCATAGCAATCCAGATTTAATTCTGACACTTCTCTGCCTTCCTGAAATCCAAGGAAGACATCTGGCTGCGTTTTCTGTGTACGTTTGTGAAGTGCCATTGAAATCATTTGCATCAGCGGTGAGTTTGGAGACAGAAATGTGATGAGAAGGTGCATCTGAGGAGGAGGGGACCAAAAGCTTGGGTTATGAAGAAAAAAACAGAATGGCAGCTCCTCAACGTATTATGTGCTTACTGAAAGCTGGGAATAAGATGTCATTCGGAATGTATTTCTGTGAACTTTTAACTTGGTTTGGTGCTTCTATGTTGTTCAGACCCATGTTTTATATGGAATTATGCAGATGCATGGCATGCGAGGAACGAGAGGATGGCTCTGCCGGATTCCCAGGGGAGTCCCTGCGGGAGGCGTTTGCGGTCCCCACCACGGGTGTGCTTCCAGCAGCCCTTTAGAAGAATAACTGACTTAAGTGTTTGTGAGTTATCGGTTAATTTAATGCTATTTAGGGCGGCCACAGACGACTCATCATTTTTTGGAAGCTAGAAATGTTTACTTAAGCAAAAATAGCTCTGTAGGCTTTGTTTGCAGTCATTTAGCTTAACGGGCCACCGTCTTATTGTCTTCCGCCAGAAGCCGAGCTTTTCAGTTCCTCGCAGCGCGCTCAAGTTGCAGGCTCCCTAAAAAAAAAATAAATAAAAACCAATAACAGCGCTCCTCATCTGCCGAGATAATTGCGTGTTAGTCTCCTGCAGCAGCAGCCCGGCCGAGTGGATGCGGACGTGCCCGCGCGGTGCCGTCTGCGCAGGGCGGTTGGCGTGCCCGGCCCCCTGACGGCAACGACCCCCGGCGAGGCACGGCACCCGGCGGAGCCGAGGCGCACGGCGGCGCAGGCAGGCCCCTGCGTGTTCAGGCACACACGGGGCGGGAGCCCTGCCGCCAGACGCGCTCGCGGGGGCTGTCTGCCATGTGGGTGGAAGGCAGGCGAGCGGCGGAGCGAACTGGCTTATGGCTGTTTCGTTTGGGAGACCGCTTTTGCCGAGCGTCCTAAACACGGGCCTTAATCATCAGCACTTCTGAAGCACTCATCGTTCTTGTATCCAGGCAAGGAGCCTTGTTATTACCCTTTGAGAGATACCACATTCCCTCATTTCCTATGGAAGGAGGCCTGCCAGCAGTATCAATACCAGCACCGCTCGGTTTGTTTCAGATTAAAAATGTCCCCGGGGAAGATCTGTGTGCATCTTTCTTTGGGTCTCAAAACAGTCACGGGAATAAACTCTTGCACCGGGCCACCGACGGTTTCCTCCGGGGAACGCGCTGGTGCTCACCTTCGCCAAACACCCTGCTCTGCCTTTGCCGAGAGGAGAAAATACTCCGTGCCCAAATCGAGAAACCCTCCCTCTCAGGCTTCTCGTTGCTAAAAAGGTGGCAGAAGAGGTTACTGTCCTTCACCGCCTGCCCTGAACCTTCCTCTGCGTGGGGGTGGATTGCAGGGACCCAGGTCCCTGCTGTGGGGGCTGCCCCTGAGTGGTACAAGCCCGACCGGCTTGGCTCTGGTCTGATGCTGGAAGAGATGCTTGGAACAAAGGGAAATGCAAAATACAGTCTGCCAGGCGTTCACTGCACGACTGCCCACGCCCCGACCTGCTCTGAGCTACAGATCCAGGCAACGGAGAGGGCGGGAGGAACCGAAAGGAAAAGCTGTGTTTTCGGCAAAATTTCAATTTGCCTCCTGTATTTCAGAGAGCTGTGAGATGCACGTAGCATAACTACGTATGGTCCTTAGAGGGATCCATAAACACTACACGCTATGACTCTTTGCGCAGGGAGACCAAGGGACGTTGCAGTCCAGCTCGTGTATGAAGAGGGCAGTCATTGAGGGTGAAGAAAATACTGTATAGATGTGATATCACAAGTTATATAATATCATGGCCAAATCTCTGCAGCTGGATATCATCAAATCAAAATTAGAAACTCATTGGAAGCAAAGGACAGTCTTTGCACAGATTGCCTATAAATCTGCAATAACTAGTTCTCCCTGGGCGTAACATCAAAAACATTTTTTAGTGTCTCATTAGTAAGAAAATTTATTGCTCAACTATTGAACTATGTCGATTTTTGAAAACATTGTGTGAATAATTCCAGAAAGCATGTGTTTGATTTGTATTCGTTTTGTGCCGCTGGATAGAAAAAGTGGCTTTTCCCCTATGATGAAATGACACTAATCATGAAATTAAAAGGTGAAGCATGTCTACAGTTTCAGAACAAGGTAAATTTTTATAAATATGCTAATGCCCTCCCTTTCCCATAAGTCAAACTAATGTTAAAGAGTTCATACCCCAACTGAGGTTAAAAAAAAAATAGTAAATGGAAGGCCCAATTACAGTTCTGTAGAAGGGAAAAGAGCTCCTCCCAGCCCTTATTATTTTTTCTTTGTGCTGCAGTGTGTTTCCCAGCTGTGTCTGTTGGCCAGTTTTGTGGCTTAAATAGCCTGAAAAAAAAAGATTGAGAAACAGGGGAGAAGTTTAAATAAAACTCAGCATTGTCTGCGTAGGATGGATGGAAAGAGTTTACAAATACCTGTTACGTGGTGTGGATTTATTGACAGCAATGTGTGTGCATGGGTTGGGTTAAACACCGCTAAGTGCAGGCAGAGAGTTATCTTTTCTCATGTTTGAGCAATAGGGAAGGTAGAATAAATGGCTCCAGGGAGATTCACGAGCGTGGGCCCAAGTGTGCAAATGTCCTTTAAACCCACGAGTGCTTAGGCAGGTCATCCTGCACCCAGGCATCTCCCTCAGCTTCGGCAGGGCTGCACACATGAGTATGGGTGAGCAAAGCACACGAAGGCACCGCTACCCTTCACCAGCCTTCCCTTTCTAGATTTTTCTCTGCAAACAAATGCTTCTCAGCAGGCCTGCAAGGCGAAGGAAAGCCTCCGAGCATCAGGATTTGTGATGCTGTGCTGGACTTGCAGGTCCCCAGGGCCAGGGCGTAGGGGCAGCAGGGTCAGGCAGGGGCACTGCGGGGCTGCCACGAGGTCTGGAGCAACTTCTGGGGCAAACCCAGATCTGGACTGGCCAGGGGCTCAGCTGGTGTTCAGGCTTGGGTTAACTGGTGAGCAAAGCGAGGGACAGACAAGTTGTGCAATTAAACCCCCGTGCCTTTGGAAATGTAACTGGTTGATTGCTTTTATGGTGGTGTTAGCAGGGTTTCTTCAGTGCCTTTGCTTCGGCCCTGCGCTCCCTCCCCCTTCTTGCACAACATGCTCCATAAATACAAAGCTCTTACATCAAGGAATTTATACTGTGGGAAAAAGAAAGAGAAAAGAAGAAACTGAGTCGGAGGGGCCAAGTGATCTGGTCAGGGTTACTCACACCTCAGCGGCAGAGTCAGAAATAAACTCAGGCTGGGGAATCACAGCCCGATGCCCACCAGACTGTGAAAAATACAACTAAATTCCCAGCTGTCTTTGCAAAGCAACTTCTTGTTTCAGAATCGAAAAATAAAATAAAAGAAAGAACTGAATCCATGTAGCATTTGTAGTATATAATTCCTTCTCATGAAATAGTTTCAGCATTGTCCAGTCAGAGAACTCGGGAAACCACAAAAAAAATAGGCATTGCTGTGGTAAAGCCCCATGCAAATCTGCGAGCAGCTACTTCCAACCCCTGCCCGGTAAATGCCTGTACCAGCATCACCAGTGCAGACGAAGCAGCTGGCAATTAGGAAGGATCGATGGGGCAAGCTGAGCCCTTCCTAAAGAGGTGTTGGAGGCTGGTGGCACGGCTGTCCTGGCTCTACACCGCGTCCTGGCTGGCAGAGGGTCTGCGGCGTGGCCAGGCTTCGTCCCACCTTCTGGCCTCATCACCTTACGTGCAAGCAATCCCGGCGCTGCAGACGTTTCTCAGCCAAGACTTCCCACTGGGTGCTGTTGTTCTGAATGAGGGGTGCCCTCCCCAGTTCTCTCGGACACGGGGAAGAGGGTCCCTCCCGGAGGAGGTGAACCTCTGGCTCCAGCAAACCTCCCCGGATCACCTCTCTGGCTTGCCTACAAAGGCCTCCGAGCTGGGCTCCAGAGGACACCAGCAGCGCTCCCCCGCTGTCTTCCAGCTGTGCTGGGAAATCTCTTTCCCGAACATTCATGGGAAATGAGAAAATACAGGCACAGCCCCAGCCTTCCGTGGAATGAAAGTGAGCCCCCCCGCGACCCCTCTCTCCCACGCCAGGCCCCTCGAGCCCAGCTTTACGGGTGAGAAGGATCAAAGGGCTCCAACTGCTCCCATATGGTAAATGGCCCTATACGTTGTGTATAATTACACACAAGCATCCCCGCATCCATGTTCAATCTCTATTAAAGATTGCTGGGCGACAGCCAGCGCCGTTTTCCCAAGGCAAGAACATCTCCAGACGTCACGGCGGTGGCGTCACGCTCTCGCACGCAGGGGCCAGGGCACCCACCTGGCCGTGGCACGGGATCCACCGTCCTGCCCCGCTGAGCTGGGATGCGGGAATGCTGACGGGCAGCAGAGACCTTCCTTGGGACACTGGCTGGGAGAGGTATTTTTCAGCCACAGGGTGGCATCTGATGGATGCGTTCGTGGAAAGTTAATGCTGCTCCGGTGAATTCGAAGCTGGCCTTTTTGAAAATTAATTTCACTTTGTTAATAGAACTTCCCAAAGGGGATGTTTGCTTTTTATTAAGACTGGGCAGAAACAGGAAGAAAATCAGCCCTTCAGCCACTTGTTTTAGGCTGTTGTGTTCCTTTTTCAAACCAGACACCTGTGCAATGGATGCACGGGTGCTCATGGCAGCCCTCAGGGCAGGGCTCTCACCCCTCTTGGGTGTTGGAGCAGCACTGGTCACAACAGAAATACCATCTGCAGCTGGAGGCTCTGGAAATGTGAGTGCCAGGTCATAAGAAACAGCACATTTGTTCTGCTTGTAAAGACTGAACTCTCTGGAACACAATCCTGCCTTGCCAGCTGGGTAGAAGGAGGTAGCTTTCTTCTGGCACCAATGTGGAGAGAAAGGGAGGGAGAAATGGATGAAAGAGGTGTGAAGGAGGTCTAAGACTGAAACACATTTGATTTTTTTCCTTATGTTCAAACAGCAGAACTTGAAACAACTTGGAGAAGCAGAAGGAAGCACTCCTTGGTGCCATAAGTGATGTCAGACTAAGCTGGAAGGGGCAGGACATCCCAGTTCCCATTTTCAGCCTCATGGTGAAGTTTCGTGATGGCCCCTGGAGGAGTGTGAGAGTGTAGGGTCTGCGGTCAGCCTGGCCACCCACCATCTCCAGTTTGCTCCCCGCTGTTTCCCAGGCCAGCACTTACCAAACATAAGAAGAAAGCTTATTTTAGCAGAGCCATCTTGCCTAGGTAGGTCTGTCCTGTGGCAGAAGGACACTGTTGCTGTTGTTGCAAACCCTAATTGCCAAGCTGCCATTCTTGATCGTCCTTCTGGGCTGGAAATGGAGAAGCGTCATCACTAAAGGTGTGAGCGCCCAGCTCAGCCCGACTTCATTTCAGGCAGGGCTTTGGGGCATAGGTCGCTGCTGGATGCGTTTCTTGTTAACATGCACCATTGCAAAAGTGGCAGTGGAGAGTCCTAGGGTAAACTGGTTTCTGAGATGAAGCACAGAGGCTGACACAAGGATTCATGTGAACACCCAGGCTGATACGAAAGCCTCCTTTTCATAAACACAACCACTATGAAACTTCGGTGTTTGATTTTTTTTTAACCGAAGAAATTCCTCCCCCCTACCCCTTCCAGCTATTGTTACCTTGGGTCACCTCCTGCAGAAGCTGGTAGCAGATCTTGTTGGGGATTTTTCCTTCAGCAAAATGTTTTCAAACAGAAAATATACTGGCAAGGGAATGCCTGTGTTTTGTGGTGGTCTGCCCAGCTAAGAAGAAAAAGCAACCAGGCTTTTCATCAGGAAGATTCCTCTGGTTCTCAGAGAGGGACCCTGGGGCCATCACTACTTCAAGGATTGAGTTGCTCACCCGTTTCTGTGAAGGGCTTTCTGTGGGTCGCCTTGATTCTCTACAGGACAGGCAGTAAGGGACATTTTCCTTCTTTGCTCCCTACTTCCCCTATTGTCTGTTTGCCGGCTGCTGTGGTTTGGAGTGACAATGCTGAATAGCATTGTTGATACCTGGTTTGCGTCCAAGCAGTGTTTTTTTCAAGTAATTAGTTTGGGGAGTAAAAAGCCTGTGTTGCTGCGCTTTTTCAGGGACTGGTGGGTTAGGTTACCTGCTGAGTTAGAGAGGTTACCTGTTTGGTTCCCCCCTCCCCCCAATTCTAGACTTGTGATAGCCTGGGAAAAAAATTGCCTTTATAGAGGAACCCTTTAAAAACAACCACGGGTGCCCCCACCTTTCTCTGCTCAGTAGCCCAAGGGCAGACTTAATTAAAAGTTCCTTCAAAATATACTCCCTACTGCTCTAAGCTACTGTGTTTCAAAAACTCTGGTGCCGTGCCAAAGTGGGAGCAGGCATATATTAAAGTGACAGGTAAAAAAGAGATTGTTATATTCCTTGTGGTCCCTTCTTTTCTGATCCCTCTGTGCTAAAGTCCCACAATCTAAACATTATTGAAAATAAAGAATAATAGGCTCTCTTCTCCCTTGCCATCTAATGAACAGATTATGACTAACCATTTGCCTTTTACAAGCAGCCTCCTCAGGCATAGGTTCCTACTCCCTGTTGAGATTCAGACCTGAAGTCTTGGGAATGTTTTCCTGGAAATAGCAGCTTGCTCACACTATGTCTCTGCCGGCAGTGTGTCCCATGGAAGGCTGCCACGCTGTCTGCCCAAGGACGATCAGGCTAGAGCACATTTATATCTACCAGCTTCTTGTTAGTAGCCGAGACAATCAAAGCCTCCTTGTTACTGGGATACTCTGAATTTTCCAAGTGCATCTGTACACACTGGCCTTTCTGCTAACAGCATGTCCGAAGAGCCACTGACTGCAGCCTCCACGGTAATGAGCAATGAGAGCCAATACTGGGTTGAGAGACAATGATTTCAGAGAGAAAGGTGGAATCATCACTTTTCCAGCCTATGACAGAAAGCTAATGACAGCTGTCGCTAGGCAGTAGGAAGAGATAAACATCCTTCCCCGAAGACTGGAGAGAAGGAGCATGAGTTGGAGCACATTAAGTTAATCTAACAGCTTGGCATGGACTAGCTTCCCATTTTCACAGTAAGTGGGAGCCTTATTCTGTCAATGTGCTGAGGATTTTATTTCTAGAGATTTATAGCCACAGGTTCTGGAGTGCTCTGTAATTACATGAGTTTACACTTGCAGGGACAAAGGCTGAGTAAATATTTTATTAGGCAATTTTTTATCTTATTGAAACTGAATACACATGTGATAATTTGCCTGGTGAATGGGGGAAGGATAGTGAAATAAATAAGATAGTTTACACAGAGCCTTGTTTGTGGGCTGCATGCAGAATCAGCGCCACAGGCTGCATTACTCCCAGTGCAGGTACAGTGAATGACACCCACAGCCAGCACAAGAGCCTGAGTGCTGCCACGCAGGTGGAGCCACTGTTGGGGGTGAAATGTGCCCATCCCACGGGGTGAAAGGGACATGGAAAACCTCCTGGTACAGACACACTGTCCTGGGACTGATGAATTTGTTATGGAGTGTCTCCACCAGCATTTCTCGCTTGACCTTTGTTTCCTTAAGATACAAATGCTTCAATCCACCATTCAGTCATTTGCAGATGCTGGAGCAAAAAGGTGGGAAAAACTGGCAATGAGAGCACAAAAAGGTGAAGGAGAACTTCCCCACACAGTCAGAAACATGCACACACTGGTGGGCCCTCCGATGCCTGCTGGGTACCTGCCACCCACACCAACATAGGCTAAAAGCACCGGGAGCCCCTCTGTATGGACTGGTTGGCCTTCAGCTGTTTTCTGATCTTAGCTCCACATGTTTTGCTCAAATTATTCCTTGTTAGTAGCAGTAAGGAGTCCCCAGGACCGCTCAAAGGACACAGAGCAGTGAGAGTCCCCGGGGGGGTACTGGCACTGCTGATACAGAGCTCTCCATCACACTCTCCTGTTCATTATGATAGAAATAATAAATAATACAGGCCACAGCTTTTAAACAGGACCTCCTGTTACTGCAAATTTTTCAGGGTTTCGCTGCTGTGGGATCATCCAGCTAGCAGAGCAGATGTGAAATGAACTCACGTGGGGAGTGCTGTACAGTCACCTGTGGCATTGATTCACAAGTGCAGCAGATTTATTTCACTGCAGTGGAGAAAGTGTGACAAAAATCGGGGCTCATATCCAAGAACACACCAGCAAGGCTGCTCTGAAGTTTACTGCTGGCTCTCGCAAAGAAGAGAGTGTGATGAAAGAGGGAGATTTTACAAGAGAAACAATTTTGTGGAAGTTGTTGAAAGTAAATGGTTGTTATTGCCGGGTAGGTAAGTGGTCCTGGGAGGCAGAAATGGATGGAGCCAGCTGGGCTCGCTGCTCTTGTCCTGGGCTGCCCAATGCTGCAACCAGGGGTGACGGATGATTTTTTCACTCCGTTATTTTTGGCTCTCTGAGAGCAGATCCCAACTCTGTGGCTCTGCTGGCAATGAAACCATGCTCGCACTGCCACCGTACAGCCAGGGAGACATTGGCATCGGCTCCTCGGGACCGCGTGTGCTCAGATGCAAACCCCAGGGTCCGCTTTGCTCTCCCAGCCCCAGTTTGTCAGTAGCGGTGGGGCAGAAATTTGTGCTGTTCACCCCTGGGCTTCTCAGGAGACTAGACTCATGATGCTGGCTTACAGTGCTGGGGGAAACATGGGGCCTCCTTCCTACAGCATTCATGTTGGTCAACCTCAGAGCCAAGCGACCCTTTAAAAAAATTATTTCTTAAGGGCAAGAAACCAGTGCAACCTGCCCTGTGCCCCAGCTGGGGAAGGGGGGTGCTTGGCTGCCTGGGGGTGTAAGTCCTCCAGGGCAGGGGTGGGGAAGGGAGGATTCCCACTTCAGCGGGCATGAGACCCTCCTCAGACCCCTGAAGAACACCAACGTGTTGACATGCCCTTTCCTCCTAGCCGTTGGATTCCTACATCAAAAGCAGCTGCAGTCCCGTGGAGAGGTTACCGTGGGAGTCCTCCCTCAGCCTTTTCCTGGCTGGTTTCATCACCGGTTGGCCTTGCTTCCCTCAAACAGCAGCACAGAGCTGCCTCCTCTTACAAAATCTGCCCCAGCCCAAGAGTTAGTGCCATGATGCCTCCTGGATATGGCCCCTCTTGAGGGCCTACTGCTTTACTGTTTAGTTTATTGGGGTGATGCAGGGCAGGCTGTTCACAGCAAAGTGGCAACCTGCTAGTCTAACTCCGTGACTTACCCAACCTCCACTTGCAGCCACGGGACCAAGCCTCATGCAATATTACGGATGCGATCCAAGTCCCACCGCAGCCAACAGCCCACTGCTGTTTGCATTTACGTCATATTTACATGAATGTAGCATGGGCAGAATGTGGCTGGCTTGGGAAGATGCCCGCTGATTTTAAGACGACTCACAATGAAGAGTGAACTTCCAACAGCTTGCTGATGCGCAGGCAATAAACTGTTGGATATGGCAGTTGTATGTGAAACTCAGCTTTGAAATTAAGGTCTTGGTGAAGAAGCATCAGTATAAAATTTTTTAGCAGCAAGACATTTAATAAACATCGTAGACACATGTGTAATGGATAAAAAGCAAAGCTTCCTATAGCATTTCAGAGATTTGTATTATTATTCTATTCACAAACAACTGCAGCCTGTTGTGTGTCCCACAGCACAAAATTTTCTAAGAATAGACAAGGAACCTTAGAATTAATTTATAAAATTTGGTAATCATTTGCAACTTCATTAAATGCTCAGATGTTTAATAATACATTATTCTTATCTTGATTTTAAATTTTAATTGCATGAAGTTTGGTCCCTCAATAATTAACACATTGTATATCCCACCTAATTCATGAACTAATTGTCATTTCCTAGTTCTTAATGTTACTTGCTAATTCTGCCAATGATAAAGAATTTTATGTCAAAACTCCAGAGTAAGTGACATTCTGCATGCACAATAATGACAAAACAAGTTCATTTACTGCAAAGTTGCTGAAAGACAGAGCTTTTTTAATTGCATATTTGTTACCTTCATTAAAAGGTAAGTGGCTCTTCAGTTATGTATTTGCCCATTTCTTACACATTAAAAAAGTGCTAATGAACCTGATTAAAATTAATTGAAAAGGTCCAAGATCTGCAAAGAGATCCTAACATCAACAGACTTCTAATTACTGCTGAAAGATGGACTTAAATAGAGTTTAGCAGTAGATAGAAATTCATTTTCTAGCTCTGTTGTAAGGAACGACTTGGGGAATGAAAAGCGATCCAGAACCGAAACACTTGGTCATGGACGCAGACAGCGCTGAGTGTCTGGACACTATTTCCTCTCACTCCTCTCTGCTGATAACTGTTCTTCCTGCCCTCCGTCCCCTGTGCTGGGCAGGCTGTGTTACAGCTGTACGGAGAAGAACAGGCGCTTGCCTGAAAAGCAGGGAGGAGAAAACTCCAGGCTGCCCCAGCCTGAGCGTTTGCTTAGCAGACAATGTTGCGAGGTATCAGAGAAAGGCTGAATTTTAGGCAGGTTAAGGGAAATGCCCGCTAGAAGTGGGGATATAGGAATGAGAAGGGGAACCCAAAACTGAGGTGCTACAAAGAGAAGGGGGGAAGGAGGTCGGAGAGGGCTGGCTGCACGGCTCTGGGGACGGACTAGGGAATATTACGAATGGGGAGGTCTGAAGCCTGCAGAAAATGGGCTGTGGTGAAAATCTTGATTTGTCCTACCCTGGGCTTTCCTGGAAGTTGTCATAGCGCTTTGGGTCACCCAGGATGCTGTGGGAGGACAATCCCTGCCGTGGTCCCCATCGACATTGCCAAGGTGAAGAACACAGTTCACTGCCGGATGGTTTCAAGCGAGGCATGTTCAGAAACCTTTCCAGCTATTGCGCACATGTTGTCCCTGCTATTCGTGTGTTTTCAGCAGTCACAAACCCCACAGACCCAGTAAAAGGAGCTCATTCCTCCTCTTGTTATGCTCGTCAGCAGTAGTGTATCTGTCTAAGGTGGGAAGAGGGTACCTTTATGTATGTACAGCAGGAATAGGCTTGTCTTAGATGACAGTCTCTCAAACTTAACAGACCGCTTCATTACTTGAACCACACCATTTATAGCTGTCCCTTTTCTTCTGCACTCCCCACTATCCATTCCCATTATTCCAGGATATTCTAATCTTATTAGAACTGTTTTCTTCATCTCTGTTAATAGCACACACCACTTATCTTGCTACCACTATATAAATGTAAAAGAAGAGAGAAACATATGAGCTGTTTTAATTTTTTTTGTTTTGATTTAATTTAAATCGCTGAATGAAAAAATAGCTGCTTCTAGTAATTCTGCTGTAACTAACTCAGTTTGATATTGGTTCTATTAGCCTTCTAATAGCATGAAAGCTAAAAAATTAAATCGTTCCACTTCCACATTCATAATTATGTGCAATTAAAATCTTTACATACCCAAAAGTCTTATATGAAGCCCTGAACCCTTCAACTGTCACTCTTCATTATCTCCAAGCCTAACAATTTTACAGTGACACATTGTACACAATGAGATGTGCTAAAGAGGAAATACTATATTTTACTGATGTATGTGTTCTTTAATTTCTCTGAATTAGCTTTTTGATATGGATGCTAATTGTTTTCTTTGAAAGGAGTCACCACAGATATGTGATTTCTCTATGCCTGTTGCGCTTCAAAAAAAATACAGTTAATTGCAGGAAACAGGAATTTCTCTCTTTTTTATATATTAAAAAAATAATCAGCTGCATATCAAAGGAGTGAATCTTAATCCAACTTTCTGATTGTACATTAAAAAGAAACCTTCAGTGTTTGTGACCAGCACAGAGTATTTGGCGACTTTTGATGTTTCCCCTTTTCATTTATTCATGAGGCGAGACGAATAATTAAAACAGGACGTTTGGCAAAACCAGTGCGCGCACAAAAAATATTTCCATATGAACTTCCAGCTTCAGCCCACGATAGTCTACGAGACACGTTACTGCAGGATTGTCCATATGGCAAGTGCATATGTAACTCTGAAACCATAGACCTGGTCGAGACTTGGGATCCTGCCATCAGTGGCTGACAGCTGTTACTGCTGTATGAACGCAAATGCTAAGGGTGGAAGAGACAAGTGTGGCACCTAAGAAAGGCTGAATTTAGACTCAGTCCTGGGTGCGATGAAGGCCATTGATAAGGCGTGCTCACAGGGCGAGTGGCAGATCCTCTCTGGATCTCCAGGGGAAGGTGGAGCGAGTCGCCACACTCCTGCACGGTTATGCAGGAGAAACCTGAGCTGCAACACAGAAACGTCCCTCTTGATGGAACAGCAGATTGCTCCACATACATTAGAGAGAAGGTCCTCGTCAAGGAGAGGCAGTGTTTGGTCTGTAGTTTCCCACAGACTACTCACCAGCTAATTTTAACATTTAGTCTTAGCCGCAATGCTGCAGAAAGTGCTATTTTTCATCCTAAGTCTAATAAAAGGCTAATTTGACTTACCTCTCATTCATTAGAAGGAAATATTATAGAGCAGTGACAATACACCAGGCATATCAAAAGGTCTCGATCAGTCTGAGCGGGTCTCCTTTGTCTTGTGAATCTTCAAAGGAGCTCATGGCTTTTAATCGTCACATCCTGCTCTATTTCACAGCTTGGAGGATCCTGCTGTTGAAAGATATCTTCTCTCCATATCTAGCTCGGAAATTCCCCACTGACTCTAACAAAGGTCTACATTCCTGTTTGCAACATTAATAAATTTATTCTTCAAAATTTTTAATGCAACTTCTGACCTCCCGTGAACTCGTGCGCTGGTGTTGGAATGACAAGTAAAAAGGGCTCCACTCATGCTCAATGCAATATTCAGTCACTGTATATAGCTGTCTCTTTAACATTTCCTACAAATCCTTCTTATCGGTGCAAATTACATATATTTTGTTTATCTTTTGATACCTGCAGTCATGTTTTAGCTTCTTACGCAGACAAAAAGGCTTCCAAAATGTGGCTGGTTTGTGCTTGTCTGTGTAAACCTTCAGGATGCCTCCTGAAAACTCACTGTAGTTTTGGTCCGGCTCCTCTTGGAGTTTCACCTTTGCCTCTGCATTTCCTGAAGTGGAGTCTGTGGTTTATGAATCGTTTTACTATGACTTTGTCTTGTTTTCCCTCCAGAGCTGTGGTCTTTGCTTACATTCTCCGAATGGCAAAGACCATTTGTTTCTTTTTAAATTTCTGTCAGCTTAAACTTCCATCAGCCCTCTTCTCTGCTTGGGGTCTCTGATCCCTGCTCAGACCTTATCTCAAATTAGGGATTCCACAAGCTTCCGTAAAATGAGGATCAACTTAAATTCTCAGATTAGGTAAAATGAATAATTAAAATAAAAATTCTGCCTCTATTTTGCTCTTCCTTACCTAATGTGAGGATCATCTCCTATTTCTGATCTGAAAATCTAATTTTAAAAGCTAGCTTTGTTCGCTCATGTTTTTTGTAGCTCCACCTGCACAGATTTCTTTCTTGAACATTTTCCTGAGGCCCATGGGCACTTTGGATGGCGTAAACTGCATACAGAGCTTAGTTCCATAATCTCCATATATTCTTAGGGTGTATTTAACAGTGTGGTAGAAGGACAGAGGGACACGCACAGTGTTTCCCAGAGGCAATCTTCTCAGAAATGAATAAAACCTCAATAAAATTTATAAAACTAATAAACGTTGTTTTCTTTTTCCCACACTCCCTTTCCTCATCTTCCTGGAAAATTACAGCCAATAGCTTCAAGCAGCTAAATCTTCTCCTGCAATCGCTAGGACAAATTCAGCAGAGCCCTACCAAGTTGTGGCACAGGGCGAGGGCCAGAAAGTGTCAGAGCTCATGCATCAGCAATGCCAGACCTTCAGAGGGTGCCACTGACTTCTAAAGCGGTCAAAGGACCAAACTGGGCTACCAAGTGTGAATTTGAATTCCCCATCCACAAGCTCTGTCCTACCAACATGCCCCTACTGCCCATTCTGAGCACAGGGGACACAGATCCACCACCCAGCAGAGAAATGCTTCGAGGGTGTCTGCACAAGGAGTGATCTTCTGGTGTTTTCTTTTCCACAGAGGTTTCCTGAGGGCTTCTGTGTGGAAGACTCACTCTGCTTATATTGTTATCTAATATAAATAAGTTGATTAAGTGGCTTGTTTAAATTGCATTTATCACATTTCATCCTTGTTGAAAAACCCTCTTCAAAAATCTAAGTGGCTGGAGCATTTGCAGAGAAGTGTTATACTCACAAGAGTGATAATGAGTTAGATGCAGCTGGGAATCAGGTATATGAGAATCACTGAACACTTGGCAAAGGCTGTTATTCCCTTTCTCCCCCTCTTTTCCTTCTCATGATTAAAAATAAATCAGGAAAGATATTTGTACACTACCAACAGAAGCTTGTTTGTTTTGATTTGGTTTTTCTTTTTTTTTTTTTACACAGTTCTTTCAGCTTGTAGGTCCTTATTAATTTATTTTTCTGCCTCCTTAAATCACTGAGGAGTATCTACTAATGCTTCTTCATGCCGTTCCTTTTTGTGGAATTTGATTGTGTCTTTGACCCTCTGCCTCCACGCAGAAACCTCAAGCATTGTTATGAAAGGCTTTTCTCAGATCTCACCTACATTTTTTCTATATTTTGGTCTACTTTTTTTTTTTTTTCCCACTTTCTGACTACCGTAGTAGTCTTAAGCAAGTGGAAAACAGCACAGCCTCCTTGTACAGAATTTCCAAGGACAAGCTTTTTTCCTGGGTAGGGTGTAGCTTCAGTGCCATACCCCGGCTCCCCTCCCTCCTAGTCCCAGATGGCTGGAAGCAGGAGGGGCCAAGAGCATCGAACACTCAGACAACTCTGGGCTGAAGGGACATCCTCTGGGTAGTTGTCCACGTTGGAAGATAAATGAGACCAGATTCTGGTAGTCTGCTGAAATGCTTTTGCCCAAAGCAAAAATGATGACTTTGTTTCTAGTGGCCCCAGAATCCCTGAAATAATGTAAACAAGAATCATGATTCCTCCAGATCCGCTGATCCACACATGCAGTGAGAAAGATTAAGGATGATTTCTTTGTAAACCTGTCATTGCTGAGTTTTAACCACCTGGTGCAGGAATAGCTGTTTTATGAGTCATGTCCACTATGCATGAATCCTCACAGCAACTACAGTCAATGGAGTACACAAGTGCCATTCAGTACCACGTCTTTTCATGTGGGTTCTTTCTTTTTTTCCTGCACATTCATTTTGAAAAGATTAATATAAAGATGAAAATACAAGAAAGAAAAATAACAGCGTAAAAATCTGCTTTGTGCTTCTGTCGTGGTTTAGCCCCAGCCAGCAACTAAGCCCCCCACAGCCGCTCGGTCACTCCCCTCTGGTGGGATGGGGGAAAGAATCAGAAGGGTAAAAGTGAGAAAACTCATGGGTTGAGATAAAGACAGTTTAATAGGGAAAGCAAAAGCCATGCACGCAAGCAAAGCAAAACAAGGAATTCGTTCCCCACTTCCCACGGGCAGGCAGGTGTTCAGCCATCTCCAGGACAGCAGGGATCCATCACGCGTAACCATTACTTGGGAAGAGAAACGCCATCGCTCTGAATGTTCCCCCCTTCTTTCTTCTTACCCCAGCTTTATACACTGAGCATGACGTCCTATGGTCTGGAATATCCCTTGGGTCAGTCGGGGTCAGCTGTCCTGGCTGGGTCCCCCCCCAACTCCTTGTGCCCCCCCAGCCTCCTCGCTGGTGGGGTGGGGGGAGAAGCAGAAAAGACCTTGACTCTGGGTAAGCACTGCTCAGCAGGAACGAAAACATCCCTGAATTATCAACACTGTTTTCAGCGCAAATCCAAAACATAGCCCCATACTAGCTACTATGCAGAAAATTAACTCTATCCCAGCCAAAACCAGCACAGCTTCCTAGTTCTTGTTACTGTTAGTCTCTCTGATCATATCATCAGCTAAGTGAAGTCTAATTGAATGGCAAATCAGCTTGGACTGCAGCTCTGCTGCTGTACTACCAATTTAACAAATAGCATTTTTCCTTCTAGCAAGGTCCTGTATCAGATTGGTAGCAAGATGTCACACAAATTTCAGCTATGAAAAAGACTGCTCATTAGTGAAAAACATCGCAGACAAAAGCAATATATTTAGACAACATTTCTGCTTGAGTAACTGAGAAATGCTATTGCAGGCTTAAGAAATCAGCTCACGAGTTCCTAAAAGTGTTTTGGGCTTTCACAACGTTAGCCTAAAGTCTGTCAAGCGCATTTGCTCGCAGATGCATCACTGCCATGCCACTGTGTTGAAGCACGTAAGACTTGGTGGGACAGTCATCCAGGATTCATTACAATAAACAACTAAACCATCAGAGAGACATGGGCGGACCACCCAATTACTGACAACTGATGGCATAAACAGAAGTGCTGTGTAAAGCTGTAGTTCTGGGCCCACACCTGCCATAGACTGAGCAAACGGAGGCGAGACAAGTTGTGGCAGGCTGCGGATGCTCACCTGTAGGAATCAGAGTCCTCCTCTACGCTCTGCCAGTGAGGCCAACTGAATGCTTCATGTACTGCTGCTATGCACTGGGGCGGTTTGTTACTGTTTTGCCCTGGAGATATTTTAGGCAATGAGGACACCTATGGTCAACTTTGCACCATGGAGGAAATTTCAAACTTGTCTCAACAGGCCTGCTCAAAAAGTAGGGCTCTTAAAAATAACCCCTAACCGCAGTGCTGCAGGACCTAATGCTGCTATGGATGGCCAGGACATTCCCTCCTGGAACAATACTGGCAATCGAGAAGAAAAATCGAAGTTCTGCATTTGGTGGTTGAGCTGAGACACTTCTGTTGGACCCAAAAGAAAAGATGCACTTCTATCCTCGGCTTTAAAGGAATGAGATTTATTTTTCTACACAAATTGCCATTTTGAAAGAAAAAGTTTTTAAAAAAATCTAAAATAATTTTTTAACAAATTACAGCTTCTTCTTTTTTTTCTTTTTTTCTGACATGTCATTGAATCTAGCAAATCCACCACTATTTTGTGTTTTCTCAGGACTTCCAGTTCCATTGAAAAAAACTGAAAGGCCCTGATAGAAGTTGCAATGAACAATTCCTGGTTTTTCCCCTTAAGAAAAGGGTGAGCAGATCAGGTGGAAACCCCTGGCAGGAGGAAGAGATAGTTCCTGCCCTGGGGAGATACCGAGTCTGCACCGAGAAAAAGTTTCCAAAACACAGGTGAAGCAGGCAGAGAAATGAATTGAGATTCTGCAGCACAGCAGATGCCGTGTAGGAGAAAGTGTGAGAGGACAGGTGGAGCGGGACCTCTGACATGTTTCAAGACCAGTTTTGTTCTTTTCTTGATATTAAAAGTCAGAAGAGAGCTCTGTATAGCTGCAGTAAGGCTCCAGACCTTTAGATTTTGAAATGAAGTGTTTGTAGATTGCTGAAGATCCAAATTATGCCAAAATTATGTTATCATAATGTAATCATCTTGTTAGCTGCTTAGAACATTTTCTTCATTATCACTTCATTCATACTTATGATGATGAGCAGATGGTACCAATGTCATAATGCAGAATAAATCACTCCCAAATGTTGTTTGAAAACACAGTCGGAAGGTGGTAGGGACATCCTCCCGCTGATGAGCCTGGTTCTCTCCCCTTGCTGCAAGAGGAATTACAGAAACCTGGTTTGCCACTTAACATATGTGTTGGCTGCTGGCACCAAAGCACTGCAAGTCCTGCATCAACAGAGGTGATATGATCATTTATACTGAGAACAAAGTATACATTTTTTTCAGCAAAGACTGATGAACTTAAGGCATTTTGACTTGGATTATGACCCATTTCAATCAACACAAGAAAGTCATAAAGAAGCCCCACATGTCCAGCAGATCCTGTTCTTACTGAAGGATCTTACCTACACCTCATCCTCT
Organism: Haliaeetus leucocephalus; assembly: GCF_000737465.1. Taxonomy (NCBI): domain Eukaryota; kingdom Metazoa; phylum Chordata; class Aves; order Accipitriformes; family Accipitridae; genus Haliaeetus; species Haliaeetus leucocephalus. Next base: position 2,062,506 of record NW_010972620.1, read on the forward strand.
TAGAGCAGGAGTCTGCAAGGGAAAAGCAGTGTAAAGCAGCCTTGCTCTGCTGTGGCAGTCCTGCAGTGGAATAAAAGTTGTCAGTAGCCACGGAAATGGTGCAACTGGAAGTTGCCCGTTGCAGTTTTAGCTGGCACCAGTGCTGGAGCTGGCCCCGAGAAGAGGGCAGTGGGAGTACACCCCAGGTGCTCCCCGCACCTACAGCCCAGCTCACGGTTCATAGGGCGAATCCAAAGCTAAGGTCTAATCCAGATACCAGTGCCCTTTCCAAAAAAGATCAGTGATTCCTGAAGTATCCCACAGAGTTTTATGGGCACACCAGTCCTTTCCCTAGCAAACAGAGACCCACAGAGCTCAGTTTGTTTGTGACTTCTCCCTCTGACTGGTCCATTCCCCGGTTCAGGCAGGCACACCACAGCAATCAACAAAAGGACCGAGTGTGCTCAGAGCAAACACAGCATAATTTTACTCAGAATGAGAACAAACACGCTCTAGACCCAATCCCCAAATCCAGGAGACCCAGATGGAGTTGAAACCCAGAACACTTAAGCAAGCAAAGATGCACACACACACACACACACACACAAAGCTCCCATGAAAGCAAAACAACAGCTACCATAGGGCTACTCATCCCCATTTAAAAAAAAGAAAAAAAAAAATCAAGACAAATAAGGACAAAAAAATTGTAAACCCTTTTCAAAGTTATACAAAACATATTTCTCAGACTCCTTCTCAATCCTAACTCTGTCCCCCACCCTCAAGCTGTACCAAACATGGAGCTCAGCCTTTGATTTCTACATATAATCGACCTTAGGCAGGCTAAAAGTGATTTGATCTCTACCTGCAGCACAAGGAGGGTGAGTTTTGTCACTGCACGAGGTAAGGACCCCCCGCTTAGGTTGTTAAAAGTATTTACATGCCTAATTCGCCTTGATTCCCCTTTGCAAATTTGGTTCTAGCTCTCAAAAGAAATTTCTCCCATAAATCTTTTATTAGCCACTAGAGGGGAATGTATAACACAGTGAGAAGGGAGAGAGTGACACCACATTAAAGTTGCAGCCAGTTTGCTCACTCAGATGAAGAAAGCATTTAGTGTCATGTTGGATCTTTACAGTTTCTAGGAGCTAATTTAGGATTTCTCAGGTGCCTTGTTATTTTAGTCTTTTCTGTCATACTGATCTCTCTCACCTTCTGCCAGTTTAGGGTAGTTTATGTTAAAGTCATGGACTCTTCAGGTGAAAAAAGATCCTTACAGACACTTAATTTGATGATTAATACCTTCGTAAGCCCATAAATCATGCATTTGAGAATGCGATCTCCACTGAAACAGTCTCCCATTCAAAATTGTTTACAGAGTATAGCAAGTACAGCATTTCTATTCCAGGAGTAATGTTGACATTTCAGCCTTTCTCTCCATTTAAAACAGGATTAAAAAGTAAGATTCAGATTTATTTTTTTTTATGGAATGAAAATTCCACATTAATTCCAGTTAGGAAATGACAAACAGATTCATTTGCTTGTTCTCCTAACAGAATGAAACTTTCAGCAATTTTGAAATTGATGGGATTTTTACTTAAGTCACTGATAAAACTACCCTAAATGTCCTGCATCAAAAATGTATTTCTTTGAAGCGTATGGGAGCCAGGCACTGCCTCGCTGGAGCTGGGATCTGCTCTTCCCTATAGCCCAGACTTCCTAACCAGGCCACAGCTTGTATCGTACCCCAAAGTCCCATGATCGCTTGACATTACATCAGTCCAAGTCAGGAAAAAAGCAGCATTGGCTTACAGTCCTCTTGGGAATCAGGACAATGAGGACCTGCACAGGTTTATGCAGAGTATAATGAGAGTCGGCCGTTCTCCTTCCCTTACTAACCGCTCCGTGTGAAACCTGTGTCCTGGGTCACACGGTGGGCGAGCAGCTATGAACGTCAGGGCTGGGGATGCAAGCAGTCTGTAACACTGGGAGCTGAATTCCTATTGCCATATGGCAAAGGATCATAGGGAAATTCACTCCAGGAAAAAAAATAAAAATCACTAAATGATTTAAAACATATTTCAAGTCAAATGAAACAGTTAATTCCATTTTTTCTGTGGAAATTGCAAATATTCAGTGAAACAAAAACTTTCCAATAGAAAATTCTGAACTGGCAGTAACTCCATTTTTATTGGAAAAAAAATATTCTTTTAAAAAAATTTTATTTATCATCCTGATAAAAGATTCCCAATCAGCTCTGGATATTTGCATCAGAGATTTACATTTCAAATATGTCTTGTTTGTGAGCCAAATTTTTGGCAGATAGGAATTAGCAGATTCAAGTCAATACAGCTACAGAGACTGACAGAAAAAAAAAAAAAAGAAAATGCATCTCTACATTTTCAAATGCTTTCTCCTGGTAGCATATAGATGGATGCCGAATTAAACTATCTGTTCTGCAAAGACGCTTTCATCAGAACACTAGAAGGTCACACTACCCCTTTGGTCTTCTCTCTCCAATCCCCCAAAATCCTTATGCATGTCCTCTAGAAGACGTGGAGCTCCCATGCATTGCTGATGTTGACTCCTACCTACAACCCTCTTAGACATAAACCCTAGACTTGCCCATGACAGCCACAAACTCCTTCAGCCAAGTCATTGTGGGTGTGATGCTGAAGAGAACTGGCTCATGCTCACCAGTGGTACTTTTGGCCCAACAGAAACTTTGCAGTACAAACAAAGGCAGATAGTTGACTTTGGACCCACAGCTTTTATATTCAGAGCACAATTTGTGAGGAGATGAAGGCAGAAGTTTCAGATGTTTCTCTCTATAAGCGCAGCTGAAGACTACCCATTGCAATTTGCCCTATTTTAGATCTGTCTTCTGCTGGGGGCCTGATGAGACCATTCCTGTGTTTGGTGACTATCCTCAAAGTTAGACCAATGCTCTTCATTCGTATTCTGCTGATGCCAAGGAAGCACAATTAGAAGTTGACGCAACAGCAAACACACACTTCGCTAAAATTATCACATTTAGTGTGATTCCCATAATAAAAGCATGAGCCAGCATGGGGAGCCTCTTTCAATTTACACAGAGAGACTTGGGGTCTCCTGACAGTCAGAACAGAGCCAATGTTTCTGAGTAAACTTTGTTAGGAAAACAGATTAAAAACTCCAGAGGTTTAGCTAAATCTTATACAGGAAAACACCTTGTTACCCTTCTGATTTAGAATCATAATTTAGTGCCAATGAATAATACATATTAAGTGGTGGTGAATATATCTTTGTAACAAAGTTTATGTTATGAATTTTTTTCTTTTATCTGAAATATGCAAAATTAGCTGTTCTCTTCTGATTATTATTATTATTATGACTATTTGTGCAATAGTTGCTACAATCAAGTCTTGATGGCTCATTAATGAGTCATTTACTGAAAACAGTCAAGTCTCAATATGTACATTCTTCTGGTTGGACACATTAACCTTGTCATATTGACATGCCTCTGACTGAAATTTTGTCGCATCTAGAATTAGGATTCAGGTTTTAAAACAGTAGAAATAAGCCCCTCTGCATTTTAATTGCTTTCTAAGAAAGCAGGAAGATATTTCCTTAAAATCTACTCTTTCTTTAAAATGTGCTCTAAAATCTACTCATTCTGTTGGTGCTCACGTATAGAAGATGAATATAAAAGCAGAAAAAACGCCTCCTATCTGAGATGGATTTGCAACCTCACATTCACATTCTTTTCTGTCATTGCCCAAGTATTTACCTCCATTAGTATTTGCACGTAGCTTCAGTAACTGTTGGAGTGAGCCCCTTCCTGTTGACGCTATGGAGTAGGGCCATTGGGCTCAGGAGCAGATGGACACACAGACAGACTAATGCTTTAAAGACCATCCTGAGAGATGGTTAACCCTTCAGTTCAGACCCACGGCTGCTGTCACTTCATGGTTTCCTTGACCTGTGACCAGGATCAGCTGGATCAGGGAAGGATAATGCTGGGTTACAAGACCAGGAGTTCAGGTTTTATAATCCCTTGGAAACACGAGTGCCGTAGGCAGTCTGAAACTCTTATTAAATGTGATGTGCGGCTGTTATCCTGAAGATCAGCTACCCTGTTGTCCATTTTCTGTAGCCAAAAGAGAAAGTCATTTTTCTGATCCATTACCACCTATACTTGCTGCTGAATTTTCTTCCTTGTTGTACCTTCCCCTAAACCCTGTCGTCCCCTCCAGCCCAGCACTCCCCTCTTTCTGTCCCAAAGAAGGGTTAGTCTCCTGACCGTGATGCTGGGAGGGTATATTCATCCAGACAGCCTGTGCATCTCCACATAACTTACCTGAAATGAATTATTATGTGTGAATTCTGTGTGGGCTGAAAGTGAAAATCTAACTCACATTCCCTTTCTCCTCACTCTAGGAAAAAAACCCCACACAGATTCTTACAAATTGCTCTGCAGGGATTATTTTACCTTTTCAGAACTTAATTTGATTTTACCCCTGACACAATGTTACTGGTTTTGACAGTTAAACTTTCCAGTCTGCTTGTTCCATATATTTTAATATCCTGTTACCTCTGGTAGGAAGAGCTAAAATTTCATGCCAGATACTGATGGTGGTGTGGGAAGAGATTTTTTTAAATTTGCTTAAAAAAATAGAAATAATTACCTCTGAGCAACAACACAACTTCCTAAGTGACTACTGGAAATAGCTAGAGAAGCAAAAAATTGGAAAATCAAAGAATACAGCCCACTACCATATGCTCCCTGCCCCTTGTCTACCCAGAAAAATGCAGATTTCTCATGAGGAGCTCTGCCTTCCTTCCACTCCAAAGCAGTGTGTCAGTAATGGGTGACAAAACCTGATTACTGTGAAGTGCTTGTCCCCCACAGTACCCTGGGTTGTTATGTTGTGATTTGCCTTCAAGGTTTCCACCCTCCAAAAGACAGTGTTAAATGCAGGTTTTGAGACAGTTGCATCAAGAGGGTTGGGGAAGGAGTTAGATCTTAATGTACAGCTGATGACAATCTTGGCTCGTTCTTTGGAAGTAATATGATCTGGACAGGCTGGGGTCATTATTGTACAGGCAGGTAGCGAGCGATTTGCCACACTTTTAAGTCAAATTCATAATGCTCAGTATTTCATATGCAGCAACAGAAAAAAATCCACATGATTTCCTGAATGAGTTGTTAGGATGTTTCACAGATGGTGCTAGAAAGGAGACATTGAAGTCATTCGCCTAATGCAATTTCATTACTAGAAATTTTAAGAACATCCCATCTCAATTTACTCCTGCCTCTCAGATACAACTCTTCATTTAGTTATTTGAAACTAGTTTATTCAAGTATGCAGTGACTCTGGGACATTTGCACAGCAATGTCAGATGCTATCTGGGAAATAAGTAGTACATTTTCAGGCTCTGAAAGTAATTTTTGATGACACCCTTAAATCAACTTCATGGTCAGTTTTCTCATTTTGAGCAAGAACTGGGATTCCATTGTGATAACTGAAGGCTGCATGTTACTTGATCTATGGTAATGTAGAATAATTACTAGTCCATTGCACTTCATTACACTACTGTAATAGGCAGCAGGTCAGTGTTTGAGCTACAGCTGCTCTGAAAATTGAGCTGACACCGATACTATGATAGAAGTGATAGCAAAAGGCTCTCATGCAAATTGTTGAAATTAGCTTCCACTCAATAGGTTCTGAAATGCAATACATGACTCTGGTCAGGACACCTGGTTTTGACTAACATTTTTTTTTCTTGGATACAATGGGATGGTCATGAAATAAATTAATTGCTCAATGCAATATGCCTTATAAAAGGTCACTGAAATGCCAGAGGATTCTAAATACCACAGGACTGTTGGACTCTGGCTAATAACATTCTCTAACATGTCATTGAAGGCTATCGGATGGTGGTTTTATTTTATTTAGATGATTCTCACAATCATTTGCAAGCATTCTGCTCTGATATCCACAGGACATTTCATTGCATAAGACACCCCCCTACTTTTTATCAATGCACTTAATTTATCAAGCTTTCAGAGGAGGGCAGTAGGCAGAGGCTATGAATGACAAGGTGTCTTCCCTTAACAGCTAGCTGGAATCTCTGAATTCAGCTAGCTGCTGCACTGCAGGATCCCCCATGCAGTCAGTCTTTTAGAGAGACACAGGATGATCCTCACTTCAAGTCAGAACCTTGCTATGAGGTCAGGAGCACTCAGGCTACCATATCACCAGTTCGTTTGAAACACTTCTTACTGCTATTCAAAACCAGATATAGGTGTTTTTAAGGAAAATGGAATATTTTTCCTCTGAAACAAATCTTAATCAAACTACCCATCTCAATAAATTGAGTTCTTCTGGAAAACAATTGTCCAAGCTGACATACCAGCTCTCCACTCTATGCTTACTCACAAAAAACAGAGAAACTCGACACGTGGAGAAAGAAAGCTTGTGTTTTATAGAAACACCCATACACATTGCCCTCACTATTCCTCTGTATGTGTTTTCTACATTGAAGCCTCCCTAACCACACACTATGTGTCTCCAACAGAAACTGTTCAGTACCTCCACCTACTCTGCGACGCAGTGAATTCTGCTCTGGCGTGGGTTCCCCTGTCCCTGAACAGCCTTGAATCAAGTTGGGGGATCCCCAGCAGGCACCTTCCTTGCTTCTGAGCTGAGGCACTACATTAACTTCTGTTTCTGCCTCTGGCGTTTGGTTTTTAGTGTGATTTAGGCAGGCCTCTTTTTTTGCCAAAGATGCCTAAGTTCAGAAGGAATCCTTCAACACTTGCCAAGGCGTATTTAACAAATAACCATGCTGCTTTTTATATGACTTGGAATAATTTTAAATGATGCCTTTGCTGAAAATATTCTCTTGACATTTGTATTTACTAGCTTCAATATGTACACAAAGGGATATCGTGAAAGTATGGACAGACATCTGAAATCTTACCCCATTAATGCACTGTGCACTGCCTATAGATTGTGCAGTTTTGTCTGTATCTTCCCTAGCCTCCTGGGGGATTATTGCTAGAATTGACTACCACTGTTTGTTTGAACTCTTTATAAATTAATAAAAAAATCAATACTTGTTTGTAAATGCCAGCTAATCACAAGTAGCTTTGTAGAAATTAGAGCAGGGATATAAGAAGAAAGTAAATGGACAATGCCTGTGAGGGTGAAAAAGTCAACACTCAAAGTTCATCTGCTACCTGAATGATTCCAGATACATTCAGCCTGTTCCTGTGGTTTTGTTATTCATGAGAGTTGGAAGAGGAGAGCAAAGCAAACATAGCCCATGCTGTATGGGCAATGAATACAAAAAGCCACTAAGCCATGAGAGTAGGAACACTATCAGAGAGAACTGGAATGCCGGAAAATTCATCATCTGGATTTCAAAATGGAAGCAAAAAAAAAAAATCTTTAAAAAAAAAAAAGATTTCTGGATTAATATCTGGGAAGGAATTATCTGTTAGATCCAGACTCTTTGCTTTTCTACCTCAGGAAACACTTTTCTAGTTTGCCTATGGTAACTATGGTTTAGCTATGTTAGCCAAAAGTGTCCATGAGGTGGCATTCACAGTTACTATACTGTACAGTCATTAGAAGATTGACGTATTGCCCCCAAAATGTATATATGTATCTGTGATGTGCAAAACCATTTCTTTTCCTATGTATAAAGTAATTCTTTGTGAAGGGATATTCCCTAGTGTTATCATGTTCAAAGAATGATAACCAAACAGAAAATGGAAATTTATCACGCCATCAGCTGGTAATCATCAGCTTTGCTTCATCTAATTCAATGAGATCCCATGGAGCTGTCAGTACATTTGCTGCCAAGTGTCAATCCCTTGCAAGAAAGGTTAAGTTGTATGCAGCCAACTCAACGGAGCTCAGGGCAAGGAAGTAACCTGGGATCTGTGCATCATATAGACTTACCTTCATGCAGGAGGGATCGACTGGGCTCCTGGAATATTGGATCAACTTGGAAACAAGGGGTCATCCTAAGGAATCCAAAACCCTTTGTGCTTAAGCCTGCTTGGCTGCTCTCCTCAACCTGGTCTGCTGCTTAGCAATGATACCACCAGCAACTCAGTGCAGTAAGTAGTAGTGGGGACTTTCTGGCTAAAATACTAACGTATATTCATTCAGGGTGCTGATGGACCAGAACGAATAAAGCAAAATGGCTCTGTAGAGACATCCTCTGCATCCGAAAAAATATTTCCCACTTTGAGTTTTGTGAGGTTTCTATTTGGCAAAAGCATTTTTCCCTACTATAATTCCCAGCTGAAAATGTGCTCAGTTTTTTTTTTCCATTTCCCCAGACAAGAGTTTTATCCTTTTATTAATTTTTCTGATTGATGCAGATGTATACTCTAAAAATCTTTCAAACAGGTTTTTGCGGGTTTTTTTTGTGTGCTTTTTGTTTTCAGGTGTTTCCATGATGGTAAAATACTGTCTGAGCTGCTCTGGGAGCTGTTATGCAAGACTTGCATGAAACTTCAGTTCACCTGCTTTAGCTGTGAAAATTGATTGCAAAAGCGGTTTCCAGCACCCACAGACAACCCCGTGAACACATCCAGAAAACTTGCTGTTTTGGATAAACTGCTGTTTTCATATACTCCTTTTTCTCACAGTAGCCATCCTTTCAATGTGTTTGTTCTCATTTCAAATTACCAATCGAGCCTTTCATCTAAAATACGAGGGACATTACCAAGGTATTAGTAGTTAAGCTGCTTTGTTAATTACAGCCAGGCTCCTCTTTTTCCTGCCTGTCAGTTCAGCAGCAACAATGGTGCCAAATGCTTTCCACCCACTCTGCATCAGAGGCTTGTGTTCACATAAATATCTCTGCTGTCTGAGATTTCCAGGTGTTCTTCCAACTCCTGGACAGGCAGAAGACCTGCCAAGGCGACCAACACATGGCCACACAAGGTCACACAACAGAGCAGCCTCTCCAAGCTGAACTCGCCATCCGTTCAAGTGGAAACCATTGCAAAGTTGTGATCATCCATGTCATCGCTCTCATGCCTTCTCCAGGTCTCCACACTTCCCTCGACATAAAGGGACTCTAGCTTTACACTATTCTCAAGACTTGTGTACACCCTGAGCTTATAAAGGAGCATGATTATATTTCCTGTTCTCTACTTCTTTCCTCATAATATCCAGCTTTCTATTTGTTTTGACTGTGGTCTGGCATTAAGCTGATATTTCCTCAAAACTACTCATTATAAACCTAACATTGTTTCTCATGCTTGCAGACAACCAGGACTTCATTTAAGTATATGCAAAATTAAGTATTTTTCTGTTTTCATCATGTTGCATTTACCTCCATTGAATTCCAACAGCCATTTTCTTACCATATCACTCTACTATTGATAAGGTCCTTTTGCAGCTTTTCACAGTCAACCTGCATCTTTACTATCCTGAATAATTTAAGTATCGTCAGCAGATTTCACCAAGACAATTGCTTATTTGTAGCTAATGCTGAGTGCAGGTCACCTCTAGACATTCTGGGAACCAAGGAGGCCCCTGGATTATGATCCAGCAGCCCTGAAGAGACTTGTGGCTGCTTGTCCTGAAGTTTGTCCCAATGAGAAATCTGCCAAAGCTTAGGACAGCACATTCACTAGAGTATCCATATTTAAAAGGATAGGAATTTTGCATGGTACTGCCTTCTCCAGTATTTATAAGACTTATTTAAGTCAAGATATAGCCTTTACCTGTGTAATGAGTATTTTGGGTTATTGCTTTTATAAACTGCAAATATTTCTTATGCACGTAACGATGCAATTGTCTGCAGACCACATCTGGTCTTTCAAAAGAGATTCGCTTAGTGATTTCAATATCATTACATACAATTGTGTTTCCTTATTTTTGTTTATACTTTTAAAGGAAGCTCACACACACAAATGAAAAAAAAAATGAACAAACTCTAATCTTTCAGGGCCAAAAGATAGCTAAGGAAAAAAAACAAAGCCAATGTATTTTTCCCTTCTGTAATTCTGTTTGTGAATAGAATGTAAATCAAGTTAGCTGGATAATTTGCTAAAACCCATGGATGCAATAATTCTTATGTTGTTCTAACAGAGAAAGAAAGTAGAAAATGTTACAGGGAGAGACAATATGCAATTATGTATGAATACTAACACCCTAAGGGACAAATTACCAACAATGACAGTAAAATACTGCAGATTTCTTTTTGTGCTACAGTATAATTGACTTATACTCTGACAAGAAGAAACAGCTTAGCTTGGAGAAAAAATTAAAAATACAAGCTATGTATTTGCTAGAAAGTATATAGTCACTTTGTTTTTCCACTTTAATTTACCTGTAATATTGATTACATTATTTTTATCTTTTCAAGAAATCATTAATCATTCTTAATGGTATTAATTATGTGACTTCGATTATTTAATCAAACTTAGTCAATACATTCAATGCAAACACTTTTAAAATTGCATGTGGGAAACCTCTTTGTAGTTTAAGTGAAGGAGAAATAAATCTTTCTAATGACTCACATGAGCTGAGCCTCAAGGGGCTGTTCCCGTCCATCAATGCTACACCTTGTAGAATCTGCTGCGTGGCACGGGAGAGTGGTAGCTGATGTAAGCTGATAAGCAGCAACCTGCAAATACCAATCTTGGGGCAGAATCAGGACCTTAATTTGAATTTTATTGTTAACCTCAAGGAAGATTAAAGAAACACAGTCAAGGTTGGCTGCTCAGCATCCAGGGTACTTTTTGAGTTCTATTTGCAAGGTCCACATGATTAGTTTTCAGATTCCTCCCTGCCCCCCTCCATAAATGCTCTGATTATTCTGTCTCAACTCCTTAACCACCCTACAAAAACAGATGCTCACAAACAACCTTATATTTTACATTTATAGAGGTGATGTTTTTATAGATGAAGGGTACCTGGATGTGACTATGAGTAAGGCCTCCAAAGAGTACTTAAGAAAACAGGAAACATTGGCAAAGACAGAGTAGTTTTGCTTGCAAATCAGTGTTCATAGAATCACAGAATATCTCGAGTTTGAAGGGACCCATGAGAATCACCAAGTCCAACACCCTGCTCCTCGCTGCACTATCTACAACTAAACCAGATGATTTCTTAATTGTCCAGATGCTCCCTGAACTCTGACAGGCTTGGTGCTGTGACCACTGCCCTGGGGAGCTTGTTCCAGTGACTGACCACCCTCTTGGTGAGAAACCTTTTCCTAATGTCCAGTCTGAACTTCCCTTGATGCAGCTTCATTCCATTTCTTCGTGTCCTATTGCTGGTCACCAGAGAGAAGAGATCAGCACCTCCCACTCCACTACCCGCCTTGAGGAAGGTGTAGACTGTGATAAGGTCCCCCCTCAGCCTTCTCCAAGCTGAACAAACCAAGTGACCTCAGCTGCTCCTCATAAGTCTTGCCCTTGAGACCTTTCACCATCTTGATCATCCTCCTCTGGACACACTCTAGTAGTCTGATGTCTTTCTTATATTGAGGCACCCAAAACTGTACACAGTGCTCCAGGTGGGGCTGCACCACTGCAGCGTAGAGTGGGACAATCGCCTCCCTCAACTGGCCAGCTATGCTGTGCTTGATGCACCCCAAGATGCAGTTGGCCCTTTTGGCTGCCAAGGCACACTGTTGACTCATGTTGAACTTGCCATCAACCCAAACCCCCAAATCTCTTTCCACAGGGCTGCTTTCCAGCCTCACATCCCCCAGTTTGTATGTATAACCAGGATTACCCCATCCCAGGTGCAGAACCAGAACTTGCTCTTGTAAAATTTCATACAGTTGACATCGAATATAAAAGCTTCCACTCAGTTAAAATTACCAGAGGTAATTTCAACACAGCTGTCAAGTCTATTTCCTAGAAATGGAAGTTTTTCGTAATGTGCTTTTACTGAGATTGAAGGAAGTAATTTCTGATGAATTTTCTTTGTATGCAGGTATTATTGAAGAGAGGTGAAGCTTGACATTTTGCTGAGAAGGTCTTTCTCAGGCTGTCCTTATCAGTACCCTGCTGGAGATGGCCCCCTCGGTGTAGATTAGGGTAGATTTAAGACTGAATATGTGGGGCTAAGAGCTGAGGCAAAAGGTGTGGGAGGTTAAGAGAGAGAAGGATTGAAAGATGCAGGAGGCCTAGAAAGACGTGGAGGCCAAAAACTTGTGGGATGCCAAAAAGGTGAGAGACACCAAGAAAGAAATGGAAAGCCCCAAAAGCGTGGAATGCAAAATATGTGTGGGAGACCCAGACAGAGGTTGAGGCCAAAAAGGTGTGGGAGGCCCAGAGAGAACTGCAGGGCAAAAAGCTGTGGGAGATCAAAAAGGCAGGGGAGGCCCAGAGAGAGGTCAGGGAAGCCAAAAAGTTCAGACCACCTGGGCACACTGCTGGCTCATATTCAGCCAGCTGTTGACCAACACCCCCAGGTCCTTTTCCACCAGGCAGCTTTCCAGCCACTCTTCCCCAAGCCTGTAGCGCTGCGTGGGGTTGTTGTGACCCAAGTGCAGGACCCGGCACTTGGCCTTGTTCAACCTCATACAACTGGCCTTGGCCCATCGACCCAGCCTGTCCAGATCCCTCTGTAGAGCCTTCCTACCCTCCAGCAGATCAACACTCCCGCCCAACTTGGTGTCACCTGAAAACTTACTGCAGGTGCACTTGATCCCCTTGTCCAGATCATTGACAGAGATACTGGCCCCAGTACTGAGCCCTGGGGAACACCACCTGTGACAGACACCAGCTGGATTTCACTCCATTCACCACAACTCTTTGGCCCCAGCCATCCAGCCAGCTTTTTCCCCAGAAAGGCGTACCCCCACCCAAGCCACGAGCAGCCAGTTTCTCCAGGAGAATGCTGTGGGAAATGGTGTCAAAGGCTTCACTGAAGTCCAGGTAGACAACATCCACAGCCTTTCCCTCATCCACTAAGCAGGTCACCTTGTCACAGAAGGAGATCAGGTTGGTCAAGCAGGTCCTGCCCTTCATAAACCCATGCTGGCTGGGCCGGATCACCTGGTTGTCCTGTACATGCCGTGTGATGGCACTCAAGGTAATCTGCTCCATAACCTTCCCTGGCACCAAGGTCAGGCTGACAGGCCTGTAGTTCCACAGATCCTCCTTCTGGCCCTTCTTGTAGATGGGCATCACATTTGCTAACTTCCAGTTAGCTGGGACCTCCCTGGTTAGCCAGGACTGCTAGTAAATGATGGAACGTGGCTTGGTGAGCACTTCTAGCAGCTCCCTCAGTATCCCCGGGTGGATCCCATCCAGCCCCATAGACTTGTGTGGATCTAAGTGGTGTAGCAGGTCACTAACCATTTCCCCTTGGATTATGGGGGCTTCATTCTGCTCCCCATCCCTATCTTCCAGCTCAGGAGGCTGGGTACCCTGAGAACAACTGGTCTTACTGTGAAAGACTGGGGCAAAGAAGGCATTAAGTACCTCAGCCTTTTCCTCATCCTTTGTCACTATGTTTTCCCCCCACATCGAATAAAGGATGGAGATTCTCCTTAGCCCTCCTTTTGTTGCTAATGTATTTATAGAAACATTTTTAATTGTCTTTTGATCTCTCTAAGGTCTTTCTACCCTCGAGGGAGTCCACAGTTCCTCCTAGTTTAGCATGATCAGCAAACTTACTTAACATACATTTTCTCCTGCATCCAGATCATTCATAAAAACAGTAAAGAGCACCAGCCCTAAAACTGAGCCCAGGGGAACCCCACTGGTGACTGGCCACCAGCCTGAAGTAACCCCATTTACTATATCTCTTTGAGCCCAACCCGTCAGCCAACTGTTCACCCATCGTATAATGGACTTGCCTAGCTGTATGCTGGTCATTTTGTCCAGAAGGATACTGTGAAAGACAGTATCAAAAGCTTTGCTATAATCCAAAAAACCTACATCTACTGGCTTGAAAGACTCAAGCTACATTGGAGAATTACAGCTGTCTCCTTGATATTTTCAAGGACATTATCTTTCTAAAGGATGGAGGAAGAAAGGCAAACATATTTTACACCGTTAAAGACAATTAAGTTCAAATTAACTAGAAAGGTTTTGAACTGCAAAATGGGGAACTACGTTATGCAATATCCAATGGAAAATGGAAATTAGCAGGGCTTGGTCTAACCTAGGGAGGTATAAATCACTGAATGTAGCACTATGCTGCATAGCCAGGCACACTACCTCAGAGGAGTCCTTGCATTAATTAATTCTTTTTCCTAGCTCAGCATCCATCATTATGGTGGAGAAAAATGACAGTTTGCACAAAATATCCCTCTGAATCATATTCTGTCAGCAAAATTTGCAGAAGAAAGATATTGATGGTAACTCATACACCATCTGGAGGTACGTCATACTACTTAATTCAGCCATTGTAAAACTATTCAAGTCAGAACTGAGAAACATACAATCATCTGGGAGAAAATGAACAGATAAGCAAAGACTTCTCTTAATTCTCCTTGGTAGTGAGGTGTAACAATGATTTAACAGTCTCATCACCTTTTTTAAATATGATTTGACAGCCTCACCACTTTTTAAAAATATTAATGAACTAATGCAGACATTACGTCTTCTCAAGCCTGCCTCCAGCAGCGTCAGTGGGTAAACTAGAGAGAGTGCACGAGCTGATCTACCTACAGGAAAGAGACTGAAGAGTGACTTTGGGGTAGTGGAAAACGTAAGGCAGCAATATGTTTCATTTTCCTCTTTGAGGAGTAGAAGGGAAGGGGTGTCACTGAACAAATATAATGTCTGATCACATGGAGAAGATATATTTTGCTATAAGAAGACAGAGATGCTGCAGATGCAGTCCCTGTAGAGGAATTACTGGGGAAGACACTGAACCTCATGATACAATGAGTGCAAAGTCCTGTGTTAAAAGCCATGCAAGTTGGGCAGCATAACAGAGGAAACCAAAGATCTGTCAAAGCTACTCTTCCAAGTCTGTGAGCACCAGCCTTTAGACTTGTTCAGGGGACAGTGAACTTCATTTTGCTACATCTCACACAGGTAACGGTTCATTCTGAACAGTCCATATTTCCTTTTTTGTGTACAGTCTGCTAATGAGTGATTGGTACTTCCCAGTCTACTGCAGCTGAGGAATATTTACAGAGAGCACAGTTTCAGACAGAGTTAAAAATAAAGCACCTAAAGGCAATGACCAAATGTACGTAAGACCTGAACTGACAGGGACTCTGTTCTACTTGACCTAAACTGTCAATCACTTCTGACCCTGGACCTCACAGTATTATCCTTAATAGCTCCTTAGGGGTTGCTCTACTGACTTCCATAGCCAGAGCAATTGGAAAAGCTTTTTAGATCTCAGGATGCCTGTCAGTTGTAGGCATCCCATGCTGCAAATACTTCTGTTAGTACCCAAATACTTCTGTTAGTACCTTGCACAAATAGGAGGTACTTTGTCCTGCTCCCAGTTATGCCATTACTCTACTGTGTCATGTACACCTAGTATGGCTGGAGAGTAACGAAGCTTTGAAATTATACTGTCAGTTTGGTTGCACATCTACATCTATGAGTGATCTGAACAAAGAAACAGCTTACCTGTTCTCTGAAGAAAGTTAGAGTTTTGCCAGTTGAATTGGTCTCATTTCTTCTCTTTCTTCCACCACTGATTGGATTTCTAATGGGTTAAGGAGGCTAGAAGAGGTATTACAGAGACAAGAAGTAAAAAAACCTATAGCCGCTCTTGCCTACTAAGACATTAAGCATTTTCTCACTTGGCTTGCCTATCCAGTTTTAGTCAATATGCTCTCTTCCTCTAGCATGGAGAAAGATATAGATTTTAGCCTGATAGTAACACACACAGCATCTGATAGCAGATTAGAGTTAAGGAGAAAGCAATACAGGTGACTTCTTCAGAACATAAGTAGTTCTCCTGTAACACTTAAGCCCTTATCAGATTCAGGTGCCTTCTCTCTGCCTTTGACCTTAAGCCCCAATGAGATAAGATTCAATGACTGCCTCCGCAGCTAAGCAAGATGTTTACCTGTTATATTACATATGCACTGCATATACATCCTCTTGAGTTCAAAATGATTATACAAATGTTAATAATCAATTAAAGTCTCACAACTTCTGAGATTAGGAAGTGTTATTATCTTCATTTCACAGATAGGAAAAGAAAGGCTTGGAAAGGTTACATGATTTTTTCCAGAGGTCACTTAGGTTGTGATATACAAAGGGCTCCCCAGTATCAAGGCTGTTCATAAGGACTCCAATGCTTCACTGTTCAGGCGTGGGACAAACTCTGATTAAGAGTTGAACTGAACTTTAATATGCTGAGCACCTAGCTATAAGTCAGAAGATTAATGCTGACTTAGTTATATCCAACGTGTTTAGTATCATTTCATAGTCTAACGCTGATGATGAGTGTCTGAAATTTCTGTTTTTCCATCCTCTTACTTTTGGGCGACATTAAAATCCCCTTACCACCTGGTTAAACTGGCAAATATCAGCTTAAACGCCTGTGTTCCTGATACATCTATTAATATCACAGCATGCAGCACATGCCAGGTGCATTACTTTGAGAGGCTTGGGATAGGGATTCAGTCTAAAATGATGCTGGTCTCATTAAGAACCATGTTTTCCTCTTTCTCACTGTGTTCCTCTAATCTTCTTACAAGGCAAACAAGCCAGGTGTTTTCCGAGTACTTGTGAGAATACTGTACTTTGAATTCAGCTCCAGATGTTTATACATGGAGTTTTGTACAATTATTGTATTGTTTGTGTGATGCGTAACTTAAGAGGGCCAGCTGAGAACAAAATACTTCCCTTTCCCTCTTTCACATACCCCGAAGAGTAATAAAGATTTTGTGAAGGTTAATAAGTAATTTCAAACACCCTCTGAGACTAGCAGTGTAGCCATTTAGTAACTCTCAGTTACATCTTAAGAAATACTTTTCAATATCTACAGGCTGTACTTTCACATAAAGACTATTTAATTTTAAGAAGAATATGAAAAGAATCCGAGGTGGGAAGGAGTTATGTGGAAAACAAAGCTTATGTGAATGACTTGTCACTCCAGAATGAAGTTAAAGGCTGTCCAAAAGTTGTGTGAATACTGTGCTAAGTCTCTCATTTTAGAAACATTGTTGGATAACACGAGCAGATTCCAGACTAATACAGCTGCATATCCCTCTATCACACAGCCGCCAATTCCTAGCGAATTCTGCAATATAGTGACAGTAATGGAAAGCAAAATGATCTCTAAATAATGGTTTAAGATGGTTACTTGATAAAGGGCACTGCAATAATTATGATCAATGGAGCATGGATTCAATATATATTGCCCATTTAGATGCACCAGATTAGCTTAACAGCTTTCTTTAATGTTCTGAGTATTTTTTTTGTGTGTGTGTGTGCGGGCGTGCGTGGTTGTGCATGTGTATATGAGAGGGGCAGCACTGCACATTTTGGTGTATTCCTCATTACTTAATATTTATCAATGCAGATGAGCACCTTGCTGGATGGGAAAGTGAAATGTAAAACTATCAGTTGCAAAGACAAAGCATAAAGAGTTGGGGGAGTGGGTTTCTGGAGACAACTATTTGATGTTCTTAGGGCCAATAATTGCAGAAATAGTATTTATATCTTTAAAAAACAACACACACACAAAGAAGCAGATAGAAAAAAATGTACAGATGGACTGTGCTTTTTGGTTTCTCCAGACATACTGAAACACAATGAAGGCTTGAGGAGAAACGGAGGCAGCGATAGGTTCTGACTCACATGAGGAGGGTCTAGGGATGCGTTGCAGATTCCCAAGTTTCTGGTTTGCTTCACAGGATGAAAATACAAGTTTCTGAAATAAAACTCTCTACTAATTTTCAAAGCCCAGAAGAAGTGATTAAATCCCCTCCAGGACAGTTCCACCGCCTAAATATTTTACCCACTGAATTTCCATGGAAGGTCATCCATCTGCTCCAGCGTTACATGGAACTGACAGTCAGGCTGTATCATGAGGTTGTATAATATGCTTTGGTCAAACAAGTGTCCGTATTTACATAAATCTAGTGCATGAGCCCTTTCTGCTCCTCACTGGCCATGTTAGTGCAGTATGAATGCCCCGCAGGTTCTAAAAAGATGCAGAAATTCATTATTCCTACTTTTGCCTGAGAAACCGAGGCATAAGTGGGATGAAATTTTTCCAGAGACACGCAGCCACTGGTTGAGCTGGGCACAGATGGCTGAGTTTCCACTTTCAGCCTTATGCCTAACCACTGGTGTACGCTGCCTCTTACTATGCAATGAAATAACTAGCAGTTGAAGTTTTGTTTCAAACTGAGGGAGGACATAATTTTTGTGTCATAGCTTTGACAAATTTAGGACTATATTTTGACAGGGCACAGAAGTGCAATGGCAATTGTCACAGACAGTATGGGACCTCAGCAACTAAAGAAACAAGGCTATTTTTCAATCGTAGAGTCAATGCAAAATCTAACTCCCATAAAGCCTATGAAGGCTCCTAAATGTAGATACATATAAAAAAAAAAACCAAGTGAAAACCCACTCAAAACCCCACACTAAGGTTTTGGAGATTTTGTTTGGTTTTGTCTTCTCTGTGCAGGTGTTTGTTTGTTTGTTTAGGCTATATTCAAAAATGCTGCATCAAACTTTGATTGGCTCCCTAAGACGTCATGCTTGGCGAGAATTTTTACAAGGTGTATTTTTCCATATATTGTAATGTATACAAAGGAAAGCCCCGCCAGCTGTCGCTTAGCAAGCGAGCCCTGCTGCTGGAATACATTGCAGTGCTGTGCACTGCCACTGAAATTATCCACCTGATTCTCTGCTCAAGATGAAAAGCAATTCTGCAGGGGTGATAAAATACACGGAGTCCTGTCCTGAAGGTGACGTAATTCTTCATGTAGATCAGTTCAAGGATCATGACAGAGGACCAACATAATGATTTCATTTCAAAGCTACCATGGGATAGGATCTGGATGAAACCTGCCACTATATTTAGGGAATGTAGTTAGGCACAAGCCTCTTATGGCATTCACTCCAAAATAATGGGCAAAGTAAATGAATATTAAATGCAATGCTTCAACTGTAGCACCACACGCTGGCCCTGCTTTGTGAAAAATGATGGTGATTGGTGAAATGATAGTAATGTGTGATATACAAATATTTTGGGTGAAATATATAATCAGTTAATTGGTTTATTAAATTATAAAACCTTTGTTTGCTTGAAAGAGCAATAAAACTAACTGACTAAATGAATATTCGCCCCTTTGAAGACTTCTTACATTAATTATGTTTATGCATCACTTGCAGCAGTAATGTTAGACAAAGGAAGCTTTATCTTTATATGCCATAGCTACATTGTATTGTGGTACAAATGATGGCACCGACTTTGTGTCTACATAATTACTGAAATCTTATCCCTTTTGTGTTTGCACATCATTTTCAGTTTTTTGGAATAGTTAAACTCCATTTTACTTTTTAATAACATTTTAGAAATCATTCTGATTCAGGTAAACAGAATTTGATTGCTTTGATGGATTGAAAATGGTTAGCTCAGCCAGAGCTTATTTGATTTGTTTCTTCAGGGATTACAAAGAATAGGATTTTATCTATGAACTGACAAAAGAGGCAATCTCTGCATTTTTGCCTATGAAATGGCAGATCCACTAAGCCATTGCTCCTTCACATAGTGAATGTATTAGTCACGGGGTTGCTTTTTATTCATTTTCAAAGTTTTTATTCCACATTGTATGGGGTGTCAAGCTCCTTTGTTCTTAAAAATATTAATCTGGAAAAATAATACTGTCAAATGGAGTTTGGGGAGATTCAGTAGCCCATTAGATTTAAAGCAGATTTTAAAAACAAACTCTTTCGCACCGGTAACGGACATCTTAGACAAACGCTCTTCAACTAATGCAATGGATTTAAAAGCCTGAAGTACCTGAATGATAATTACCTGCCAAAGTTCAGGCTGAGAGTTCTCCTGTGGGTTTCCTGAGAGCTCAGTCCCTGACCCAGTCAGATTACGTGGTTTTCCTGGTAACACTTTTCATTTTATCCTGTGTGACATGACATTTGCAAAGCAGACAGCGTCAAGAAAATGTCAATATACAGTATAGAGATGATACAAGACACCCCGAATAATGTGTTTGCAATTGTTCTTACACTGGCCAGCGCATTCACTGAGTCCTCTTCAGAGATGCTGCCGACCACCTTGGGGCTTGTGCCCACTGGGTTTAGTTCACGGGTGAATAGATTGTAGCATGGTACTCAGAAAAGCACCAAACAATTTTTCAGGGAATTTCTAATTTACCAGCTTGGCGTTTGTCTCACACTGTCTCGGGGGAGAAAAACAGAAATGTGAAGTAAGTTGGTCCTTACTCTGAGACTGCAGCAAGGTATTGGACGATGCACACTAAACGCATTTTTATCCAATAACCCTCTGGTTTTTTGAGTTTTTTTCCCTTTATTTCTCTTTGGGGTAAGGAATAGAGAGAAGTTTAGTCATTCGGTGTGCAAAATGTTGAAGGGCACATTCAATTTTCAATAACAACTACCCACTTGCTTAAAACAAAAATTTTCGCAGGCTGGGACCTCGTGTCTTGACCATTTCCAGACTTCGTCGCCACGCTCTGACTATTGGAACACAGCAGGAGTTCCTGCAAGTGCTTTAAAGCTCAATTAAATTTGACATCACATACAGTTTACCCTCAAAAAAGTCCCTTAACAGGAATAAGGGGATGTTTTTTCTCAAAATTTCCATTTATGGCCAGACATGATGGGAAATGTACAGTGTGCTACTTATGTATCATACCCGTTAAGTATGAGGTTTTAGATTTGCTCTGTGAAATTTAAGAGGCGGTTTCCAAGTGCCTCAGATTAGAAGACCAGTTAGTGGAAATCAGGGCTGGCCCATTTTCATCTTTGATTTGCACCATCTGAAGATTTGGCCCAGCATTGAGTTGTTTCTCTTCCCTTCAATACACAGATATAGAAAAAGCTACTGATTCTGGTAGCTCTGGTTCTGGAAAACAGCTTTGAGGAATATGCACGAAAACTGCTCTAGGAAAGGTCAGCTGTACTGAACACGAGTCACTGCACCCACAGCTCTAACCTTAACAACTTATTGCATCCTAATACAACCAGAGATGACACAGGACGGTGTGTGGTTCAGAAATGAATGCAGGGAGTCCCGGCACACCCAGGGCTCTTGTTCTGCTGCTTCTGTTTTATTTCAGTTAAACATGAATGCTCTCTTTCCAAGGTTGAACATAAATAATTTTTTTAATTTGTGCTTGGTTTTTTTCCTAAATAATACTCATTCTCTTGGTTACAGAACAGAAAAATGTTTCATATACCTCATTTTTATAATTAGGTGCCTTCTTATGCTGATTTATGACTTATTTTAGCTTTAACCAGTCTGTGTTTCTGACGGCAAAAATGATAATCCATACTCCCATGTAAGCTTCAAAGAAATGCTGATAATCCTCTGTGCCTGATCCCAAGACCTGGCAGCAGAAAACTGGAGGACAAAACAATGTACTGAGTAACACCATTGAAAATCTCCCCAGATTACTGGGGTAGCACTCAGACCCCTAACAGCATCTCTGACATTGAACTTCTCTCAGAACTGTTGATAAGACTGTCTTGCCCACTGTTACCAGGATTCAGCAGAGGCTGCTGCTTCTGGCAGAGGGAGGAGTGAACCCTTACTGTCCGTTCGACAGCATTTCTCCTGCACGACTCCATTCACAGGGAGTGAAAGGTTCACCACGAAAGAGTTAAAGCCAATTGCCTTTTCAAAAGCAACAGGCTTGATCATGCGCTTATGCTGTTTTACAAGGCCAGGTGAGCTCATTCATGAACATCAGTCAGTTCATTGCCAGAGCTCTGAACCCACTCTGCTTTAACCTGAGATTTGAGTTGCATACTTCTTGGGCTTAATCCTGTATTTAATTAAGTGAAGGTCAGGATGAGGGTCAACTAGACTAGTGAACTTAATCCAAGACCCACAGGTTATACAATAGCTGCTTTGGGGAGGTATAATTGTAGATAGGAATCAAGAGAAGAAAAGACAATATAATTGAACAAGTTATATGATAAAGAGGAGGGGAAAAGCAGGATTTTTTTTTTTTTTCAGACTGTACGGCACTGGATGCATTTTACAAGAGTAGCCACTAGATAGCAGAATGGGCATGATGCTCTGATACTTTCTTGGGCCAAATGCAAGACAAACAATGCCGCCATCCCGGCAAATGCAGCGTGTGTAACTGTGTTCAGCCGGTACCACTGTTTCACAGGAGAGAGGGATTTTTAAGATGCTATTCCATATGTTGCTTCCTGCATTTTTTTCGCAGTGTGCTGAAAGAGGAGTTAATTTCCGGAACAAGCGACCAACCCTGACTTTTGTTGCAGGGAAGACTTTCTTAAGGAGTGAGCTGAGCATTAGCCCAGCTCAGGGGAGCACCAGGCCACCAAAAGTCAGCCCTGCCTGCCTGCTGCCCGAGCAGCGTCCCCACGAGCTGGCCATGGCAGGTTTGAGACAGGGACAGGACGGTACCGTTGCACCTTGGCACCCACCCAAGGCTTTGACTGGAAACTCAGACACTGAAGTAAGAAAACTCTTTTCTGACTTTCTCCCCCTGCACCCCGGTGCAGCTGGTGCCCTTCAGAGGGAGATGATCTGTGCCTTTCAAGGAGCTGGCACAAGGACACCTTGCAGCATAGCATCCCATCGTGTGCTCTGGTTTCTGTTACCCAGTACTGGCCAGCTAATGCCCAAATACTGGACTGAGTAGAACTCCGCTGCTCGCCTTGGCTCTAGGTGATACTCGAGCAAGCCACTATGGGTCACAACTTTAAGGTGACTCTTCTTCAGAGGAGAGAGACTAATTCACACAGTCGAATTTCATGTGGGTCTTTTATTGCTGGCCCAGAGAGCTGCTCTTGAAGCAATCCTTCTTGGTGCATCTAACAGCCCGGGACCCTGTCACAGACAGCTTCTACAGCACCAATTATCTGAGTGTAATATTGATTAATCAAAAATTGACAGTAAAAACCCTTTACTTGACACTCTAGGGTTATGCTCCGGTTTAATTAGACAATGATAATGCTTTCAAAAGGCTAATTTGGTTGTCCATAGGGTATGTTCTGAACCAAACCCCCAAAAGTAATGGTCTCCTGTATTCAAATTTAGAGAGAAAGCTTCTTCAAACAGTTGGGTAAGGAGAATTTCAGGTGGGTTCTCACCCAGCTGCATCTCTGATGAAGCAATAAAAAGCTGCAGTCACATTGCATGGGTGCAGATATCTCACAGTCTTGTTATGAAAGTTTCATTCACGACCTTGCTGAGTTTGAAGTTACGTAGTCATAGTTTTGCAAGACCTAAATCACAAATGTCTCTTTCTGCATGTTGATTGATGGACTCACCCAGTCTGCAGCATAGGGGTTTAGATCTTCAGGAGGGCACTGGAGCACTTCTGTAAGAGGAGAAAAAAGGTGCTTAGAGCATTTACAGTGCTCCATGTTTCGCACCACACTGTGGCAGCCTCATGTGATGACTCAAACCCTCATCTCTAATTCCTATGCAGGGAGACCTGCTTGGGGAAGTCTACAACTTAATTATGTAAAAACATTCCAAGATACCAATAGTAATTGATCCTCATTACAGATTCAATTTGTCTGCAATTGTTTTAACTAAATAACAGAGCTGGTTTTCAGTTATAGTAGATGGGGGGGGGGGGTGGAGACTTAAACAAGGATACACTTTCTAAGTCATCGCCTCAAGGGGAAAACAAGATTTTTCCAGAAAAAAAAAAAAGTGTTTTAAAGTAATTAGCTCCTGGGCTGAGATATTTTCAGCCTGCTGTGAATTTTTATGACAATGCTGTTAGACTGCTGAAAATATGGTTTCCTAGTTTATCTTGCAGAATTTTAACTGTGACGTGCAAGCAGTATTGCAGGAGTACTAATTATGTATCTAGCTATATATATACATACATATCCTGTCTCTTGCGAGAACTGAACTGAACCTCTTGTGCTCAGTGCATTGCACTGCCTGGCTCTTTACCATTTCATCTATTTAAAAATGAAAAAAAGCGGGGGGAGAAGATATCCTTATATGTCAAGTGTGTTGCTCAGTGAATAAGGGACCTGGTGGATCTCAGAGAATTAGTTTTCAATGCCATCTCATTGTTTGACTCTGGACTAGGTGTATTTCCTGTCTCAACCTTAGCCTCCTGGTTTGCAAATTGGGGATAATAATGCTGAACTCATTTGCAAAATGCTTGAAAGTGGAGCCAGAATAAGACCAAATGCTCTTATTTGATATGAATCGTGTAATCCTATCTAACAAGAAAAAATGCTGTGTTGGACCCTCTCAGGTACCCAGTCCATTTAGTACTGAGCTGCAGCCATTTTGCCAAGAAGCGCCTGTCACCCCCAGTGTGACACCGTTCTGATATCCTCTGCCAAAAGCTCACCTTGGTCTCTATGGAGGTCAGTGATAATGCTCAGACATTCTCAGTCCCCAGCCCCTATTTCTTTCCATGGGTTGAATCCCAAATCAATCATTCTGCATACAGAGTAGGGGCGAATCAACTTATGCAGTCCCACTTTGCAAGTATTTCACATTAGGCTGAAATCTTTAAAGGAATAAGAAGAGTCAGTACAACAATTCTTCTTTTTTTTTTTACAATAAGCAGAGTCCAATTAAAGAAACAAATAGGTGGATCAGTCACAGCAGAGCCTTTCTCCTGGAACAGCTTTCACACTGTCCCTACTCACCAGTTCATATGAAGTACAAGCCTGCAGATGACACCAAGCATCTCCAGCCTAAATGAGAACTGTAAGGAGGAAATAATACTGTCCTGCCTGTGTAATTAGAGAAGCTGACATGTGAATCATTGTTATAACAAGTTTAATTATAAACATGATTAAATAGGCAATTAGTGCATATTCTGCCCCGGATAAACAAAATTAAATTCCTGCAATATTAGCATCTTCCACAAGGTTTATTATTAGATTACTGTAAGTCATGTGGTACAGGAACATCTTCATGTCCTATATTTGTTGTGAACAAACACCAGTTTTTATTTCCACTTGACCAGATGTAAAGGACAAGATTTGCTGCTCCTCTAAACCGCCAGGATCTCTGGAAAAGCAGCATCCCATGCATTTTAAAAAAATGCATCTTATAAAGCAAACCACAGACAGTGCGGGCTTTCCAAGTTTACCTAATGACAACTCACCACAGCTACAACTGGCCATCGACAGAAATGCAAGGATCCAAGTGTACGCAAGTCCTAGGCAGGCAGCTCTCATTACGCTCTCCTGTGCCTGCCAAAGCTGCTGGTATGCTCCTAGAGTATCAAAACAAGGGCATGGCAAGGTCAAAGCTTTGGGGAAAAAGTGCTTTGGATCCGGGGATGGAACAACTCAATTACAAGTAAAATGCACAGGATTTTCTATTGAAAAATCAAAAGGCTTTTTAGAGGGTATGTTTTACTTCCTGGCATGTGTATCTCCAGTGACAGCCTATCAAGAAGGGTAGTAGTAATACCTTCAACGTATAGGCAGTCTTTTATCCATGTAGCTCCAGGAAATTGTATAAATATTAAATACATATAAACAGCCTTTTTTGTCAGTGAGTAGTAATTTGAGGGTGTTCTGTAAGAAGACAGAGAAAATGCTGAGTGTCCATCTCTCTGGAAACCAGGTCCCTGAGAGAAGCTTCCAGTTAGGAATGCAAAATCATGAACTGGTTTTAGGAAACCCTGTAGCTCTGGTTTCAGGTAAGAAACTGGTAACAAGAAACTGGTTGAAACTGGTTATCAACTCCGAAAGGGCTTACGTGTTTGTTTGCAGCACAGTCCCTGTCCATTTTTACTTCGGCTTTCCTTGAGGATATCATCTATGTTTTCCCAAGTGTCTAAGGAATTTAAAATTCCATACGTTTTCCCATGCTTCCTAGCCAAATGGGATGGGATTTCTCACCAGTCACTGATTTGAAGGTCTCCAATAAATGTGTAAAGGGGCTATACATATTCTTTATTTGTCCTCTCCCAAGCCCACATCCTCCTTATGTGCGAACCTTTTGGGGCAATTGATAAAAAAGAGGTAGCTGCTACAGTAATGTTTAGCTGTGGTATCACATCCAGTGTTATTATTCCTGACTGTTGAGATAACCTAGATTCTCTCTCTGCATCTCTTACTATTGCTCTGTGAATCCAGAAAGGATCCAAAATAAATTGATATAGCAGCCATGTACATAAATCTGTCTCAGCAGAAATCGATTCAGCAAATTTTCTGCAATAGTGAAGTCTACCTCAGTGCCCCTGTACATTGTTCATTGTATACTCAGCTTTTGGAAAATAAGCAGCATTTATAGAAGGCAGACTGTTATGCTGTGCAGTTAACATCTTCAGCAGTGATGGAATAAGCAAGCAGCTGGGTCATGGAGTCCAGGGAAAATCTCAATTTGGATAAGAAATTGGCACAAGTAATTTTAGCTCTACACTGCCACAGTCCCTTACTCTTTCATGAACGAGGCAATCTTCGTCTAATATAGCATGGCATTCACATCTCATAGGATACATAATGATGTTGATACCATAAAAAATTTTGTGTCTCTATCTACAGCTGTTAGTGATGCTGTAGTGTGTAAATTCTCAGGTGGATGATATAGGCAAATTGCAGCTTTCCCCCAAATAAAAGTGAGGGCCAGATGCAACTTTGCCGATCAATGGACTCTGTCAGTTGCTGGAGAGCCACACAGAAGCGTTGGGCTTGACTGGAGTGTCCATATCAGCAGGGAGTTTTGCGCTGGGCACTTGAAATGAAGGTACGTAACATCCTGACCTGTGCTGATCAGTGCGATGTATCAGAAGTCGGACAAGGCAGCGAGTGTCCCCGCTTTAGGCACAGCGTGTGCTGATGTCTGCGCTGAGCACCAGCACTGTGCGACTCCAGCGCGAGCTGAAGACCGATGTAGGTATCGGCACCGGGCCTGATGCTGACCTGATGTACAGGGATGAGTTTCAGGATGAAATAGTAGCCTTGATGGCCACTACTGGGATTCAGGCAAAGAGCATTTACTGATTGAATGGGCTGGCATTAGGCATGTATACAAACTTATACCAGTAATGGTTGCAAGATCAGGCACATATTATTTTGTGAAAAGAAGTAGGTGACATACTGAGATATGCCTCCCAGATGTAGAAGACAGACAAGCATAGCCCTAACACATGAGAAAACCTGCCTCCTCTAGAAACCACTTACGCTTAGCGAGCCCTTTATCACATTGTCAAAATCAGCACCAGCTTGAGCTTTCTGATATCAATATAACATTAACTTGTCTTGGGTCAACATTACCTATTAAAGAGCGGAGAGGAATTTCAGAATTCCCCAAGACATAGCACACTGAAAAGCCAATTGAATCCCCAAATATGCTTTTCCTCAAAACTAACAGGTGTACTTTTCTTTCTCTTATTTCTAATTGAACTTCTTGGCATTCTAGTCAATGCTCCGTAGTATATTTTGGAAAACAATAAATCCTGGTAACATGAGACCTCGCTACAGTATTTCACTGTTAAATCTTTGCTGAGATTTGGGAAGAGTGTACCAGGGTTATGCGTGCTGAATTATGGGGTGTGTGGATGAATGATTTTTCCCCCTTTGCTTCTTCCATCACAGAATCAGCACATAGTGAAAAATCTCCGATGAGTCAGATTCCTACTGTGTCTGCCTTTGAATGCTCTAGGACACAATGTATTTCAAATATATTTTAATCTTTCTTTGAAAGTAAATTATTATTTGCAAGTAGAGAACACTTATGTTTTATTTTATAGGGCTAATCAATGTTTGATTTTCTTCAAAATGTAATTTTGATGATAGTGTGTTTTCTCCTTAAAAGCAAGTATTTTCATAGAAAAATAATTTTAGTTCAGTTCCCAAAGAAAACCTGAAGCCTTTCTTGTAAAAAACTTCTGTTTATAATTTAAAACTACTTTCCTAATTTCATACACAATTCTTGAAAAGCAAAAATATTCTCTGAAACATTTTTTCATTGAAAAAATCCTCTCCATTTTCACTGGAAATGTTTGGGGAAAAAACCCACTTTTGAAAATTTAATTAAAATCTTTGTGTTTAACGTACTTGTTTGTTTTACACCCAAATACTTTTCTGTTTAATTATTATATCATTGCTACTGTGACTTCCTGGAAAACAATCAGAATATTTCTGATACAATTAACAATTCGGTATTCAGGAACTGACTGAAATTGTCTGAAACGACAGGTTAATGAGAAACATTTTGAAGAAACAAAACAAAACAAAACAAAACTTGGGAAGTTTCAAAATCTCATATATATTCTTAAAGACCTATTGAGGCATTTTTATAGGATAGTGGGTTAAACATCATTGAGGTCTTAATCTCACAAAGGCATAATGAGACAGCAAAGGGTTATCCAAGACTCTGCATTAACAATGATTAAAAACTGTGAAATTGTATTTAATAGTTTATAGTCTAAATTTTAACTATAAGATCATGAACAATAATTCTTTTTGATTATTTTTTCCAAATTAACATCACTATTCTTCAAGGACCAGAGAAGCATAACGCTAACGATTTTCCTCTCTATTTCTGAGAATATTGTTATGCTGCTTTAACAGAATGTCCTAAATGAACGTAACTCTTTCCATCACAGAATTTAAACACTGCCCAAACTTTTTACCCCAAGCTGACCTGCAAGATCAACTGTAAGCTTTTATTCTTCTAAAAGGCTTTATGATGTCAAGAACAGCACCAATAATAATATGTTGGGTTTGTTTTACCCTAAGCATTTTTGGCTATTTACAGGGTCCATCAAGTTCAGCCATTAACACTGGAGCTTGATCACAGCATGGTTATTAAAATGTAACGCTACTGGGAAAATAGCACACATTCTTTCCAAACCTGTCCCCCATATCTTAGTTTCACATATTCATTGACATTTGATGTAAAAATTAGGATATATATAAAAGCTTCAATTTTGCCTTTATTCTTGAAAGTTATGCAAAAAGTGCATGGTCCAGAAGACTACTTGCCAGCTTTAATATAAAGAAGGATACTACAGAAACTGAGAACTAGTTATGGCAGATACCCTGTCAAAGGAATGATTTATAATCTGGAAATACAAGCAGTAAGAGGGGCCCACCAGCTAGTCCTGTATCATCTGAAGCAATCAAATCCGGCAAATATAAAGCAATTTAGTATTACTATTTCCAAGTGCTCCCCACAATAAGGACTCTTGTATGCCAAAGTTTAATATTCAGAGCAGAAACCACAAACTGTAACAGCCACTTCTGGTCAAGATAGCTAATAACAGTTCCCAGGCAATGGCATAGTTGTAATAGTATTGCACAAAGCAGCTGGGGATTTACTTATATGTCAGCTTGTACATCTGAGAACTAGAAAACGATGGTCGGTCAGACATCCATTTGCTTTATATATTGATATAATTTCATCAGAATTTATGATGTGGGAATTATTGCACTGGCAAGAAATGTAATCTAACCTTCATCTCGCACAATGTAGTACCGATATTATATTTTTGAGAGAAATATACTGACTTGTTGAATCAGATTACTCCAAGTGCATTCCTAATGGATTTCAATATTCCCTTGTATAAACCAATGCTATTTGCTTTGTATTTATTACATTTTTAAAAAAATATATACAGAAGATAAAACCTCTTCTGACACCATATATTCTTTCATTTTGCAAACTACAAACATACATTTGTTCATTAATTTTAATGTCTAAAATTTTCCCTGGGTAACAGTCACTGAATTTACTCAACTACCTATAGTTCAACTACACACTTTAAATGTATAGAGAATTTTAAGTCTATTGACAACTGTATGCTTTTCTCCTTCCTTTCCTGGATTAGACATCTTGTCCTTGCATATCTGTGAAGATCACATGGTATAATTATTTGTGCTGGGATATTCCCAAATGCTAGGGTATGCCCGTGGTAGTAGGTGATATATTTTGGATATTCTTTATTATGACACTTCTAATGTACCAGAACTCCAGGGAATTTCATCAAGAGATAAAACTTGGATCAGTCCTGAAGGCTGCTTTATATCATGAGTAGTCAAGAATGGGGCAAATAATAACGGTAACGAAGATTTATATAAAAAGAGAGGGAGGGATTTTGAGAGCTAGTCCTGCCAAACAGCTCTGAAAAGACCTTAAAAAAACCATGAACTCCAGTCCCTGTCCTACAGTTGGATTATCCCCAAGAAAGGTAATTATTTTCAAACCCATCCATATCACGAATGTGTCCACTGCTAAGCCATCTTTTCCCAAGCTCTCATTTGCCAATAAAAAATACTGGCAAGTGCCCCAAAGGCGATTCATCTCTGCTGGTGCAACATCCAGCTTGGTGAACAGCATATGCTGGAGCTCTTGAGAGCCCTGAAACACCCCCTGGCCAGGAAGTACTCTGAGCAAGTCAGGCCAGATGGAAATAGAAGTGCAAGAACAGAGCACACTACTCCTGCCAGCTCACTTCAGCACCACGCTCATTCCTGTGTAAGTCCCAAAAGAGGCAGGGATGCTCCATTAAAGTAAAGGGTGAAGCACTGGGATGCAAAACTGGAAACAAAGTTTTGAAGAAGTAGAGCAAGAAAACCTTCTCTTTTGGGGGTTGGAGCCTTATCCTTGGCTGTTACTCCATAATTCCTGTGCAGACAGTGAGGGAACAGTGAAGAGTGAATGAACACTGAAGGTGAAGGGCAGCGAATGTTCTCCCAGACAGGATGCCGTCTCATAGAATTACCTTTCTCCTCCCTCACAGTACACCACTTACACTCTGTCTTAAGCAACAGCTACTGAGTGGAAATGGTTCCTCTCCTACCCCATTTAGAGAGCTCCTCAGTCTTCTGGCTCTTCAGCTAGCAGATTGTTTTATATTCCTGCTTCATTTTATTGTCCTTCCCTCCTGCTGTGGTGATCAGACAAGACAGAATAGGTTAGTATATCGACAGGAATGCAAACCGCTGTGCCTAGTACGTAAATATTGATATTAGGAACGGGGAGACTGAATTAATACTTCCACACACTATTAGTTCCAGGGTACTCAGTCACGTCCAGGCAGTTCTATAAACAAATATATGAAGAAGAAACAAGACATTCAGACAAAGATTCCTGTTCCTTACTGTTATTTATCCTTAAGCACAATTAGAATCAGAAGACAAAAACTAGAAAATCCACCCACACTTGCTGGTGCATAGTGCTGGAAAGTGCATTTTAGTTGGAAATCCCCCTCCTTGTAAAGAGCATCATATTTTGTATGGTCTATTCAAGCCAAAGTTGGTTTTGCATTGACACTGGGTTATTTCTTAAGTGCCAGACAATATAAAACATTGTAAAGTGAGAGCATTCATTAGAGTATTTGTAAAAAAATCTCATTTTGAGATCAGAAGACTGCAGGCCATCTTGTTATTCTCCAGTTCCATTGCATTCATTCAGCTGAGAGTGCCAGGGCTGATTTGGTGATTCGTGATCTCCACACTGAGGAACTTCATGAAATGTAATGCTCATCAGAGTGCAGAACTGAAAGAAAAATCAGATCACAGAGATGCCTGCCTTGCTTAGTTTCTTTGGGAAAAAAAACAACAACCCACAAACCAAAACCTTCGATAATGAAAATGAAGATTCAACAATCTCCCCAAGCAGCCTAATGTATTGCTATTGTAGTTTTCCTGATGAATATAGCTATACAGGACATACAGCTATACATTAAGTCCATTATTTCTAGAACAATCCAACATAGCCATGGAGAACACATGCTCCTTATATGGCTTAATTACTTTTGCTGTACAGATTGTACTTGATAGCAAGTATGTATGCAAAAGGTAAGAGTGAGTTAGTGTCACCTGTTATTGGGAATGTTGACTTGCTCAGAAATGATTGCTGTTTTGAAATAGGTATTTGGGAGAAACAGGTTTTCACTGTAATGTTTAGGAAAGACATATGCCAGTGATTTCTCCTGGATAGATTCATACTACATGACTGCTCTGTAGTCACTGCAGAACAACCACCCTAATGCCAGCTCTGGCTCTGTACAGAACAACCCTTTTTCCTAACTCCTAAAAAAGAGCATATAGGGCATAGGTGTGAGCACCCCAGGTTGAGGGTTTCTATTGAACAGACATGCTATGCTAATGGATGAGACAAACGTATTCAGTTAGTGCTTTACCATTATTAAGTGGCAAAGCCATTATTGCAGAGGCAGAAGCTGTGAATGAGATGGGAGATGCTTGTAAGTAGAGCATTCCCTGGGCACAGGTGGCAGTGCTTCAGAATAAATGTATGGTGTCTCCTGAGATGGTCATTACTGTTTCACTCACCTATTCATTTATCATCCTTTGATGTTCATTAGAAAGCGGCATTATTCAATGATGCAGAAGCAATTGTAATGCACTGAGCTCTCCTAATGTTTGGTTGGGTAATTTCCTGCTTGCTTCACCACACAGGGTCTCCTCCTCTTTGCTCCTGAAATACACATATGTACCAAATATCACCATCTAGTACCAAGGAGTCTTGTTTCGATAAGATTTTCCCTGGAAGGAAAAGCTCTGCGTTATCAAGCCCACTTGCCTAAATCATGGCAGGGATTAAATACTGCACTTGGAAAAGGTTTCAGCCCAAAATGAAGGGAAAAAAATAATGGTAGAGTTTGAGCGTGCAGTCACATGACTGCATCTGTCTGTGTTTTACAGAGGCAAGGTTGAGGTTTTACCTAAAAGCTTTCATTTCAAAGCAGTGTAGTGAAGCCTGAAGGAGCACTATTTTAAAACAAATCAGTCAGCATTTTATTGGTGTCGGCCTAGCTTTGTACTAAACACTCAGATTAATGTTAAATCACAGCTCAGGAATTATTCATGAGATCTCATACAATGTAATTGCTGATTTTGGCATCAGTAGTCTGTATCCCTTTATTTCCTAGATTAGCTTCCCTTCCTGAACCACTGTATGTCATGCCAGAGACAATGACTTTATATGACATATTTAGGAAAGAGGGACCCACCTATTTTACATAAAACAACGTCTGAGGAATGTACCCTTATTGCCGAGATGCCAGTCTGTGCTGACACATTCCTGTGAGAGGCAGAGCCTGCTGGGAGAGCAGGGAGCACAGCACTAAACGTCTGCTTTCAAACTGTTGACTGAATGGTTGTTAGTTTTATTCCAAACCTTTATAAAAACTAATGAAATTACCCTTCACCTATCTTTGAGGATTAGCATTAATGCTCAGAACAAACTGCATGACTACTAATCTCTTAATGTCCCTAAAGATATGTACAAAATGAAATTTATAAATAATAAATGAAACCCAACTTTTCCTAGAAATACTAAGTCATCCTACTCTTTCCCGCTCTCTCTCTGAGAGTTGTGTGCTCTTGTGTGAGGTTGGGCTGATATAGGGAGTTGCGGAAAGGTGCCTTTGAGCGTGGAAGTCAATGAGCTCCGTGCTTTGGGTCTCCACCATTTTTTTCCTCTAAAAATACTGCCTTTTCTTTCTACAGCAGCATGTTTAGATCTAAATATCTTCAACCTCTCCCCCCTCTCATTCCTTCATGCTCCAAATACCTGTATCACATGGGTGAGCAATGAAAGCAGGAATCCCTGAAGACACAGAGTATTTCATGCTCAGGTCGCTACGTCCTGTAGCTGCCAGAAAAGGAACACTACCACGCATGCCATTTCCTTACATCCAAATTTTCATGCAAACAAAACCCAAACTGAAAACCAGACTTAAATTCTCTGAGTTGATGAGAAGAAATTGTTAAAATTTATCAGAATTCATTGCAGGTCCTACAAGCAAAAGAGTTTCCCAAGAGAGAAACCCAACTGTTGTTCTCTTAGTTGGAATGCAAACCCAGTATTTTTCTAAATGATGATACTGGAAGGATTAGTCACTCTGATTTTCCAGTGCTGTCAGTCCACCCACTGCACTTCCACCCCTGCTTATAGAGACTCACACTTGCATACTTGAGGATTTTATTATCTACTCTTAAAGATGTGCTTTTTAGGCTGTAGAAAATTACAGATTTTGAATTTAATAGTTGAAGATTTCCCAGGAAAGCTGGTCTCTGACCTCCATCCCTGGGGTGTTTGTTTGCTCAACAAGCACACCTGAAATGTATTTATCGCACTTGCACATAGAGTATAGCAGACACAGAAAATATATAAATAACTATTTCTGAAAGACTGTGGCAGCATCACTTTGAACTGATTGGAATGATACATTTTGAGACAGACCTGGATCTGCTGAAATTTGCTCACATTTTCAAGCCCCTATCATTGCAGGCCTGACACAGTCTGCCCAAGTGTTTTTCCCAGGTCATTAATTGATTTAAATTTTCTCTTTTTCTAAGAAATCTTCACTCAAGGAAACATTTCAGGCCTAGGATTTTGTCCTCTTCAAGGACTAACTCATGGAAGACTAAGATTCAAGCCCCCAAAGATACTTAGCTACCAAATTGCCTAAGACTCATGCACTTACTTTTTAATCACTGAGCCCTCACAGCAAAATTCAGAAATCTAAACTAGGCATTTAGGCTTCACGTCCAAAGTAGAAACAGAATTACATGCCTTGCGGAGGAAACTTACAAAACCAGTAAGCCAAGTGGTGTGCCTCTGGAGTTGGCAAAAGATGCATAAGTTTATCCTAAATCTTTCCCTGTGCCGAAGGGGAACGACATTTTGACATGACTGTCAAAAAAAGTGATTCCATCATCACCTTATTTTCAGGAGGCTGCTCTAAGTAGGTGAGAGTAGGGTGTCATCATCATCTTGCTTCCTCTAAAAACAACAGCTGCCACTGCATTTGTATGGATCTGGCTTGATATTTAGGTCTACTGGGTCAATTCTCTCAGATGACAAATGTGGAGAAACACCTAACCTATAGATCCCAGTTGAGCCTGGACATTAGATGAGGACTGGCAAAAAATCAATATTCCATGCATGTAGTAAAGCAGAATTTTTTGAACACTGGCAACTGATATCACATAGACACCCACAGGAGCTGATATTACTTACTTGGTTAGACAATAGTGGTATGATGATACAAGGTTGTTTCACTCCTCAAGAAAATTTGGTTCCTTTGATTCTTCAAATGTAACCATGGGATGAGACAATACTACTGCTGCTGGTTCAGATCTAGGTTTCCAACAGAGCCTGTCCCAAAATCTCATTTGCTTTCAGCTGTATTTGGACACTTGAAGCCTCAGAAGCCTAAAACCCTGTTGAGTAGGGTTTGTATGAACTATTCTAAGAAAATTATATTTATTCATGATAGAAGAGCATACTTTGTGAATAACATTGTATGCTCATACAAAGTACATATATCAGAAAGTCATGAAACGTTTTTTAAAAATACTTCCGAAGCAATCATTACTGCTTGAAAGCCAAACAGTGATTTTGTTAAAATAAAACAGACCTATTTCTGAAAGTTGTAAGACTCCCATAGGCGTCGAGAGGAGCTTTAAGGACTCGGAACCCAGAAAAGCAACAGCACTTATTTTTATGCTCATAATTTTACAGTGGCCAAATGTACAGTTTCCTAACTTTACAAAAATACATAAATTAATACTACAAAATAAAAATAGTATGATCCAAATTACCTCAAGGCTGAGATACCATGTGCCTAATTTCAGCCCAATTTTCATGGCTGTGTTATCTGAACCTGCATATTTATAATGGAACTACTGACAACCCTTTTTTCATAAGGAGACCCTCCTGCTTTAAGACCAATATATAGTTGGACAAATTTGGTATGCAGGAAAACAAACATCAATAAAGATTTTGATACACAGAATAATATAGAAATGACAACATATTTTTGACTCTGTACAAAGACATGCATTAATCTGTAAATGATTACATTTCTATCTGTGGCAGAATGGTAGTGTGGGGCATATGAATCTCACCTTCAAAAGATACTCTTTCGTTCTACAAAAAAACGCCGGCAAGCACAGGAAACTTCAATCAATGCCTTATATTCGAAAACTATGACACTGTCAAACTGGTGTCATTAAAGCTAACTAACCATATTAAACGAATATTAAAATATAGGTTTCTTTGCATAACATAATGAGTAAAACTGCTTTTAAGTTTTTCCCTATGCTTTGAGGTGTAGGTGGCATTTTCATTCCAAAACTTTGAAGTCAGAACAAAATGTACAGGTAGAGGGTACTAGATCAAATAATAATCAACTTCAAAAAGCATTTTGGCTGTTAGATGTCCCAAGGCTAATTTCCTCTAGACATTTTAAATGTAAATGTCTAAACTCATTTAAAAATTGTAAATTGGTCTAGGTTCAATCAAAAACCATCCTGACACAGAACAGGGAGACTGGGCTAATTGTCATTTGTTTGTCAAATGAATTCCATTTGGAAAGCAATGAAACCTCCAAGCTAATTCTTTTAAGGTGAGCTGGTAGTTGTATTATCAGTTAAATGCAGTAAAGTGGATAATCACATGATGATAATGAAAACTGAACCTATGTTAGCACTCAGGCTTAGTCTGCCACAGGGCATATAGTGATGGAACTTAAGTACTGTAATGTTCCATTGGGCACAATGGCACCAAGTCTGCTCTTTAGCCTTACAGACACTTTCTTTGCATTTTAAAAAACTTTATCAAAGCACCGTGGCAATGTAGAAAATGTCAAAGTGAAATGCACTGTAGGCAAATTGAGATTTCATTAAGTTTAAATTTATTGCTTTTGACTGATGTATTACCATGCTTGTTAAGAACCAGTAATTTGGAATATCTGCCTGCCTGGTAAAATAGCTTTGTCTCCTTGCGTAATACTTTATATGGACTTTGAAAGACCACAGTAATTCAAAAAAAGTGTGGGTTATTTTATTTTTCTAAAGAACAATTTCAAATATTTTGAGGTCCCTGACCTAGTGGATCAATAGACTTATGCATGCGTCCCAAGTGTGTTGTTGGTGCACTCAGTAGAAAATTGCAGCACTAACATGTTATTTTTTTGCCTTGGTATAACATTGCACTCGCTGACAACAGAACCTTGGGAAGCACTTAACAATTCTACTTGTTCTGCCGCTCTCTGAACATTTATATTGGAAATAAATGAAAGTGTTTATGAGAGATAAGGAATCCAACAAACTGGTGGGAGACTGTGTGCAGATGCATACTTTTTTATATAAATATATATACACACACACATAAATTGTGCGTATAGGTGAGTTTGTGTATAGGTATATAAACAGACAAAGCAGAGATACAGCTGTATCTGTATCACGGCAGAACACATACAGGTATTCTCTGCCTTGCACCGTATATATGTTGTTTAGTTTGCAGGCTTCAGCTATGGCAAAAGCTACATTTGAGATGTTGACATAAAATCTCTTAATGTACTCTGGTGCTTTGCTCACCTTCAGGAAAGGATTGAATCAATAGTGTAGGACTAGCACAATTTCTGACTGATGAGGAAGGTTAGGCCTTCAGGAACAGATTACTGCCCTTGGAGAGAGACCTGGATCGAATTTACTATATTCCAGATATATGTATTTACACTAGGTGCCAGGGTTTTATGGCAGAAGTGACAAAGTTTGTGAAACCCAGGAATGCATTATCATGTTATCTGGTATCTTAGATGGACAGTCAATATGAACAGACTGTAGACACACCTGTCCCAGTATCCAGTTCACCAAGTAATGAAATGGAAACAATAAAAGTCTTTGAACAAACAACAGACATTTGAGTCTTTGGGTTTAAACAAGAGGATTGTAGAATTCAAATGGGTTTCCTCCAGTGCTGCCAAGGCAGCCATATCTGTATTGGTGCCAACACCAAGAGGCATGCAACAAAGCTCGACTTGTGTCTGCCCATGCGCTTTCATTCTGCACAGTATGGATATACTTACTTCTTCCTGGGGTGGGAGTGAGGGGTGAAGGAAAGAAGCGAGTTTTAAATCACACTGATTTTACCTACACTCGCAATGAAACTTCCAGTTGAAAGCCAAGGAGAAAGTGATGTGTGGGATTCTGTGAATTTAAACTGCATTTTGTTTTTGCCATTCAAAATTAACATTCTGAAGATTAGGGCAGTCTGTGTGAATGAATTGAATTAAGACATAAACATTCATCGCTGGAAACAATCTGCTTCCCTCCACCCCAGTATTCGGCTTCTCTCAACACTCCCTGCCTGTGACTGCAGATTTACCAAAGCTGGACATGGCTGCATCTGCTGAGCCACAGCCCAAATTCGTCTAAGAGAGATTTTCAGCAGGGGCACTCACCTGTCTTTCCAGTGGAAGCCCCAAGTCTTCCCTCTCGCGCTCCTCCAAGGGACAGTGTGTCAAAGGGGTCACACAAGAGGGTCTTCTGTCACCGGCGGCGTTCAGCCTGAGCAGGGGGCTCCCAGAGCCTGAAGAGATCCACGTGCACTACAAAGTCCCGAGGGAAAAGAGATCCCACCAAAGGTGGGTGCAAATCTCAAACCCTACTTAAAAATAAAGGCTTTCTAGTTTTGTTCTTGCACGTTGTACAAAGGCTACACCAACTCTCAATAAGAAGGGTGCAGAGTCAAAGTAGGAGCTAAGGTAAAGCTTTTTATTTGATAAAACATCTGGTTTTTTGCTTTAAGACACATACGTGCAGCTCCCTTTGAAGTCCAGAAGAGCTATACAAGCCTACACTTGAGGGCAGAATTTGGCCCAATGTGATAACACAGGAGCTTGTAATCTGAAAAAGGAGAGTATGTATTACATTTTAAAGAATTTGTGGGTTAACTCAAATTAGCTAGGAAAGACTAATGCCTCTGAATAATTCTCCCTCTCAACACACACTTCAGAACACTGTAAGAATTACAACTAAACCCCACCTTTCTGCTTTCTTTTAAGGCATCGGACAAAATTTGCATTTTGGAGTAAGCCACTAGCTGGAGCTAAAGACCTGTAGAGCAAATTCAAAGGAAAAAAGAAAGGAAGGGGAGAAATCCACAAGCATGGGGAGAAATCCAGACTTTTTAAGGCAGGCCTGGAACAGGTTTTTGATTGAGTTGTGGATACCGGCTGTCATCTGTTATAAGGACAGAAAGACCAGCCTAAAAAATGAAAACATCCATGTACTTGAGTTGATGGCTAGCTGAACTAAACTGGAGCAAAGTGTGATATTTAACAGCAGAATGAATCAAAACAAACATATTGAAAAGAGCTTTTTAAAAGCACCCAAGGGAGCAGTGAAACAATGAAAGAAAGGAAAAGCTGAGATGCTAAAGAAGTAATTAAAGGCAGAAATTAATTGTTAAGTAGTGTTTGGAATTAAAAGGGAATTACCTAGAAATACAGAAAGCACCTAACAAACTCTCTGACCCATTTAATTACTGATATTGCAAAGGCTCTTCAATATGCAGTTGTTTAAACATCATCTGGGAAGATGCTTTCATGCGAGCTAAAGAAAAGATCTCTTTTTGTAGATAAAGATCAATTTATCTGTGGCAATCAGCTACAATATATCAGGTGGGAACTGAGCACTCCCTGGGTTTGAAGGGTCAAAGTAAAACAGAGAAACACAAAGAATATTCTGCACATTCTCCAAATTCAGTGGCATATACACAGGATTTGATCTCCCCATGTAATGCGTGGCACTGAGGTGACTTCAGTGAAAATGACAATCACTCCGAATCACAGCTGCAAGCAAAACATATCGCAATCTTTCAAAATCTTTCAAAACATCACCAAATAAATGCCTAATGTGCCAAATGGGATGAAAAGGGCCAGCTTTCCCTGCAAGCTTCCATAGAGGAAAAACAGGAGTAAAAAGCTACTATGGAGACAACAAACATTTCTTAAGTTTCTAGTTGTGCCTTTTGTACGCTCAGTTGCAGCAGATACTGAGGCTGGCAGGCAGGACATTACATCTGGGGTAAGTATGTATACGTGTAAGTTGAATGCTTCCACAAGGGTTATACATGTCATGCTAATATCATGCTGCCCTTGCCATGATTCAACAAAACACTTAAATATGAATGCAGATTTAAACACATGCTTAAGAGCTTTCCTGGAGCTGGCTGATAACTGCTTGTTAGTCTCAAGCCAGGTATTGAATGTATGGCTTAGTTAGTATATGGAGGCATTTGTTTCCCACAGAAAATTCAGCTTCTGCAGGGTCACATATGTGTCACAGAAATGGCCTGTTAATTTTCCTGTCATGATGATCTTCCTAATTGAAATAAATCCTGTTCTTTGACCAACTGGTATTTACTGGATTCCTAGGCCCAGTTTGCATAGGCAGCACTTACATCAGCAGCAAACGCAGATCCCAGCTTTCGGCAGGTGCTAGTAAGACATTCTGCTCTTTGACCAGTGGTGGCACGTTGTTTTGAACCAGCCATGTATGACTAGCTATTGTCATCCATCTGCTTTAAGGGATCAGTTTTGTTGCTGTCTCACTATAGAACTGACTTCAATAGTTTTTCTGTGTGTGTGATCCAGCCAGAGGCAACTCAGCTTTCCTGGGGATGTATTTTATATTACATTCTTCTAAGGTTATGCTGTTCTGAAATTCTTAGAAATAGATTTTTTTTCCTTTTCTCCAAGGATAACAAAAAAAAATCCCTAAAGCTGGAAAAGCACACCTTGAAATTAATGGTCTTGGTGGGTTTTACATACACAAGTATACCATAGCTATTTATTTCAGACACTGCATTCATAACATCTAATTATATTGAATGTGACATATTCTTTTAATAATTTTAATATGCAATTTAATAATGTTTTAATATACACTCTTTCTTGATTCATAGCACTAACTCCATTAAGCACAGATAGCTACTATACCTTGAACTGGACCTTTTTTTTCACTCTTTAAAATTAAACAGAGTTGCTTTCACATGTGAACATGAGACTTTCTTTCCTGACTCAGGATAGGATTTTTTTTAAAAAGCAGTTTCCACTCAACTACTTTCGCAAACCAATAGCCTGCAGACATTGTAAACAACTACGTTTTCTCAACAATACCACAATTCTGACCATTTATCCTTTTCTTTGAATTGTACAAAAAACTTTGAGTCAACACCACCTTCAGAACTCTTTTACAGCAGTATGCCAAGTGTATTTACATGCTGCTCCATAGGATCCAGAGAGAAATTGCATTGTTTCACTGCTCTAGGCAGCATTTCAAATGGAGCTTTTATATTGATACACTTAATGATTCAGAAAAGTTTCTTTCTGGGTCACTTTGTGGTGTCTGTCATTAAGTTCTGAAAATCAAGACAGAGTAAGACATAAGAAACATAAAGAACTCTGTGTGTATTTATGTATGTTCTACTTGGACATGTGTTTGAAAAAATCAGCCAGGAAAAAGCACAATATTCCTGAAGTAGTGACTGCCTTTATGCTATTACACACACACTTTAAAAAAGTCCTGCATCGGCCTGAATTTAGAATGGAGCAAGGCTGACTCAGGCTTACTTGAGGCCAAAACCATCTCTAGTAATGAGATTTAAAAAGCTGAGCTGCAAGCTGAGGAATTTAGAGAGCAGGTAAGCTGAGAGGAAGGACCCTTGTCTGCAAGACCAAGGAAAACACACAGTGACTCCATTTCCCTATGCCATCCTATGTACCCTTGTGTGAATTCAGAGTCCACGGGCAGTTGTAGTGCACCTGATCCTAACACTCTTGTATATTATCCTAATATAGAATGTCCTCAAAAGGAGAGGCGCAATTCTTTTAAGCTCTCTCCTTGTGAATCTTGTCACACCGATACCAC
Organism: Haliaeetus leucocephalus; assembly: GCF_000737465.1. Taxonomy (NCBI): domain Eukaryota; kingdom Metazoa; phylum Chordata; class Aves; order Accipitriformes; family Accipitridae; genus Haliaeetus; species Haliaeetus leucocephalus. The sequence continues at coordinate 2,104,270 of NW_010972620.1, forward strand.
AGCCTCAGGACTCTTCGGAGTACGGATGGGAGATGACATGACAGTCTTTGGAGTATGGATGGGAGATGGCACGACAGAAGAGAGTTGTGCTGCATAGAAAAGCAGCATATCATGCAAGAAAAGCAGGTGAGGGGCAAACCCGTAAGCACGATGTTTGTTTTGGAGTGGAGAAGCAGCAGAGGATTCAAAGGCACCAGGCACAGCATGTACAGGAACACTGAGGGCTGGCTGGCTGGCCGGGGAGTGCCTCTTGGTAGTACCGTATCGCGTGTATCCGTAAGAAATCGCACCTATCATACAAAGACATTTGAGTCATTTACATAGCCTCATCAGCAGTGCGAAATGGCTCCTTGTGGAGTCAGACATTTGGAAACAGATAAAGCCCGTAAAGAATGCTTCTTTTCTCCCTGAGAGATTAATGTAGATGTGAACACATTAGCGCTGTTTAAGGGAGAGTATTCTCTTTGACAGATAACTGGGATTGGGAATATTAGATTACCAAATAATGGACCTTTTAAATTCTGTCATCATTACTTATCAGGTACATTAGTTTAAAACCTGCAATTTCGAACTTAGCATTATTGAGCTTTTGAAAGATTAAATTACTGAGCTTTTGTTTGTGAATGGCTCTGTGAAATTTCCTGAAAAGGATAGTCCTCGTCCTTCATTGTGTAAATGTGAATGCCAAATAACATACTTTATTGATATTTACAGACATACAAATGATAGGACTAATGCACCTTAATGTCTGTCTCCCTGAGTGAAAAGGCAGAGAGCGTTGTTAGATAATATGGTGCACTGTATGTCTTTTGTAAACCGGTTTGGAAGAGTTAGTCTTTATCCGCGACCCCCCCGCCCTGTTCCCTTCCTGAAAACCTTATTCTCACAAGTAGCTTCTCACAGGCAGGCTTGCAGTACAGGCTTCCTTCTAAGGGTCGTTTTCTTTTACTCATTAGGTAGATCAAAAAACACAAAACTTCAAGGTACGGAGATAGTTTGCATGTATAGGGTGGCAAGAGAGCCATCCATGTCCAAAACATTAAAAAATTAACTATTTATAAGCACATCCACAATTGCATTAGATAGGGAGCATGAAGCCCCACATTCATTAGGTGACCAGAGGGTTTAGGAACAAAATACCCTGCTGTGCTGTTAAAACTCCCAGCTGCCTGTGAAGCGTTTTTCTCAGTGGCTTCAGGAACAGGGTGATTCTGCGAGATCTGTTCTAACAGCCATCACAGGGTACTTGACAGCTCTGATGATATAGGTACCATCCATACCCTGGACATGGCAATCTGTGACCTTCTTCCTCTTCCTCATACTGAATTGTGAGATTGAGTCTTCAAGTCAGGCTTTTCAAAGCTGAATGAGGAAGTTAATCTCACAAATCCCTTAGACATGTAATGCAAATTGGGCATTTTCCTTATGCCAACACCTTTGAAAAGTGCCACTGAGTTTCTCAAAGTTGTTTGGTGAGAGCAAGACTTTTTTTTTTTTTTCAAACTTTTCCAACTTTTTAAGAAGTCAATAGAGCAGTGAGCCAACGAATATGAAGAGCGATAAGCTGCAGCCATGAAATGCAAAAGGAACATGTTTGTGAGAATATGTTTGTTTAATGAGGTACATTCAAATTATGCTCATAAAACAAAATCAGAGAAAAAGAAAAAATATACTGTAAATAACCCTGACTCTCCAGTAGACCCCAAATGTAGGTACCGCCTATGCCCAAACAACTCAAAACACTTGGAAACAGTTTAAAATATATTTTGTTTTGGTTGTTCAGTTTTTATGTTTTGTTTTGGTTGTTTTGTGGTGTTTTTTTTTTTTAAATTACCATGTTTTTTCTTGCCTCTGAGATAAAACCTGTTATATTTGGGAGCCAGACTTCAAATAGATGAATGTTCTGTATATGTTAAAAGAAAGAAAATTATTTCAAAACCGAAGTCTCTTCTTCTGAATGATGCTTTCTTCCCTCTTCCCTCACAAATGAAATTTACTTTCAATTCAGATGCAAAAAACTGGACATCTATTCAACATATCAATTCAGCTAACAGTGAGGAGCATACTCTAGCTACAATATTCATGAATTGCTTATCAGGCAAAGCTTAAAAGCCTTCCAAACTCTTGTATGTTCTTAGGTGTCTTTGACACAGCGAGAAGCTTCACTGTTACACTTGGATACTTGTAAGACTTGCAAAGTGTCACACAATCATCAAAAAACCAACCAGGTTAGTCATAAAAAATGAGTTTCATTCTCTCCTCAAAATGTTATTACTCTTGTTAGCACTGCTGAAAGAGGGAAGGATCAAAATAATATACTTGCACTTATTTTTAATTTAGAGCAATTATGTTGAATTTCACCTAAATTGCTCCAAGTTTGAGTCACATAAAAAAAGACAATCTTTTCTACAGATTTAAACTGCATTAGCTATTTATTGGGCTCCTAAATCATTGACTGTCTATCACTCTGTACTGGTACATTTTAAAATATATTAAGCATGTGCAAACAAAGGAAGAAATAATCAAACCAAAATGAGTATACTGATTTATCGGCCACAAATTAACAAAGCTGTTGATAAGAAGAACACTAGATTATGAGGCTGGGGACATGAATGCCTCATTTTTCTGTATGTCTTAAGGGTTATGGGTGCTTTAACAGATTTGTGCAAAATGAAATGAGTCAATATGGCTCACTCCAGCCAAGGCTAACATCTGCTTTTGTATTTGGGGAGCAACGTGACTTGGAGACCCACAAATGCTTTTTCTTGCCTTTGCAAGCTTTTTTCATTATGCTAAAAGCTCATTACCATTTTAATTTCTAGATCACGATTCTCATTAATTGCTACTAAAAAAAAAAAAGCTTAAGGTTTGAGCTGTGTGTAGTGCTAGAGCTTGCATGACCATCAGGATGGGTTCTTTCCACAGTGTATGGGAAAGTACTCAATGGCTCAGCTGATTAGAGTATACTGGACTATACAGAACCCCAAGATAAGGGTGATAAAACTACCTCCTCTCTGAGCAGTTGTTCATGAGGATTTTTGCACCTTTCTCTAGAGACACAGTTAGAAATGGATCCTAAGATCCATCACAAGATCGTAAGATCAGTAAGCTGAAACCAGTTTTCTCTGGTATCCTCCTTAGAGGGATAAGGTCTCAGTCCCACTGGTGGTAAACGTCTTCAACTTACAAGCAAGCAGAACTGTTTGAAATGAAACCTTTTCTGTTCAAGATGAATGGGAAAATATGCAAACTCCTCAACATGATCTTGTTCAAATTTAGAGAAACCTTTTTAAAGAGCACATGCTTGTAATCATCCTACTTCTACCATCCCAGAACAGGTTTTTAAGCATTCCAAGCAATATTCTGTTGTCATGTACAATGTGACAAACACCCAGTACCATTTACACAGGCTAAAAGACAAGATCGTCTCCTACCCAGTGGGATTTCACAATGCTCTAGTGAAAATGCAAAAGTAAGGAAAGCCAGCTTTTCATTGCTGTCCCTCCTTCGACCTCCTCCTCTTCCACTCCTACAAATCTTTACATACAGAACTGATCAAATGAAGTCTTTAACCTGAGGTCAGCTGCATACTGTCCTTGCAATGCCCAGCAGTAAAAGCCTTTGGCTACAGACAGAATGTGTTATGTTGCATGGGGGGCACCTCATACGAACAATAGCGATGCTATAGTTATGTGTAAGGCACTAGCAATGCTATTTATGTCTATTAATAAAGAGTCTTTCAGACAATGAACCAGGACACAGAATAGAAAGATTACATACTAATAGCAACAGCCAGGAAAGAAACATGATAGGCAGGGACAAAGAAGAGTAAACAAGAGAGGCAGAATTTGAAAACGGCAAAGATGCAAGCAAATATTTGTGCAGGCTAGCTAATGTCAACCTACCTCAGCAGTGCCTGGGGCATGTGGCCCTTAAGAAGGTCCCTAAGCCCCATCCTGTCTGTTTCTCAAGGGGAACAGGCTTAGCCAGCTAGAAAATGGCCTGGTACTTTGGGGAAGAGGAGATATTTTTCAGACATATGGTTAGAGTGGAGTCCTCAAAAAGACACTGGAGGCACTTGAGATTGTTAAATACAAAAACTTAAAAGCATAGCTGCTAGGGTGCTGTGTCAAATAGAAGCCTCTGTGGTGAATTTTGAGGAAGCAGAAATTTTGACACACTTTCCCTGAAGAGTTTGTATTTTGTGAGGTGTAGAATTAAAGTCCAGCTAAACAGATATATTCCACTTGAAAAAATAAAGTGCATATAAGTTCAGGCCTCAAATGCCTGTGTTTAAAGCTCAGGTAAATGGGAAGGCAAAAATGGAGCAAACATTATTGGACGACAAGATGCAAATTACAGAGTCTAATCTCTCCACAGTGATCAGCACACTCACTTTATCTGGTTTCCATCTGTCATCTGAGCTTCAAGTTTACAGGCAATGTACTGTCTGTCCTGAAATCTATGTTGCTGATGAGGCATTCAGTTTTCTGTAGTGGAGAGTCTCCTCCACGGTGATAACAGGTCTTTTTATTTGGGGAAAAAGGAAAGGGAATTTATTCACAAACATACTGGAAAACTGAATGCTTTTCTGTCTGTCTTTGCTTTTCAAAAAATATTACATTTGCAAAATTTTCTCCTAGCATGGTCTGGGAATACAATTTCCAAGTTCAGAAGGAATGTTTTCGACTAAACAGAGTTTGTTTCAGATGTTGGTGGAAAGAGTGCTGTGAATGGAGCTAAATGGAATTAAAAAGACCATTAGATTGACAGTCTGTTCCAACTAGTTTTCCTATAAGTTTTTTTCCTGGTAGCTCATAAAACTTACTTTTAAAGAGTCTATTGTATTGTTAAATTAAAAAAATTAAAAGCATAGCTGCTAGAGTGCTGTGCTGGACAGAAGTCTGCAGTGAATTTTGAGGGAGAAATGTTGACATTTCTGAGTACTGAGCACTGTTCATATAGTGAATTTCAAATGCTTTTCCTCATTTTACATAGGATTTAATCTCAACACAAAAACTGTTCTATGCTTGCAACAAAACGCCAGGAGTAGCAAATCTGGAACCAGTCAGTACCTGAGATGAGACACAAAGACATAAACTCATGCTGCCTGCACTGTGGATAGCAGGCATTTCTACCTAACTTCACCTACTGGGTCATCCCATAGACAGGGGAAAGGCAGAAACGTTTAAAATCAAACTACCTAACCCCTAAAGTCAACTCTGCATGGAATCCACATTATCTTTGTGATTGTCAGGTAAGAACGGCCATAGCTGATTTGGGTATTAGCTCTAACATAAAAAAGCTGAATTTATACATCTGTAAAATGTGTGAACCTTTCTATTTATGCATACATACTTTTGCAAAAAGAAAAAATCACTTCTGAAACACAGTCCCTCTGTGAGCAGGCCCCTGATGACAAATCTGAACACCTCTAAATAAATCTGCTGATGCTCTTTGTACACTTATTAAACCACTTACAAAAAAAAAAAGGTAGAAAACCAAAGTGCCAAAAACTTGAATAAAACAGATTAAAACTCGTAAGGCCTATGTGCAACAGGTGTTAAATCTAAATGCAATGTGCATTATGTTACCACCTGTGCTCATCTTATTCTGGCCAAAACAATATTCTCTGCAGGTGTGCAGGAGAAGTAGGAATGTAACAGTGCTTTAGAGTAAGGGGAGAAAGTGGCAGCTTTGGCTGAGGCTTTCACATCAAGTCTGCAGTCAAAGAACATTCACCTGCAGGCCAGAGGATGACCAGGTCTGTACGCAGAAATTTCTGGGGACCACATGCAGGCACAAACACTGAGAAATACCTTTTGCTAACGAGGTTTCTCTGTGTACTGCTGCTGATCCATCTGGAAATGATGGCACATGCCAGTTGCAATATTTCCTGGGATTAATAAAAGGATCAATTAGACAGAGTCTTTCATATTTATCATATTCATCATATTTATGAGCTGATTCTGACATTTCTTTTTCTTTTCACTTTTTTCCTTTCTGCTTCAGTAGTGGCTGAAGATTGCTGATGAGATACTACTTACAGTAATTCAACCCTGAGCTGCTCCCAGTGGGTAAAGTTCAAAGCCAAATGAGAGGGTTTTGGATAGAGAAGTAATAAATTTCACTGGTGATCCTGGTTTCTCAGCTTCTGTGGAGCACCAGGTCCATCAGGAAAGTGCTCCTTGCTCCATGAATTCATGGTATTCCTTCTTCATCAGTCCAATGTTCACTAAAACTATGAGTGAGACCCTGGAAGACTTTTCTTAAACCTCCTGCATTATTTCCTGTATAGGGAATATGCCATTTATATGCCTCTCATTCAGCTGAGACAGGTTCTCAGCAACATTTCTCCTCAGAGACCTGCATCACTTCTCCACAGCTCTTTGGAAGGTAGGGAATCCAAGTCAGGGGGTGAGATATACTTTGAGCATTTGCAAGACTTTGTTATTCAAAACACAGTTTGAAAATGGCTGTAGGAATTTAATTAGAAACTTCCATTAGGAGATTAGATGACTAGAACAAAGAAAACCAGTGAAAAGGCTTCTTATTAAAACCAGTAGCACTGCAGAATATTGATAATATAACAAAGGAATGAGTGGATATGCATAGCAAATTATTAAAGGTTACAGATAAATGTCCAAAAGTTGCTTAGTTTCTGGTTATCCCAGTATATACAGAAGCCACTGAGACAAGATGACACATAGCCCTGCCCCTGCAGAATACAGTGGCTACGGACAGCCAGAGGTATTAGAGTGCAAAGCTCAGCAGTGCTCTGCGTTAGTTGTTTGCTTCTTTTCTGCCCTAGTGCATAAATGAAGCATGAACAAACACATATGAGTCCACAGGTTGCAGCACGGATTCTAGGCACAAAGATTAGTAAATGTAAACTCCTCTGATAAATAATCATGCCTGGCAAAAGGGAAGCTTATGCCTGGAAAAGGATGGGAGCAAGAACAGTCTCAGGGCTCTGTGACACTGCAGAATCCCTAAATACCCTCACTGGGCAATGTCAGCTCAGGTGAGCCTCAGTCCTAGGAAATTCTGCCCAGAAAACTGTCTTGATGGAGTCAGAAACTTTCACAGGGAATCGAAAAAACAATAAATGATTTAAGATCAAACTTGGACACAATTTGAGTAAGTTCACCTTCCTGGAACTCAGATGAGTTGTTGCCACTCGTGGTCAGGTCTTAGCATCTACTTACTCAAAACAGTCCTACTGTTTCCATCCAAGACTGGTCCATATTCACAGCAGCCATCAAACCACAACTTCTTGTGGTTCTGCCCTTTACAGAAATCTGATCGCTGCCTAGTTCTATAGTTTATACAGCTAGGAGCCCAGACTTATTTAAATTGTTCTTTCTGATACAGTCTGGCCCACTTTTGAATCTACACTTCAATTTTTCAAGACTCGGCCAAGAGCAGTCAATGGGTTTGTAGTATGTATGGAACAAATAACTGAGGCACAAAGCATCTTCCTTTTCAAAACAGAAGTGCTAGATTTTCCCAAGCATCAAGTGTAAGACTGTTGGTTATGTCTACGTGACATTGCAATATTGAGCTAGCCCAGGGCTGATTAGCCAGCAAAGCACTGTGTTGATGTACGTATGTTGCTGTCAGTGTCTGAGTTAGGTCATGCAGAGTTTGATCAGGTATCTTTGCAACATACTTCAGAAAATATAGAATGATGAATTGTAATTTTTACCAGGGATATACAGAGTCCATTTCTATGAATACAGATGAATATATGCACTCTATTATTGCTTGAGAAAAACCTCCTAAGTAACCAAGACAAAACCAGTACATGAGGAGGCATGCACTGCCTCCCTAAGCCCTTAGCCTTCTCACAACCAAAGATCCTCCCATCTTTTTCACATTCCAGTGGAGTCCAGTGAGCCAGCACAAACTGCCTTGTGTCTCCTTGCACTGCTGTTAACGGGCTGGGGCAGCTGAATAGTCTCACTTTTCAATTCCAGACCCTTCTTAATGAGACTAATGTGACTTCAAACAAAGAGCCAGCTTTGCTGGAGATTAACAGATGTACACTTACTTCAGTATTAGCTGTACTGTAAACCAGGTAATATCTACCATCCTGCCAATGTGGAAGCCAAAGCAGTACAGCTAGCAACTAGCAATGGCAACAATTTGACAACTTTTGTCTACAGAAAAGGAAGTAAACCAATAAATTTGCACACAAAGATTTACAGAAACAAGTTTCCTCTTTGTTAGACAGCATTTTAATGGTTACCAGTTACTAAAAGGTTAATAAATTTGAATATTTCCAAGAAAAAGTAAGGGTATTACAAGATGAATAGATAGCTAGATGGATGACTGTAAAATACTATAAAATTGCTGATTGCTTTGCTAAAGGGCAGAGGCAAATTACAATCATTGTCTTTTGTTCTTGTGAACCCAAGGCTTTTTTTTTTTTTTTTTGTAGTCAAGTTATTTTAAAATGAACCATACAAGAAACTATGATGTCCCAGGAAAAAGTGAATATAACCCAGGACATTTAAATGGGTCATGAAGCCATGCTGAAGCAATACTAAACCACCCCAATATATTTGCCCATTTCACATGCTTCACACAGTCTGGAAAAGGCTAGAAGACATGTATCTTTTTAACAATATTACAGTATCTTAAGGTCAATGTTATGGTAACACAAGCTTCCTCCCTTTCATCACAGAAAGAAAATTGTATGGCTACTGCAAGATAAAATCCCATCCAGTTCAGTAGTAGAAAAATTCAAAAATCCATTCTTCTACACTCCTTGCTGATGAAACTAGATGGGGTTACCTGCTTTAAAAAGCAAGGAATAAGGATGAGAAGCATGTAATGGTGGCAGAACAGCTCCAAAACAGACCTTGCTTGGTACTTATAACAAGTTTCCGTAATAATTTTTTCCTATCCTGCTAAAACAAACCAATCCCCTCAAATACAAACATCACAACTCCTTCACCTGTTCAAAAGCCTGTGATGGTTCCCAAAAAATTCTTTTGATAATACTGTGACCATTCCTTTCTCCAGTCTGTGAGGCTGTTACACAGAAAGAGTAGAGTTGCCTTAGCTGGATGCCCATAGTAGCTCTAAGCTTCCCCTCCTGGCAGCAATCCGGACTAGAATACCTTTTTTGTTACATCCTTGTTTTGTCATGAAGAAGTACAATGATTTCATGCAAGAGTATAATAATTCCTGGGACCAGCACCCCATTCTGGCCACAGCTGAGAGCCCCATTGATTCGAAGCTTAGCAAAGGAAAGCTTGCTTTGTCCTGTCGTCTCCTCAAACCCCTGCTCCAGCAGGAGCCTGGTGACACTGGGGAGAGCCAGGGCGGCAGCCTGGAAAGGCTCTCCTGGCACTGTTCCTGATGATGACAGTCAGGCTGAGAAGGAGCCTGGCAGCCTGGTTCAGAAGCAAGGGGTCACCCTGGGGACAACCGGGATCCTTGGAAGTCAGCAGCTTTGGCGGCCTCTTCAGCCCCTTTCTTCCTGAGGGAAGAGCTCCTTGAAATTCCACTCAAAATAACTCTAGCGTTCCCCCAACCACAAAATATCTGCTTTAAACTTATGTTTATATGGTAATATTTAAATTATAAAGCACTAGCCTTTCACCTTTAGGTTCCTGACTGGATTCAAACCCTCCTCCTATGGGAAATGAGTTTGGTGGCCTAAGCTGAGTCTCGAGTAGACAAAAGTCCTTATCTCTAAACTCCAAACATAATTCAGCACAACATGGCATGATTGGAAGTCCCTGCTCAGGAAAAGACAAGGAATGAGCTTGTGTCAAAAGTAAATTACCTAAGTAATCAAATCAATACTGAATTCAAAGTGGAAATATCAAAATTATCAGGTGGTGCTGCGGAGGCTACAAAATTGCTGTTTAGCACAATGTTTTCCAGCTATATTCAAAATGAGAAATGTCATTTAGAGCAGATAAACTACAAAAAATGAGGTCAAAGCTGCAAAGAAGCATAAGCTGAGAACCTTAATAAATTAAAAAATTTCCTTGAATAGCACCTTATCTCCCTTGGAAGAATGGATACAGTTTGGAACTGTGTATCTTCCCTCCTCCCAAGTACGAGGCAAAGAATGACCATGATCTGCATCTCAGATACATTTGAAGATGGCTGAGCATGTGGTAGAAATATCATTTAGAGGTGAGTCCTTACGCAAATTTGACAAGTTGAAAATTGGACATTGTGCGTTGTGGCAAAATACCTACAGATGAACTAACATATCTTTAAGTTAAAAGAGATTAAAGAAAATACAGAGAAGTGCATTTCTCCTCTTGGGTTGGAGGGGATAAAAAGATGTAACAGGCTGTGAACCTTTTCACCTGCTGATGAAAAAAGCAAAAAAAAAGCAGCTCTTAACAAAAAAAAATTGTTATGTTGTGATCCTTAAACCATCTCCTGGCCAAGTTAATGTGACATTAGATATTCACTTCTTCCCTGCCTGCTTGCTTTATAGTCTCTACCCTTTACTCACAACAAAATGGATGACAGTTTCATTACAGAATGGCATCACTTGTCGAACTTTGAATTACTGATCATAAAAATATCAGGTATTCTTTGAAGGTTTTTTTGGCCTTTTTTTTTTTTTTTTTTTTTTTTTTATCAGCATTACTGTTTAGGGCAACGTACACAAGGGGTTGAGGGGGGAAGTGATGGTAGAAAGAAATCAAACCTGGCTGAAGAGCTATGAGTTTGCAATACCCTACCCATACAAACAAGCTTCTATCGCAGTTATAGACAGCAGAAATAAAAGGGAGCTTTTTGGCTCACAGCTATAAAAAAAAAATTATCATAGTGATGAAGTTCCTCAGCCATCAACAGAGCTGTGATAACGCTGTTTGATGATGATTTTCCCATGAATGTTAAACAGCCGCCACTGCGGAGGAAAAGGAGCTTATCTGCACCTAATACTGATCTCTAATTCCTGCCCTTCTTGAACCATCCATTTTCTAACAGCATTAACTGGCAAATTTACATCCCATCTTAATGCTGCTAAAGAGGACAGGAGATGAAGAGTAAATGACAGCAGTGTAATGAGGATGGCTTTTTTCTCCTTTCTCTTTAATGGCTGAAGATTTACACAATTGTCTGTAAGCTTATATAGAGAGCTTACCTGAACCTTTTGCCAGCATGGATTCAACTTACAGGAGCTTTTGTTAACTAAATACACATAAATATTTTTAAGGAGGTTTAATATTGTGACTTCAAAGAAAGCTAAAAGACAGGATGAGAAAAAATATTTTTTAGCATTTTGATTATGGATAAAAATTGCTAATATTTCTTTCTTAAGCAGATGCAGTTGTATTTCCAAAATACAAAAATCAGATTTTAATAAAAATTCTTTTTCTGCTAAAAATACTTTTTTTTTCCTATCATATAGAAGAAGAATCTTTTTTTCAGGTTACAGAATTTTAGTGAAGAATTATCTCCAAAACTCAGAAATCAATGGTTATCCAAATACATTATGTAGAGCTGTGTTTCACATGTCACCCACAATATGGATTGCTTTCTGATCAAGTAGGTTCCATCAGAATAGAAGGCACTACACTGCATGGCAGAAAGGAGAGTAAGAATGGAATGTTCTAATATAGGAAACCACAGCAACAATACTTGGCCAGATTCAGTCAAAGTATTTCTATACATCCAGATGATAATTTCAGTGGAAATTAGAACCAGTTCAAGATGTGCTGTTGATATTCAAAAGGCTCTTGCTCTGGCTCAGATACAAAAGACTAAATTTAATTAGCAAGAAATTTTTTTAAGATAGCTTTTTTTTTCCCAATGTTTAATTTACTTCATATATATATTTTCTCCAGGGTGTCCAAGAAAGACTGTAGTTGAAAGAGAAAACACAAAATATTGTTTAGAAATGCAAGTGTGGAGGCTTCAACTCCTGCCCCATGGGTATAACCCAGGGCAGCATAGGTGTCTGAAAGAAATGCAAGACAGGGAACTTGCTGTTTTTCAAAGACTTTTGTTGTAAGCTATTACGTCTACTCTTCAGAAATTTCAGTGTTAGTTTAATACACATTGCCACTATTTCCATATCAGGCATGTCATGAGTATTTAATACATACAAAATAAATATGTATCTATTAACGTATGCATAACTATACACACATACACATATGTAAGTATAATATATCAAATGCATATGACAAACATAAACATCTAGCATAATAAAATATTCAAAATTAATTTTTATTCTTCTTTCAGCAACATCGGTATACACTTCCCCTCCCTTTCTCAATGGAAAAACTGGAAATGTACCTTTAGAAGAGCTTCTCAGCAGTCCACTGCATGTCTGCCCATACACCTATCATTGCTCGCCTAATGAAGGTTCAAGAGCCCTGAACCATTGTTGTTTTAGAAATTAGAAAAGACAGCAGTCCCAGGCCAATTACTATTGCTATGCTGACCATGGCGACGTACATTCCTGGAAGCACATGTATCTCAGAACACAAACTTTCTTTATGCTTAAGATAATATTTGGCATTTACATTTATAAAACATAATCGTCTAAGACTCCAGGGCCTAGAGTTTCAAAGATGTGTAGATTTCTAAACTGCTTTACTACCTTTGATTATTTAGGCTTATATTTTGAGGACATTAAGATGTGCTGCAGGTAGAACCCAAGACATCCAACACACAATGTACAGGTTTGATTAGTGAATGATATACTTTGCCATGGGGTATAAATGAAAATTTGGGTGGCTGTCTTCTGCTCCTCTACATTAATCTCTTGGTCCTAAGAGGCTGATAAAATAAAAAGCAAGCTAATTTGTAATCTGTCATTACTGTCCAAAAATACCATAAACAATTTGAGCTTCAATTCAGTCTAGTCAGCCCTCAACCCCAGCAAATTGGCCACAACTTTCTTCCAGCCTTTTAAAGACACCTTAACTACCTACTATAACTAGATCTCAGAGAGTGAAATAAAAGCAATACATACCCAGAATAAATAAGGTCATCTGAGTGCTTCTGTTTATTGATCAATTCCTACCAGAAAACAGATTTTTTTTGCAAATGATAAGCAGTTTCAAGTAGCATGTTGCCATGACCCAGCACTAGATTCCCGAATCACTAATGAAGTTGTTACATAGAAGTCTGCACATAAGAAACAGAGAAGCCTGCATTTTGTGATGTATAGATCAAACCAATTTCAGAGGCTGGGAAGATCTGTATAATCCTGTTTTGGTTTTGATTTTCCTTTGAGCATCATCCAAGCCTTCACTACAGTTGGCTTTTTGGCAGACAGAAGTGTCCTGTCACAGACCAGTTTGCCTCTTCCAAATAGGTCCCAAATTGAATCACTTTGCCCACCTTTCAGATCTGAAATAACGACATGCTTATTAATCCAGCTATCTGCATGACACATTAGTACTCTCCAATCTAACTTTCCTGGTAGGCCATTCGTCTGTATTGCATGTGACTTCCTGAAAGAACAAGGACAAAAGGAAGAGGCCTGAGCTCAGAAGAAAATGAGAATCTTAATAGAGAGCAGGATATAGATGTAACAGACACTGGAAAAGAATCTAGGAAGAACAACTGGCATTCATGTCTCACTATCTCTCCAACGCTGTAATCCTGAAAGTATCTCACTACAGCTAGGTGAGAATTTTTTAGAAACTGCTTTTTCCACTAAAAAAAAAGTGCTCTTTTCATGAGAATCAAAACATTATAATTTTCTTTTAAAAACAGAATGAAATATATCCATCAGGCAGAAACTCCCTTTGAAATAATTGGAAGAGGTTTGGGGTTTGCCTTTTTTTAAAATGAAATTTAAACTGATTCATTTAAAACATCTGAATTACTCTTTCCACGCATCACTGCAGTATATTATGAAGAAAAACTCAGTTCAGTGTTAAACTACACCATAGAAAACATATGTTTGGTCTAACAAACTAAAATGAAACATTTTAAAAAATTTTTAACTGTTTATATAACTACCCATTACACTCAAAAATCAGTCTGATATAATGAATCCAGAAACATCAAAACTTCAGCATAGTAGATATTTCTCTGTTCAGCCAATTCTTCCATACACGCACACAAACTTAGATCTACTTTTAAAATTGGTTTACACCTGTCTGTACGGCGAGAAGGCAAAAAACAAGGTCAGCATGGCAGTGTACCCAGTTTTCATTTTGCTGACCATGATAAATAAATATAATGGTATGAAAGAAAGAAAACTGCTGAAAAAAACAGTAGAGGTCCACCTGCACTGCACACTCAAAATGAGATTAAAAGATGATATATAATTAAAGTATCATCACAAAATTTCACCGTCTCCTCATATTGCAGCATATACCATCAGAATCACTGTTGGCAATGCAGAAAGTCAAGTGTACCAAAACTGTTTCTTACTATAAATTGCAGATTTTTTGTGTGCATATAACAAACATTTTAGCATAACAGGACACAGTAAAGATGCACCTTCAACTGTACTTCACAAAATATTTTCTCCTGGCCTGCATATTTGAGAAGAGAGGGGACAAGGAAATAATGGAGGAAGAAATACAGACAGAAATTAGGGGTTTATAAAGAAAGTGCAGACACACCCTTAAAACAAACAAAAAAAGCCTTAAATGCCATCCAAATTACTTGAATACATGATGATGCCCCAGCTTCTGTTAACACTAAGCCTTACAAAGAGAGATGGGAAATATGATGTGGCATAACTCTGCATTTAATCAAGGTGAATCCCTCTCTGCTGATTATCAAGTGAGGATAGATTTCCTGCTCCACTCTCTATCCTTATACATGAAGAAAGATACTGTGACCGATAACATCTAAAACCATAATAAGAAAAAGAGATTATGTTAACTGTTGCTTAAGAAGTTTCTTTGTACCAGAGAAACAAACAAATTGAAGGCTTTAAAAATCAAAGGGCAATTTAATGTTGCAGTTCTACATGAACACAAAAGGACTAATAAAGAGCTGCCTCCTCTTGTTGCAGGTAGATCACAAAACTCTCACTGTTTTGAGCACGTCAGCAGTGGCTTCATACTACCACCACCTCATACCAGCCCTGGGAATACATGGCTGGCTAGCTTTATCTTCAAAACTGGATTATAGGCTGCCTATGCCAGCTTTATTATTGTACCTGAGAGAAGAAAAACGCAAGACGGCTACGCTTCTGTGAAGAAAACCTTCAACATACCTGAATATCCGAGGTCTGTTTTTCGTATGTGATGTGGCTCTTTGTGCCCCACCACCTATCTGGAATGCCAAGGCAGAGTTCCCCCCAGACTACAGTGGTACTAGACTGTATAATGGAAATGGATTTTATCTGGCAGAAAAAATAAGCTAAATACAGAATGAACAGTCTGTGTTGGAGACCCCTAAATCAGAACCCAGAACAATAGAAATCCCAATATGCTTGACTGAACTGAAAATCACTTCTCACATAGAGGCTATTCTGGGGAATGTCTGCAGCTATATTACTGCATGCTTGAGGAAGCCAGTGAACTGGATCCCGCTGTAGTAAGAAATGTTTCTGACTACAGTGAAGGCAGGAAGTGATTTGCAGGTCAGAAATAACAGTGACTGTCCTGTAGTCCAAGACACTGCAAGGACATTGCAAGATGACCCTGAGCAAAGTGTGCAGTTCATCTCAGGTGATCTCCCTGATCTTTGTCTCTCTTTCCTTCCCACACACTGGCGCACAGATGAGGATGTGGATGTCCAGAAAGTTCAGTACCATCAGTTTTACTGTTTGACATTTGATACAGCCCTAGTATGCCCTAGAACTCTTCATGACACTTGTGTGGCCACCCTTACTTCTACGGTGTGTTAAGATATATGCCTGGCCTTATTTTGCGAACCAATATATTCATTTCAGTCAATAGGGTTAAGAAATAAAACAAAAAAAGAAGAAAAAGGAAGTCAAGCCAAAGAGTGACTTTATATCTAAGCAGCCAATACTGGGCATCCAGACTTGATAAGATAGATGGAAGCTGTAAGCAGCAAGCACAACAAAAGATAGGAGTAATTATTAACCAGCCTCAGTTAACTTTTTACACACAAAACCCATAGTGTTTTGTTTGTAGCTGCACTTACATTCATTTTTGTGAGTGTGTCAAATTATGATGCTTATAATGCAGTATAGTGAATTCGACCTGTGCAAAATATCACCAATGGCATTTTTAAGTGGTCCAGTTTGAAAATGTGACCCTTAGAGACTTGATGAATAAAATTAGTCAACTCTGTAACTTTAAAATAGCTCTTTTCTAATTAAAGTGTGATGAAGCTTTCAGCCTATCTAGCTTGGGATGCAGAGTGCACGAGCAAACCAATTAGAGATAGTGGCAAAAACAAAATGGTGTCACAAAAAGATTTACCACATCAGTCCCTCCAGTAGCTGTACCATTTCTGCTGATAAAGGTGAAACAACAGCTACTGCTGCAGCTAAGGCTGAAGCTAATGTTAAGCTGACAAATCAACTTTTAGAGTCTTGGGAGATTCAGCAGAGCTATCAAGAGGCACAAAGGCTACTAATGCTTATGTCATACTTCTCAACTCTCACATTTTACCCAGGAGACACCAGATTTTTTGGCTTAAAAATTTTTTGATTTTTATATTCTCCTGGGCAAAAAATCAAAGAGGCCCATTAATTCAATAAGAATTTCACATATCTCGCTGCTTGATATTTTTTTCCACAAGACTCACACTGTTTGAGATTGAGAAGTATGCTCTACTTTGATAATGACACCCTGAAGGATAGCAATGGTAGAAAGATGAACATACAACAAAATCCCAGCTGCTGCTATTCAACTCAAACATTCAGTACCTGTCAATGCTTGAATTCAGGTGGAGAGACCACCATATATCATTACATTGCCATGCAAGGAAGCCTACATAATAAGACACAAAGAACAATTCAGCTAGTATTTGAACCTACGTAGCACAGGAAAGAGAACAGATTGGTCTGACTCTTGTAAGCAAGCATACAGCTAGTAATAATCTGTCAAACGTTTGCACGCCTTCTGGTAATCTGGTTCACCACTTCTTAGAGGACATGATTACATGCTTACTTGAACAAATCTCCCTGGCTGTCTAGTGGTGAGCATTAGTAGAAATGGGAAGAGACAAACAGATATGATGCTACAAAAAGAAAAAGCAATGATTTTTATGACAGACTTTCCTCATGTTGTTCCAATCTTTCATATCTCAAAATGCTGTGGCAAAAAATCCCAATTTTTTCCAAAACTTGAAGTTATAGACAAAAGCTAAAAGCAAAGTAAGTGTTAGAGGACAGACCAAGGTCTTGCAAGTAAAGTACTTCTCATGTTAGGTTTAAATTATTTTCCAAAAAAACCAAGAATACAGCTCCTTTGTGGTCAAAAGCACATGTGTTTGGGCACCTGAGGGCAGAATTACTAGATCTTCTGCATACTACGTGTTATCAAAACAACCCAGCATACTCTGTATTTACATTCAATCATATTCCACGTGGCAGAATGTTAGTAGCATGAGATGAGTGGTAAAGATCTAGGAAAAGTATGTAGCTCAGATTTTAAAAATCTATATCCAACTTCAAACAAATCTGTTCTCCTTTGCTTCAGTTACAGATAATTTTGTAAAGAAACACCATGTGTCTAATACATATATTATTCAGAAATTAAGGTGAGCTATAAAATAGAAATACAGATGCAAAGTTTTAGGACTCAGTATCCAAGTGTAGTTCACCTGTAAAGTCTGGATCTGAAACTTAATTCAAATTGTACGTGTGTGGCTCTTCAAAGCCATAGATTTAATTCAAGCTTAGCTGCAACTTTATTATTATGAAGAAATAGTAATTAAAAGACTAAGTTAGCCAGAGGAATTGGGAAAAAATGTAAGGCAAAGCATAATTTTAAGATGTAGGTAAACACAGAAGAATGATGTCTAGTTAATTACATGCAGGAGGATAGAAATAATATGAGTTAGGAGCACGACATTATTGAAGGTGATAACACCCAGTAATATATCATAGATTATATGAGATAAGTTGAAGAAGAGTAGAGTCTTTACAGGTGCAATCAGAAAAGGTTACAATTAAGTAACCACCATATAGTCTACCATCTATGGATGTGATATGAAAACTGGCCTGGTCTAGGAAATAGTATAGGGATGGTGGTTGAAATCCTGTATAATCACCACTCGGTTTTTCAGGGGAGCCAGAACAAAAGCTGACAGGAGGTTTTCTGACTCATCAGATTAGCAATACTTGCAAAACATAGTGAAAACATCTGCATTTGACACAAGATGATGTAATCATAGTGGAGGAGACCTTTGGAAACAGGGAACCATACTATTGGACTTGGTGCTGGAAACAGGAACTGGAGGGGGAGAGTTCCTAAAGTCTTAAAAACTCAGAAAAAATTAGAAATTCTCCAAATTAAGATTTGATTTTCAGTCTGCAAATAATACAGGAAAGACATCAGAAGAAATATTACTAAAAGTCCAACAGAAATACATTTCTAATTGACCGAGGCCATTTTGCCTTTATAATGCTGATACCTGTATTTCTCATTTTGTTTTACCAAAGACGTTTTCTAAAACTGTCAGTTTAAGCAGCATGCGCAAAATACAATCTGTTTCTTCCTGGGGCCAGCGTTTTTTTCTGGGCTCTGAAAGCATAGCTCTGATACAAATCTACATCTATGTGTGCCTGCTGCATTAGTGATCATATGCAATGGCCTGTCTGCTGTGCGAGATTATGGGGATACTGCAGGCAGGGGGCAAGGGATCAGCCAGGATGTGTACAAACTTCAAATTGCTGGCTACACCCCTGACTGAAGTCTACATAAATTATGTCCACCACGTTCCCATCATTTATTTCTTTTGTCATTCCTTCAAAGAACTCGGTCGTCTTCTGTCTGACAGGATTTATTCTTGGTAAAACCATTGCTGATCTTCTTTTAATAACCCTTTCTCCTATAAATACCCAGCGCTTTCATCCCTAATGATTGATTCTCATATCTTAACTTTCAGCAATATATCTGAGGATAGCTATTGAAAAGCAAGTTTCATCTGCCAAGGCAAGTATAAAGATGAACTCAGGTGGCCCTATGCTTAAATGTCTATGTATCTATTTATCATCTGCTAAGGTACAAACAGCTCATCATTACAACAACAACCACTGAAGACGAAAATGGTATCCTTCACTCAGTCAATTCTAAAGCAGGAATCCAGTGTCTGGAAATACCAGTTTAACTTTTTTGAACATGAAAAGGAAAAAACAACGCTTTATCACATTTTTCTGTCAGAAAACCATTTCCCACCCTCTCCATCAATACATGTCTACTACAGCTAACACATACGTACTAAAAATGTGACCAGTTTATTCTAATACAGTTTCCCAACTTTTATAGTTTCAATCTCCAGAATATACTGGTTTACCATATTTGATTGGTGAGATTTTATGATAAAATTGCAGGTAACAATTAAGGCTGTCATATATTCTAGTATTCATATTCAGTTAGTTATTGAGTGGTTTATTTCCTCCTGTTTTAAAACACAGAGAAAAAAACATGGTATCTGCTCTTGCTAATACAAGTTTGCATGCCTGTGTCCACTCTAGAACTAGCTAATGCAATTCCATGTCAGCATTTTGTAGGTCTCATTACTGCACTGATGAAGAAACTTCAGTTAGTCTGGAACTCAGCTGCTGAAATTTTGACTGACACCATGCATGAAATCACATTACCCGGGTTGTAAAAAACCTTCTCTGGCTACCTGTAAAGTACAGGATTATGTGTAAAGTCCTAGTTATTAACTTACAAGACCTTAAATTGACTTGGGTTTGAATACCTCAGAGACATTCTGGAACCATACATCCCCAGTCGTTTTCTTTGGTCTCAGTCAATTGGATTAGTTCTTTTTGGCTGAAGACATTGAGCTACAGGGCATTTTTAGTGTTTGCTCACTCCTCATGGAATTCATTAACCATGGAGGTCAGACTAGCTGACTCTCTAACATGCTCTAAATCTGAACTTAAGGTATACATTTTCAGATTGCTTATTAGGATGTATAAAGGTTATATGATTCTATTAGGTTTCTATAGTCTTTTCACATATGTACATATCCATGAGCGTCAGTATTTCACAGCTAGAATTAGTCTTGTCTCAGTGTTATTTTCCCTGTATGCACTGCAAGAAAAACCCACTTTGTATTATTGCAACTTTTCCCAGAAACTTTGCAAGGATCTGCAGAGAAGAGACTTGGCAGATGGAAATCCAATGCTTAGACAAGACATTCCTATTTTTAAAGCACGTTTGACAACAGGATCTAGATCAATATTTCCAGGAAGCACAGCAGGCAAAATAGAGAGCAACTCTCTCTAAGTTTTTTGAAGTCTTTCATTCAAATATTATGAGTATTTGCTTTTGTTCTCAGTACTTGCTTTTGTTTTGTATTTGCATTTGTCTTCCTTTTTCTCACCAGTACACACCCAAAGAAGCTCCCTTGGTTTTAGCTGGTCTGCACCACAGTAAATGAGCACTGAATTCAGACATTAGATCAAATTAAATTCTGATCTAAATAATTAATAAGACTAGATCAGATCATAATTTTACTGTACAGGCATTCTTATGAACCCCTATGTGGTGTGATGATACTTACATTCCACAGTGGTACTGCAGGTGGACATATTCTAAATTATAAAAGCATAACAAACTTAAAAGGTTGACTAATGAGATGCACAGCCTAATGGTATTTGATTTGACCCTCCCCCTGTGTCCTAGGGAAAAGTCTTAACTAGCTTTAGAGAGGACGAGGAAATCAAAAGAGGAAGGCATGGATGCATCTAATCCATGAACATGCTCCCTGTATTGGTATGTCATATAAAGAACAATTCCCTACCAGTAGTGTATGAATAACTGTGTCTTGAGCTTGCATGCCAACAGTTATGGGTAGACGTCATCACTTTAAAAAATAAAAGCTGTTTCTATAGACATGCAAGACAGTTTGGTGAATTTGCCTGGTTTAAATTAGGCTGAGTGGTTCATGATGGTGTAAGGAGGGGAAAGATATTTTAATAAAACCAGCCAAATCAAACCTTCCTTGCCCAATCGACTTTTCACAGAACAGGTTGACAGGGTATTAAAAACTGTTCCATTGCATTCTGCATGTGAAAAGGGTGCCTAGCATCTAGATTTAATAGAGCCCTAAATAGCTATAGATAATTTATTCTAGTTATAGCTTTAAGTTCTGTTTTTCAGAGAATATGAGTCTTACAAAAATGGTTTCCATGCAAATCAAAACCAGCTGAAAGCTTGCCAAGGCCAAGATGTAATTTAAGATGGCATTTAAGCTGCTCTGTCTTTTCTGTCTCTAGAGATATCATCATAAAATAAAAGAATTCATCAGGTAATGTTTTCTTCATTATTCAACCACACAATTCTGAAGTGAAAAAGATAATTAGACATACAGTGCTGTCGACACATAGTTTATGAGGAGATTCTGATTAATTAGCTATGGTAAAAGGTTTTTATATAGTCATAATTAATTTATATTTCAAGAAAAAAGGCAAATAGACAGTACACAGTTTTTAATATTTCTTTCCTCTGACAGTTTTATCAAAGTAATTTTGAAGTTCTGTTGAACCTACTGCACTTCATTGTTACTTTATAAAGCAGGAAACAGACATCTAACAGCACAACTAATATTGACTTTCCTGGGAGTCAGACAGCTTAACACTCTCACACCATTTTCAAAAATGCATTTTTTAGCTGCTGAACCAGGAAGTGAAACCACTGTGAACTGCTCACCAAGACACACCTTGGTCTGGAATACATTGAATCAGCAATGCAAAATTTGGATGTAACACACAAGTTGCCTTCTAAGTTCTGTCATAATTCCTTCTACCGAATTGACCTGATTTATAGTAGGACTGAGGTCAAAAGGTGATTATTACATATTTATTTCCTTTACTTTTGCATATTGAGTATTAGCTAAAAGAATTAGACATCTTGTCTTCATATATTGTCATCTTAGCTCTAGACTCGTGCTCACGCTCAAATCCAAACTCCCCTAACTGACCTCACAGGGGCCACCCCTTGATTTATGCTTTGGTTAACACCAGAGTGAGCCAACCAGTGCAGCAGGCAAAGAGAAGGATGATGCAAACTCAAGCGAATTCAAATGCGTAGAATAAACACAACTTGTTCAAACCATATGGTATAGAAAAAGTGAGCCTATACTCAGGCACAAAGACAAAGCCACAGAGACTAACTGGTGTATTTTCAGTAAATTACTGGCAGGGATTAATTTAATCCAAATAAGAGAGATGAAAATCTCACTGATCTTTGAGACAATCTTTAAACTGCATCACTGTGTTTTCAGGTACATTAAGCCAGAGCACCTATGTACTACGATGTAAAGTTTCATTTTTTCTGAAACACACACATTATGAATTCGTGTTTGGATATGAGGCTAAAGGTACAAGCACACATGCAATCACCAGATATTGATCAGGGATTGCTATTCACTTCTTTTACTCACTTATTCTGAGAGAGTCTTAGAAGCAAAGTCTCCTCTTGGGACCTTCATCAACAACCACTGGAGACAGTAGGAGTCTTTCCAGTATAATTTGGCTCAGCCCTTTGAAAACGTTCAGGTGGCACTTCAGCTACGGGCAGAATCAGAAAGACTGCCAAAACCCCTGTTTCTTCTCTTGTTTCAGCAAGAACCTTCGTGGTAAAAAGTAGCTTAAAAATCCTAAACTGCAAGATCCCAAGAAATGTCCATTGAATTTATGGTTAAGCTTATTTGATGCAGTATATTACTCAGAATGATATGGAGCTATAAAAAATGTTACAATAGTGAAGATTCCTGAATAAATAATTCTCAATTAAGTGTTAGCACCTAATTATATTAACTTATAGTAATTACTGATTCAATTATGAAATTGAAGATTAACCTGAAAATGCAGACTGGCTAATTTATTTTTATGATAGCTATACACTAATAGCACATGTAGTTGGGCTTCTCTAGGCACAAGCAAGGTAAGGGTTATTTTAACACTCGTTTAGGAAGCTAGATTATCTTGCAACTCTTGAAGAATATCTGACTAGAATACCTACTGAATTGTGTCTGACACAATGTTGCATTTTATTATTCTATAGTCTCGTGTATCTTGCATAGAAATAGGGGAAGAAATAGACCTTGATATTTATCACCTCTGTTTATGGCTTTTATTTTTTTCCAAAAATTCACATGGGGTGTTTCATGTCAGAATCTGACCTCTATAGTACGTAAGAGAAGCAAACATATTTCCGAGTACGCTTGTGTTTGGATTTTGTCTCGGGGACAGGAAAGTTAAGAGAATGCTTTATGGTTCAAATTTGGGTAGAGGGGAGAATAAGTTCAACTGTCAGTCCAAATGATTTTGGTTAAGTATTTAGGGAAAGCTTTTGACTATTAAGAACAGTGAGATAGAGTAAGGCAAAGATGACATATGTAAAGCTTCCTTTGGGTCAGGGAAGATGGACTAGATGAACTCCTGTAGTTCCTTCCAGACCTCAGATTTTATGAAGGTGTATAAAATAAGACTTTGGTGTTTTGATCTCTCATGTAATCGCATGATTATAGTTTTTAAAAAATGCAGTAAAATAAAAGAAATTAAAAGAAAATTTTCATTTTAGTATATTTAGCATAGCAGAATAACAGATAACTTTCCATATTGTGTGTGACTAGGGAAAGAATTTTGCCACAGATTGGTACTTTAAAAGCACATAACTAAAAAAATAACAGCATGCCTTGGAATCTTAAACAGGTAATTTCTCCCAAGTCAAATTTTCAGTGATGATTTACTTATTGTGCTACTTACAATAAATATCATGATTCTCAACTACAAAGATAACAAGCTGTATTTGTGAGTGGTGCATGTCGCATATTTAAGAAGTAACAAAGCAGTAAAGATTACTTCACGTGTACAGATTATGTATTATTTGTTAGTGTGTCACTTCCAGTACTCTTTCTTTTCCAAGCGAAAGTATAAAAACCATGTGGTTAGCTATGACACTTTATGTGTTAGCTTTTACCCAGATAAATGTCAGATTTAGATAATCCTATGGGATCTATGCTTCAAATGCTTAGAAACATGACTCTGGAAGTTTAAGAAAATATATACATACATATTATTGAGATTAGTATACCAAATAGTGCAGTCCTGCAATAATAATGTATGGGGCAGGATTGAGTTTAGCAACCATCTCCAAACGTTTCCTATGTGAATTAGTGGAAACCAAGAATATGGTAAAGGGGAGTGGATTATTCAGTAAAGACGACTGTTAAATAAATCATTTCTCCCTAATCCATCTTGGTCCTAGCATATTTTTTAAAATTTCAATCTCAAGTATATTTTAACTTTCAGAAAGATAAAATATAGCATATATGGCTTCCAAAAGTGACTGCTGTGGATAATTCTTTTCATTCCAATGCATGGGCTTTTGCACAGGTAATTGGTTTTTCCTCTACCATTCCTTTTTGTTTATATTTTTCCCATTTTAAATACCAAATATCTGTAGAGTGCTCAGATAAATAAGCATCAGCATGAATACCCCTGCTCTAAAGGCAAAACATTTTTCTGTTGTAAGAGGAGTTCCTACAACTGATCAACTTTTTTGGCCCATCATGGGCTAAATATCTGTCAATAGTCTGCAAGCCTTATAAAGTATCATATTTATTAGACACGCCATTCTTGGGACCTGAAGCTTGCAGGAAAATTTTGTAATTAATCCTCAGGCATTCAAATCCTTTTCCAAAATTAATTTTGCTTTTGAATTTTGTCTTTTAAGACACAGTCAAAGTCAAGTGCACTAGGACACTCCCTTAAAGGGAGAATTTATGTCTTGCAGAGCATCTCAGAGATTCAAATAGTTTTAAGTGCATACTATTGAGAGGGCTGCTGTATACCTAGACCTTACTTCTTTGTCACATACCATGTTGCTATACAAGAAAGCAGAAAATTCCAGGCCCTGACAATTTATGCTTTTGACTTGCTTTCCTCATTGGAGTCTCAAACGGAAAAATCTAAAGAATTAAAAGATAATTTAAAAAAATGCAGTCAAATTCTTTGTACAACCTCATGTGAGTTTTGGAGAAAGTCAGATTGTTTCACGTTTAAACAGAAACCTGTCACTACCCAACACAATGTAAACAAGTTATATAGGAGTTTACTGTTTCAAGCACCACTTCCATCTCGCTCTTTCCACTTCGTGACTCATTCACTGCATGTTTCAGTTATTTCCAAGACATACTGTATTACTCTATGTTCTCATAAACACTAAATGTTTTAAAGAATTCTTTACTATTAAGAAGTTGGCAATTTCAGTTCATGAAAGGACCGTAGGAGAGGCAATCGAGATTTCCAATACAAAACAGAATTTGACACTGGATGTGTAGAAAAAGAAGTGTAAACACCAAGGTTAACCTTGTACCTGAGTCCTCCCTTTCCCATTGCTGTTAAAATCTATTTCTTGCAATGGTTAACTCAGAAATGCAAAAATTAGACACCTGTATGCCAACTACACACAGCTGCATAGATCTTGCTGCTGATCCAACCATCTGCAAAATGCAGCAGCCAGTTAATAAAGAAATTCATAGCACTCTTACGAAACAATACTTAATTTGCCAAGTGCTGCCTGCAACTCAAAAGAGGCATCCGTTCTTTGGGATTCTTGATTAACAGCACTGGATTTAATTTCAGACCCTAAGTGGACAGGCCAGCCAGTTTTAGTATTTCTGAGTTTCATCAAGGGCCTGATACAAACCAGACTGGTTTTGATTCATACACGAAAACAGACAGGCTAGAAGAATCAATCTCACTGATACCTATCCATAATAATCCACATCATATTGACTTCTGCTGCATACACACAGTTCAATATATAGAAAATATGTGATTGGGGCCTTCTGACACTTTGAAATATATGTAACTGTATATACTAAGAATTTAGAGTGGGAACACTAAATTTAAAATTTAGAGTATTCAGCACTGATTTAACTGGGCCCTTATCAAAACATTCATTTCCTCAAAAGAAAAAGAAACAGACCAATGCTGTGCAGTTTTGAAGAAAAAAAGGATGAAGAAAATATACTCGGTACTTACAATAAAAATGATGGGCTGTTAAGTGATAAGGGATGATACAGATGATGTCTCCATCTGTTAAACTACATCCTTTTCTTGGAAACCAGCTCTGTGTAAACTGCAAATAGACAAGACAATATTTAATGAGAAAAGAATAGGATTCTGTGTATTGTAAGTATCACAACTGATTTTTTAACAACATTCCAACCCCAAAGCTTTTGGAAAATTACTGCTGAAAAATAATGAGATACAATAAAACTATGGTTAAAATGTGCTAAATTATGATGATCTGCGTGACACTCTCTATGTAGAATTAAGACGAAACATTTTCCAAAATGCTTGTTGATTTACAACCATTAATTCCTATTCTATTTAAATAAGTAATTCCTCCTGAAGTGTTTATTTCTAATCAAAGGGCATTTAAGATATTTAAAAAAAATTAAATAGCACCCACTTAACACTGTGTGTTCAGTAGACTCTTTCATCTCCCAAAATATACACACCAATTACCTTACCTTTTGTACAGACTATGCTATCCCAAAGAATCCCAAAGTGCTTTGCAAATATAATTAATAACATGGCATGTCAGCTTCCACTGCTGATACGCAACCATCATTTCTGAAACCGTCAGCTCTTGGCAATACTATGTAAATGTTTAAAACAAAAGTGAAGAATTCGTTATGTCTAGGGGGCAAATATAATCACTTAACTTGGAATTTGATCGGGATTAAGAACTGGGCTTTACAACCCAGCTCTTATTATTGCATTCCCATGGTATCTTGATGGTTAGCGTCCTTTAGCTGCATAATGGACGACAATGCTTGATTGGGTGACAGCATCAGAAGGAAGGGTGCTACACAATGAATAAGCCTGGTTTTTGTTTTGTTTTTTTTTCATAAGAGAGTTTAAACTTTCTTCTGCAAAATATGCATTTGGTATAGTTAAAAGGAAAGCAGTTTTGGAGTAGAGGTAGGTAGGCTCGTTGCAACAACTATAGCATCTAGACGCTATAGAGTTGACTATTGTAGCTACAGAGACCCAACACATTGGAAGAATCTCAAGCTGGTCACTTAGGCTATCAATACGGTCTGATACCATGGTAGCCCAACAAAGACTATCATAGGATATACTAACGCTCCTAAACACAGCACAAGGCATTACAGCTAGAATACATAATGATTTTATGGTTCACAAATTTTGTTTTATGAAACAATAAATTGTGTTTACTTTCCCTGGTTATAAAGGAGGATGTGAGAATTCCTGGGTTGTTCCAAAAATGTAAAGCAGGATCAGCAGTAAAAGATGTCGAAGCAGCAGCGTTTCCCTGAGAAGCAGCCAACTTAGAAGTGGAATATGGATTAGTGTCATCAGGAGCAGCAGCAAGAGCTGCACAGGCAGTCTGATGGGGCACTTTCCTCGCACATCATTCTGCAGCTGTACAGCTGAGCCACTCAGAAAATCACAGCTGAAAAATGTTGTCCAGAACTATCAAGCAGATTTGCACCTTCTCTACACTCTGAATTTTACAGGTTACTGAATAAAGATGAATGAATATCTTATGTAGCAGGTGTAATTTTGATCTTCAGAAAAGAAAAAAGTAGCTCCACTACTGTAAACAGTAATGGCATGAACTAGAGTTTGATGTGCCATACGGTATCTTTGCAGAAGTCTGTAATCTCTTGTTGGATGAAGAAAATAAAAGCTCTTTTCAAACAATTCAGTCAATCTCTTCTTCAAATTCTTTTTTATTTGTGAAAACTGTAGCTGGGAAGTCTCTAACATGTTCCGATATAATAAGGAAACACTCAATGAATTTTCTTCTTTAACATGTCATTTTGAGATTACCTAAATACTCTCATTAATTGTAAAGTAACACAAAATACACCAGAAATCAGTCTTCCACATTAATTCAGTGGTAGCATTAATTTCAGTCTCTATCTTTAACTGGCTATAAGCAACAAACCTGCAGGTAGTTTGTGTATCTACCTCTCTTAGTCGAAACTGGCCAGCAAGTTAAAAAATTATGAAGGCGTTGATTACTGAATGGCTGAAAGTCTGACTGCAAACACCATTTTTCTTCAGAAGTACAAAAGACCAACCAATATTTATACTGTAAAGTTTTTCAAGTGGCAAAAGATACTTAAATTTAAGCTGCACATGTTCAATAATGTATTTCATCAACTTTAAAACATTCTGAGTTACCATCGGGCAAATTTACATCACTCTACTAGGCTCAGTTAAAAAAAATAATATTCTGGAAGTCTGGGTTTACCTTCTAAGACATCTCAAGGCAGGCACCTGAAATTGCAAGTACCAAAAGTGATAGCACACTTTTGGAAACATAAGCTTCTATTTCCAAAGCACAGAATGTTATTATTCTTACTGACTTTCAGACATGAAAAAGCCTTAGTTATTCACCACACATACTCAGAACCACATGTCTAGTTTCTTTGCTCTTGTCTGGATTGAGTTGGTTTCTCACAGCATCTTTATTTCTGTCACTTGAGTTTGCTCCTATATATCTTTTGTGTTCTTATTAACATTCTAAAAAAGTTGAAGAATTCAAAGTAATAAGTGAGTTTTCCAATATGACTATCTATAGTATTTACCATTATAACATTAGCTTCAAAAGACCTTCATGCTACCTAAGGAGATGGTAATCCTTTGTTTTGCAAAGACTTCTGAACATTGAAGACTTTCTTGTGTTCTCCTTCTGCTTAAGGTGAAATAGCTTTGACCATGAAGAACACAGCTCTGCAAGATTTTAAGGTAAAGATACAATATGAAAGACGTCCTTATTCACAGACTGTCCATTCCACGGTGTAACACAATCACATGGCTTTTACTATTTAGCATGTCCTGGGATTAGGTGAAAAATAAGACAATTCCTAATTTTAATAGTAAAGAACAACTCTGACCAGAGACTTCCTTTACCCCAATGGGTTATTTCTTTGTGCCACCAGGAGACAAGTCAAATTCTTTGTCCCCATCCTACAGATGGGAACATTGAGGGAGCAAGACCAAATGACCTATCAAATCTGTGGATGGTATCAATATCACAAGCAGGAGCTCATAACTTCCAAATCAGTTCTTAGGCCACTGGCCAGTAGCCTCAAATTGTGATCATGGGCCCTTGCAAATAGTCAAATTGACCGTACAGTCATAATAAATATTCATATAAATTAGCCAATTCATTATTATAATTACAAGTTTAATCTGAATCCTGTATGTGTAATAAAATTTAGAACTACCCCAAATATGTTTCTCATAGTAGATTGCAATTTTTAATTTCCTGACACTCTGCAGATGTCAGAGAAGGGTTACTGCGATCCCTATGTCTTTTAATATGCCCTAAAGATAAGTGAATCAAGATGAAAAAATCCATGAACCAGAGGCAACCTCATTATCCATACTCTCTGTGCTGTTCATTTCCTAAGGACTGTTCTATATGAGGGAAATTATCTATATTCTATGTATACTATAGCAGGATACATCTATTTTCCATTTGCTACATTTTCCCCCCTCTGAACTGTACTCCCCCTGTTGGTACAATCAAAAGATGCCCACTTGTCCTCAAAGAGAAAAGTATAATGAACATCTAAATTTATGCATTTCATCCTATATTTTTAGCAAAATAAACAAAAAGTCAACATAATTGTTATATACTCTTAAAAATGAATTAGGCCTTAGCAGTTAGCTACCTCATTTTGTTCTAAAATTCAACAAACTCTGAGAAAATCTCTTTTTATACAATCTTTTGGATATGTCATTTGCCATTTATGTTTGATGGCCTTAAGGAAAAAAAAGTTACAAAAAGGTATTAATGCAAGTAGATAATAAAGCTGCATTCTATAAATCTATAGCAGCTTACAGTAATCATTAAAGCATGCAAAACTCTTTCATCTATTCAAAAATATGCAGTGCACAGAATGCCTGCTAAGGTGCATGACAAGTCAGAGTTAAATATATATTAATAAATGAATTAGCTTCATAAATAATAGCCATAATGACATTTTAGGAGACAATAAGTCTGAGGATTGTCAGAAAATGGTTGATGTATGAGCTTCACGTCTCAGTGATTCTTCAAAATGAATAGGCTTTGCGAGATAGTTCAGACCCACGACCAGCCTATTTCCTTGAATAATTTACTTGTTGTCAATTTGTACAGCCACATTACACATGCAAATTGTGCTGCCTGTGCAAACACCACTTGGAGATGATAAAAACAAATTTACGAAGGCTATAGAGGAAGGATTTATTTCACTTTCTCGCCCAGGTCAAGCAATACATGTATCTGACGATTGTGTGTACCCAATTTTGTTGTAATTATATCAGCAAATTATTCTTTATAATCTTATTATTTTTAGCAGTCTCCTTGTGCTTGGGATAATTAGCTTTCTTCACTCAGTGTAAAAACAATTCAACTTGCCAGCTAGGCAGGGCACAGCTCCATTATCTGTTTTGGGTTTAAATTTATTCCCTATATTCTTGGACACTTTGTGTAAATTAAAAATTTCATAGTCCCTAATACTGTACACGCTGTTCATTCAGTGATGAATTAAGGTCCCTAAACCTCTACGTTTGCTATTAGATATCTCACCCACTTTATATGTTAATCTGTGCTAATGAATTCCACAACCCCTAGCCACAGCGAGATGACTAAAATTATTACCACTTACAGAGATATGCCTTTTTCATTTAAAGTTCAATTCAAATTGCTCCCATAAACAGTCTGCCACACAAAGATACCTCCTTTAAAGAAGAGTTACTTACCTGTAAGTAGAGTTCTCTGAAGGTAGCATTATCTTTGGATACACATTCCTCAGCCACGTGACCTCTGGTTTGTGGCAGGGGGAAGCGGATCCATCCCTTGATAGTTAAGACTTTTTCCTCAAGGCACTTCATTACCTCTGCGGCTCCTGTGCCTCAAGGGTTATTTACACAACAGCCTGTCAACACAACTGCCCCTCGCCTTCTGAGGTAGGCCCTGGACCAGGCTGAAGAGCAGAGAGCCTCCTCAGAGAGGTGGCCGTTGCGTTGACGGAACATCTACACAGCAGCTTCGTACTGAACGAGTCTCAGGTAAGTGTCTTCTTCCCCCTCAAGATAGCTACCTATGAGCCTGTCATTCACCGCAAGAATAGCAAACCCAGTGAAACAAAAACACAGAAAGCAACCAAAAAGCTGGCACAGCGTTACACGTGTAGCACGACAACAATCACCCAGACGCCAGCTTGCCGATGGTGCAGCTACTTGCATTTCACGGACAGCCTGGATACACAACCAAAATTCTACCACCCTCAAAGGAAAATAATTTAGAAATGACTGTTTCCTCAGTAAAGGAGAACAGCAATACCCTCTGCTGAGCAATTGCGTTTCAAACCAGTAGAGGGCATTGGTATACATAGAGACTATATAGGTTCATTACAGTAGCTTGAAAAAATCAGCTTTATTTACATAAATAAAACAATAGCACATTTCAAATACGGTACGGAGTATCAAAACTAGCCCTTCAAAGTTAAATCAACACAAAATAAAACTAAAAAGATGGAGATTCTTATAAGACTTTCCAATTACATAGACCTTTATTGCAGTACAAATACTAAACTAATTAATTTTATCTAATATCCTTGAAAAGTAGTTAAAATAGTGTTGTTTGTTTCACAGACTAAATCAAGGAGAGGTTACGTACCTTGCCCTAGCTCCATATCTGAGTGCCACATGAAGGAACTCCTAGCTGTAAGGCTCACTATTGCGCTTCTAAATAACGCCAATTAATAGACAAAGAAAAACTCTCTGAGAGGTTAAGAAAACTGCTTTCTGACTCTTCTTATGTAAAAACAGGCAGATTATATTTCATTTAGTGATATGGCAGAAGGATTTTTCTCTTCTATTGTCAGAGCAGAGGAAATGTATTCAAGATCCCAATCCAGCATATGGACTTTGTGTCCATTACAATAAAATTGGGATTGATGTATTTGGATCGCTGAAATTTGTCCTATACTAGGTGAAGACCTCATATAGGTGTGATGTCTATATTGCAGTGAATTATATGGCTCCAGGTCCCGTAAAACATATCCTATACTCAAAGTAACAGATGTAGTTGTAGCAACAGAGGGGTCAGGTCAGCAAGCACAACAGTCATCAGGTCCCAAGTAGCTGAATAAATGCTATGGCACTTAGTGAGAAGTGAAACTTCATACCCTTGTTGCCCTACTGTAGCTGGTATCCAAACAAGTTAGGTTAAGGTTGGTATGAGTACGTCTACAACAGCTCAGTTATGCTTTGCCTTCTTCAGAAACTTGTTTTAAGAACCCATACCATTGGCACCTTTAAGTGCTTACACTCCCTGCAAGATTAATTAGTCTAATTGTTATTTGTTCCTTGGTTTGACATAATATCTAAAATCTGTCACATACCTTCAGTGGCAACTTAAAATTAGTTGTCTAAAACTTCTCTACCTGTTTGTGCTTGTTCCCCTCTTCCCTGTTCACACCCACAGTATCACCACTCTTAAAACAAAATCTGATCTGCTTTTGAATCGGTTCCTAAACTGCCATACTATTCAATGGTCATAATCAGAATTAATCCCCACAAAATACAGGACTGAAAGCTGTGGTGGTTTAATAATTTGATCAGATATCCCCAGCTGACGGAAGGGAACATCTGTTATGAAGGCTGACCCTTTGAAAACTGGCCTGACAGTTTTAGCCTTCCAATGCAGCCCTTGCCAGTGTCTGCCAATGCCCTGAATAGTCCAAATGAGATCAAACCCTGCAGTTTATGCTTGCAATAGACAAGCATGATGAAAACGCTTTCTACCTGTGAGATACTGAAGTTGAAAATATGTTGCTCATTCCTTACAGGAAGCCTGTGGTAAGAATGATAACTGAGTGCAGATCTTCCAGGCTTCAATCAGGAATTTTGAACAAAAGATCTTACTTCCTCCCTGAATACTAACTGTGTGCTAATACTTTAGAGATGTCTTTTTTTAAAAAGTCAACAAAGCAACCTGCTCATGTGCTGCTGATGCTTAAAACCACGGACATTTCTTTCTGTATCTATGGACAGAATTTTCATAAAAATGCAAACCTCAGAGGAACAAGGACATAGTAAATGACGGTATGACAATGTTCTCACTGAAAGCTCAGGGCTTGATCCTACATTGTTCAGTTATGTAGTGCTGTCAAACAAGAAAATTTAGAAGCATCTGAGCAGACCTGCTCTGATGCTGCATAACAAAGAGCCCTGTGGACTGACCACGGAGCTCTTCTTGGCTAGTAGCAGTACAAGGACTAAGAAGGGAGCACATAGCAAAGCTTCTCCACTGTACACGGGGGATTGTACTCAAGCCTGTTTTTCTTCAGAA
This sequence comes from Haliaeetus leucocephalus, assembly GCF_000737465.1. Taxonomy (NCBI): domain Eukaryota; kingdom Metazoa; phylum Chordata; class Aves; order Accipitriformes; family Accipitridae; genus Haliaeetus; species Haliaeetus leucocephalus. The sequence goes on from NW_010972620.1 coordinate 2,137,731, forward strand.
TACTATTCTTTGTTACATCCCTTTCCATTTTTTTGCCTAGTGTCCTTGAGAACATGGGAATGAGAACACAAGGGGACTTGAGACTTAGATCAATTGACAGAAAACAATCCTTGGTATATAAGCCAACTGCACGCACACGCGGCCAACTTGTGTTGCAGTGTAACAGCTCTGTGCTCTCTGCTGCACACTCGTGGCTTAATCCAAACCTAAATGAAGCCGATGGAAATCTTTCTACTGACTTTCACAGGCTTTCGATCAGGGCTCAAGCAAGGGCCTGGCTGGATTAAAGTCTTACTTAGAATGAGGTAAAGACAGCTCAAATTACACAACATCATTACTACTTACAATATATACTATAGAATATTTACTAATATACTTTAATGTACGGTCTTAGATAATGTTCTTTGGAGATTTCCATTAATTGTCTCTGTGATGGTTCTTGTAATGTTTGTTTAGCAAGAATTAATTTGGTTCTTATATGGCACAGTACATGGTAAAAAAACCCCTCTGTAATCCTTTTAACTGACTTTAAATGCTCATTTGAATATAATTATTTTAAAGAAATAATAAAAAGTATTTTTTAAGTTAGCAACAAATTAAAAGTTTAGGAGGAAAACAGGTTATTTTATTGTCTTTACATCTCTCTTTAAAATCATATTAATTTTCCTTTCCAACACTATTTTATTGTATTAAAATATAATCATGCTAGAAAAATTTCTCATTATGTTAGCAAAAATGAATACAAGGTAGATAGTATACTAACACAATAACTGTAATCTGCTAATACAATAAGGCCTTCCTATTATGTTTAAACAAGAATTCACTCCTTGATCATTTCTACTTATTTCCAAAACACTGTCTCAAAAGGATAAAATGTAGCATATTTCCATGCTTAAGAAAAAGTTTCTGATGTCCTCACTTACTGCTAAAAACCAAGGAACAGCTAATAATGCATAATTTATGTTGTAGTAGATTCCATTTCTGTACTAGGAAACTGTGTATATTTTGTGGAAATAAGCATGTACATGATTATTTATGATAAGCTAAACATGGCTTCAAGCACATGTCTGAGGAAATAGTTCAGGCTTTCACCATGTCCTGAAGCCCAACAACCTAACCTCTAGCCGGTCTGAAGAAAAGAATTCCACCGTGAGAACCTGCTGTGAGGATGAGGCATGTACACAGCCCTTAGCTTTTCTGATACCTGACAGATCTGACCACTTTTGTTACAGTTACTCATTAAGAAAGTGTTTCAAAAGAACCCAAGCAATGTTGAGTTTTGTAGACCATAATCAATACTTTTTACCCAGAAACTAGAAACACTCTTTCACTAGCTCCCTTTCAGTGCTGCTATATGAAAATAAGCAAAGGTGTGGAAAAATGCTCTGTTCAGGCTTGATACAGTGCATGTTGCCAAACGTGGTGGTGGTATGAAGAGTCCATCCTAAACAGTATGAGGAGTAAAAATAGCACCAGAAGCACAGATTTGTTACCCAAATGAATACAGGCTATCCTCTTCTCAAGCAACCTTGCTTAAGACTACCTCAGGACAGCATGAACTAGAAGTACCATAGTGCTGTACACTAATACTTGGTTACTCTACAGTAACAATAGAAAGACCAACCCCCAGATGGGCTGTTTCCAATTCCTGAGCAGAGCGTGTGCTTTGCTCTACAGAGATTCCCATAGCGGGAATCTCATATTCCTATTGCCACAAGACAATACATCTGACAAAGTAAACTATAACAACTGGGACTCAAAGTAGTATCCAAGTAAATATCCAACAGCAGAAGGTAAAGGTAGGGAACAGAGATACAGAGAAAATCACCTAGAACCTGAAAATTCATAGCGATCCTGAAAGATTCAAGTTAAACTTGATGTTACATCTAATTGCAGTAGGCCTTCTTTCTAAAGTTCAAGTAGTTTTTAATAATATCATCAAAAATAGCTAACCTGTAATTACTGTGTTGCCCTAGTTCGATGTTCCACAGGAATCTGGGAGGCATGACTCATTTCATTCACAGGAGTCATTGTTTGGCAGGTCTCCAGGACAGGAATTCAAGTGAGAAAGGAAGGTTGATCAGTTGACCAAAAGGAAATAAATCACATGATTTGAATATTTGCTCGACATGGAACAGAAAATTGGCATGAGAAGAATTCGACACTGAATCAAGTTTTGGACACAACAGCAGCCCTCACAAATTTGATGTAGGCACATCTGTGTTGGTCAAAAGGGTGTGCTGCCTTCTCCTTTCTTCCCCAGATAAAAAGACTCTACATATGCATCCTTTCAACAAAAAAACAATAAGTTGCAAATTCTGTTCAGTAACCAACAATCTCTTTTGCTGCTTCAGCAATCACTGACCTTTTGAATACAAACGCTTCTGGATTGCTGAAAGCCAGGGAGGAGCTTTTTCCACCTTCTTTCTCATAGAAGCACCTGGGAGAAGTCAGAATTTGCTGTGAGAGAACTGGAGATTATCCTGAAATTTGGCTTTTTAAATTACAAATACAGTGAATTTGTAATTATCAAATTAAATGCAGGTGAACATTTGAGTGCTTCATTTGTGTGCACTACCAGTGCCAATTTGTGCCACAAATTGGCTTGTGGATATTAAATGAGGAGCACAATGTTTGGATACAAATCGCGTCATGAAATTAAACTTGCCCTCTGAAAATGTATCCCTACCAAAGATATAAATTTACAGGTCATAAAGATGTCACACATCTTTCAATTTTTGGAGTGTTCTCAAATTAGCTCACATTAAGAAAATATCATGCAGCCTAATGGTCTAACATCTTGCTAGAACAAATGGCAATTAATATCCAATATCAATACATTTATCAATTACCACTTATCTGTATATCAATTATTAAATGTAAATAAAATAAATCTCTTAAAAATTGATTTCCCAGATGAGAGGAAAATCTAGTTAGCAAGCTGAGTGTGAAATTTACATGTAGTTCATGAAAAAGTGATTACTTACGGAATTAATTGATTTTAGAAATGAATCTGAGGATGTAAAATTATGGCATAAAAAGGAAATTAATCTGAAGATCTGTTTTATGTCCATGAGAAAGGTGTGTAGTTTTTCCTTCCATGCACAGCCAATCCCAGAAGCTGTGATCCACCAAGAAATCCCTACTTAAAGCCATATTCCCTATTACCCATCTTCATAACACTTAAACTCTTGCCCCTTTTTCATTCCCCTCATCAATGAACTGTTTGTCCACCACTGGGTTGTGTCCTGATTTGGTGTCAGCAATTCCTTTCTCAGTAGTCTTGATACTGAGATTTAGTTTTCAACCTGTCAAAACATCACTCAAAAATGCATCTTCTTACAGACACATTTCAGTGCTAGTGATGTTAGCCTTATCCCTTCATCTTTTTCTTGCAGTTTCTCTATGCCTCCCTTCCCGTTGCTCCTTACGTGCAAGATGTTCTTGCTGAATTCTATTCAGGCTGCTCCTAAATACGTGTTTCATCTGCCTCACCTATGAAAGCTGAAAGGACTAGGTGTAAGAGAATCTTCCAAATAAGCAAGTCCTTTACTGAATGCTCTCATAGACTTACTGTTCACCTTTGAAGCACCTAGCACAGTGCTATTTAGCTCAGAATTCCCAATGAGTTTCTAAGAGCTTTTCCACATCCTTAGAGCAGTTTAAGGAAAATATGAGCTTTGATGCTGGAAGACGATCCACAATGAACAACCTTGCAAGATCCGGGACTAACATTTTTGAGGTTTTCTCTGTACCACATTAATCCAAGACACTAGTGGGAACTTGAAAAGGATTTTTCTATCCTTGAAGAGTAAGGCTGCTAACCCTAGTCATCCTGTCCCATGTGCTGGTTTTGTCTGGGACAGAGTTAATTTTCTTCATACTAGCTAGTATGGGGCTATGTTTTGGATTTGTGCTGAAAACAGTGTTGATAATTCAGGGATGTTTTCGTTACTGCTGAGCAGTGCTTACCCAGAGCCGAGGGCTTTTCTGCTTCTCAGCAGGGAGGAGGCTGGGGGGGGCACAAGGAGTTGGGGGGGGACCCAGCCAGGACAGCTGACCCCGACTGACCCAAGGGATATTCCAGACCATATGACGTCATGCTCAGCACATAAAGCGGGGGTAAGAAGAAAGAAAGGGGGAACATTCGGAGTGATGGCGTTTGTCTTCCCAAGTAATGGTTACGCGTGATGGATCCCTGCTGTCCTGGAGATGGCTGAACACCTGCCTGCCCGTGGGAAGTGGGGAACGAATTCCTTGTTTTGCTTTGCTTGCGTGCACGGCTTTTGCTTTCCCTATTAAACTGCCTTTATCTCAACCCGTGAGTTTTCTCACTTTTACCCTTCTGATTCTCTCCCCCATCCCACCAGAGGGGAGCGAGCGAGTGGCTGTGGGGGGCTTAGTTGCCGTCCGGTGTTTAAACACAACATCCCAGCACTAACACTTAGGTATTGTATAAATTACAAGGTTTAATTTTGGAATAGGCGCCGCAGTCCTTTATATGGCAATGAGGATCGCTGTAAAACTTGTCTCCTGCCTTCCTTCCAGAGCACCGCTGTCAATTCTGACAAAGCCACCTCCCCTTGCCGCCACACACTCCTGGAGCCCTCCTGGGTGCGAGGAAGTTGCTCTGTCCCCCCCGCCCAGGGCGGCCTCACAGCGAGGAGGGGTCCCATGCCCCCCCAGACCCCGGGAAGGCGGCACCTCACCCCCCGGGGCCGGCTCCCTCGCCCCGCCGCAGGCCGCCCCGGCCCGCCCCCCCGCCAGCCCCCCGCCCCGCCCCGTCGTCGTGGAGGCCAGAGAGGCCGGGCCTGAGGCAGCAAAGCGCTCGTTGATTGGCTGCGGGGCAGAGTCCAATCGGCGGGCGGGGTGTTCCGGCGGTGACAAGATGGCGGCCAGGTAAACAGGGCCGGGAGGGGAATCCCGGCGCCGGGGCCGGGGTGCGGGGAGCCGGGGGGGGACGCGGGCAGGTCGGGCAGCGCCGTCGGGCTTGCGGGGGGCTGGAGGGGCGGGCGGTGCCGCCTGCCTTCCCCCGCCCTGGAAGGCTGGGAGCGGCGTTGCTCTCCTCGTCGCTTCGTCCGGAGCGGGCTGCCCTCGCTTCCCCGGCCTACCGCCTTCCGCGGGCGGGCTCTTCTCTCCCTCTCCCCCCCTTCACCCTTTCCCCGGGGGCCGGCGGAGCTCGCCCGTGGCCGGCCTTGCCCGGGAGGCGGTTGCGCTGTCCCGGGAGGCGATGGCGTGGAAGGGTTGGACGCGCTCTCCCGGGGGGGGACGGGACGGGACAGGAGGCGTTTGCTGCGGTATCGCCCTTCAACTGAAAGCAGCTATAAACAAATGCCGAGTGGCAAAACTTCAAAGAGCAAGGAAGGGGAATTAAAAAAAAAAAAGCTAATAGCTTCAACCTGTGTACTTAAATTCGCTACTTCTCTCTGAGATCGTAAGTATTAGAAGCTTTGTAATGTGCTTGTTTAAAGCATCTAGTGATAGTTACTTTTCTCAAGAGAAATTAAAATATTTCTGATGATGTGTTTTGCTGTTTCTGTTTCTCTCTTCTGCAGGCTAATTATGTTTTTATCTTGGAATGGGTGAGCTCACATAACTCTAGCGTCTTTGCAGTGACTTGAAGTGGCTTGGACTTGTTTAAACTGGAAGATGTGGAGCGGACTGTTACCTCCAGGACTGAATGAAAGTGATGCTGACTTAAGTTCTGATGATGGAGATGAGTCGTGTAGTTCCTTTTCAAAGGAAGATGCAAAAGGAGGTATTGAAAGGGCTCAGCTTTCTGAATTCCAAGAGAATGGACCTGAAAGTAATGCCATCAGTGAACCCATTGTGATATCAGTGGCAGATGGAGAAAACGAATCTCAGACGTGCCCTTCTGGAATTTCTTTAAATATGTGGAATGTGGGTATCATTACAGGTCTCCAAATGTCCAGGGCATAAATGCAACATACTTAAAAGTTGAATGGCTGATTTTTAAATTAAAATAACTCAGTGTTGAATATTTGATATACAAATCTGCAATGCAATAAAATATGATCAAAGTACAGTCATCGTAATATACCTTATATTGTTTCAAGTAGGGTGGACAGGAATTTAGATAGGAAGTGAATATAGCTTTTTTTTTTTTTTCCCACTAGTGCAATGGTGATTGAAAGCACGGCAAGGAGGTGTTTGGCTAACTATACAGTTCCCTGAAGACTTGCATTTTCAGTAGCGTATGGGCTCAGATCTTCTTTGTAACTGCTTTCTGCAGCTAAGAAACTGTAACTGTTTCTGTAACTGCTTATACAGCTAAGTGTATCAGCTACTGTACTGGTGCTGCATATCTGTGAAGTAGAGGTGTACCCTTCTGCCTTCTATAGGGGTTAGTTGCAGGCATTCAGACTCATAGTTGCTTATAACCTCTTGATTTTCCTGTTGCATGTAAAGCCTGGAAAAAAAACCCCAATCTGTGTTTTAGGCTTTTGAGCCAAAATAAGAATTGGCAGAAACCATTGATCCATGTAGGTAGCCTGCTGTGCAAAGACTGTGCTATCAGTAATACTTGGACTACAAACTGCCAGCTAGGCAACAACAATACATTGAATAGCTCAGGAGTGCACAGCCAGCACAAGTGTATTCAGTGTCATGTCCCATGAGAAGACCATTGGGTTTGAATAGTTCTGGGATTTAGGGAGGGCAGAAAGTCAGAGAGAGGTGATGAAAGATTAGAGCTAATTCCAGTCTGACACCATCAAAGTTGGATGTTCTCAATGCATAAATTTTAATGTAATAGATATAACAAGGTACTGTGGATGAATAAGATTTTAGCACAACATTTCTCAGCACATTATGTAATTTTTTTTAAAATGGGGAAAAAATTTAAAAATACTGATTTGCTTTTTCTTAATCTTGTAGAAATTTGTGGAGCTTCAGAAGAAAAACCGTGAAATGAAGACCCAAGCAAATCAGGGAAACAAAAGCCGAAAAAGAAAGCGCCACAGAAAAGGTGTTTTATATAATTACAGAATTTATTTTCTCAAAAATGTATTCGTATCAAATACATTGGAAGTGCTGGTTGGTGAGAGGTTTTTTTGTTGTTTTTTTTTGTTTGGTTTTGGTGTTTTTACCAAGAATTGAATGCCTGAGTAAATGTACTCTAGCTATTATCTAGGATTTTATTTTTCCAGTTGTATACATCACTTGTAGGACTAGGTTGTAAATTGCTGCTTCAAGTAATACATTTGTCCACTTTTTAAAAAGAAGGTAGAACTTACTCAGTACTCTTTCATAATGGCTAAGTGTATTTCAGTAATTCTATAAAACATAGTTTTGTGTATTCTGGTTAGAATTTCTTCAAAGATATTGTAGGAGCTTCTTCGTATGAAAAGTCTTACAGCTGAGTGGTTTAAATCCGTGTGATCATTGGCTAAAAGTCCTAGTGTGTCAATCTTTCAAAGGAAATGTGACCAATTAGAGTTCTGTTAACTTCATTGGATGCTGTAGGGTATTACTGTGTAATGTTGGATTTTATTTTCTTTTTTCCCCTAGAAAAACAGAAAAAGAACGATGAAGTGACTAAGAGGTATAATCAGGTCAATGTGATTATCTGAGGTCTGTTTTTAATATGACGCAAAACCTGTAAAAAGCTTGACTGCATGCATGGCTAAAGCCTAGCTTTGAACATCATGTAAAATATCTGCTGAAGTTGTTCAGTGTCTCTGTCGGACAGGCTGAATTTGATTCCAGTGATTGCTTGATGGAGTTTATTGCTTGATTTTAAAAATATCACAACGTATTATTTAATGTAACTTAAAATGGACTTAATGTTACTCCTAATGATGTTTTGCATGGAATTGCGTACAAGCTTGCTTTCAAGATTGTGGCATTATGCTTACACAGGGGAAGGAATAACTAATTTCACTTCCATTAAAAACTGTGAATGGCTGAAAAGACCATGTCTGCCAAATGGAAGCATTTTTAGTGTTGAAAAGAATATTACAGGTTGTGGAAAGGGAACTGGTTATATTAATAACTTTTTGTTGTTGTTGTTTGTTGTAGTCAACAGTTGGCAAATGAAGACAAATGGAAAGAACTTACACAATACTTTGGAATCAATGATAGATTTGAATCACCTGTGGATAGCAAGGCTCCACAAAAGGTGACTGTTGATACAAAACAATGTCAGCTTCTACTTGGCAGTAAAAGACCTCAGCCTTAACTGAGATAGGAATAAAACTGAGACTATTTGAAAGTGAGTAAATGATCAAGTCACTCTGAGGAAGGATAATTTTGTGCACATTTTTAATTCATTTCCTTTTAGATACAACGTGAATCGTACTTGGATTGAAAGGTTTATGTGCTTTTTTTCGAGACAGTGTCCATGCTTGTTTCCTGTCTGGTTTTTGGTTTCTGTTATCATGAGACAGAAGACCTCATATGCATTGTTTGACTTTTTTTTTTTCTCCCCTTTTGTTTTTTTAGTCATGTTCTAACTTCAAACTGTGTCAAACCCTTTAGTTGACACCAGTGGTTATAGGAATTAGAGAACCAAACCTACCATACAGTTTTACTGGACTTATAACACATTCTGTTCATAAATATTATTGTGTAACCAGTCATATTTGAAATAACTGGTACAACATGATGGACAAGTTAAGAAACTCATTATATTGTGAGTTCCTCGTAGCACCGTTTGTCCTGTACTTTTCCTGGTAAAGGCCTGTATAAGTTCTATGACATCAAATGATCTATTAGCTGCCTTTATGGTAAATTTTGTATTTTTCATTTGCTTGAAGTAAGTTTCTGCATGCAAATCATGAGACATTGTCAATTCTGAGTTCTTACTTTTGGTGGGTATTTAGTTGTCATTAAATTGCTCAGGATAGATCTGGAATGAGGTCCAAAGTGTTAAAATGCAGATGCTTTCCACAAGTTTAGAGAGTTTATCAGTCAGGGAACTTATGTCTCATTAATTTCAGAAGAGACATGTAACAATTTGCTATCACTGCAACTTCCAGCTGTGCACTTCTTTTTTTTCTCTTTTTTTTCCCAACTTTCACCTGAATAATTCAAGTGCAGTATTTGCAGATCACTGTTTCTCAAGAATTGTTTCCTTTTTTGCTTTTATCTTTTAAAAAAGTGTATGTTACGAAACTGTCAAATGGGTTTTCTTTAGCATCACTAATATTTAAAAGCAGTGAGGCTGTAAATTGTCTTTTGTTATGAGAGTGATTTTTGTGTGAAATTCTGAAGTCAGTGCCTACTGCTGTGCTACCTTTCTGTATTCCTTCAGAAGTTTCCAACTATAATTTCCAGTAAACATTTACTTTTTATGGTTACATTATTTGTAAATGTTGTCATTAAACAAGTTATGTTACATTGATCATGAAGGTTATTTTTTTACTTTCAGAGGTTAAATTCTGAAGCTTTTTCATTGTTTTCCATAGGACTGCTAGAATTTTTAATTTATTAGCATAGTGGAGTGGCACTATGCCAGAACTCAGGTTTTGGATAAAGATAAGATCTTAGAACTGTAACGATACAGTAGTAATTGCCATTCTTCATGTTACCTGACACATATATTTCACATTTTGTTTAGAAAGCTCCAGGGATGGAAGAGATAAGCCAGATCTTCAGATGAAATTTTATTGTGACAGGCATAAACTAGTCCGTGTAATTTTTTTAACCTACAGTATTATCCTGCATGTAAGGTGGAACTAATGCAATGATTTGTGCTCAGACAGCCTTTCAGTGAATTCTTAATTATACTGTCCATTACAATACATAGACAAAGTGATTTGTGTTACATAGAAATTACAGGTTTATGCAGTGTCTTGAAGAATTTTATGAAAGAAGTATTTTTAGAAAGGAGATGCTCCCTTTAAACGTGTTATTTCTTTATTTGTCCTAAAAATATTTGCTTTTCTTTTTCTAGTCTGGCCTTGAACTTAGCATAGAGAAGTCTGTGGCTGAAGGTGACATTGATAAGGCTGAGGAGCTGAGTGATAGATTAGCCATTCGTGAGGTAAGTGCGCTATTAACAAAAGCTCTGAGGAAGCATTTAGTTTTGTACACCTGTACAAAAAGTGTCATAACTAAAATAGCATTGAGGATTGTTTGGGGTATCTTTCCTGTTTCCTAAGCAGATTTCTGTCAGTACTTGAAGGATTTTGCTGCTGATCTAGTAATGCTTGGACAGCTGTAGCTATGGATAAGAATTGAAAATAGAACCGTGAATGATCTCAAGTAACTGTGCTTTAAAGCCTTCATGCCAACTCCACAAGTCAGAAGAGTTGGCAACTATTCATCTATATTGAGCTTTTGGTTGTTCTGTATGTTGCAAGCCAAGAAAACAGGAGTAGGATGTTCCCTTCCAGTGAGTTCCCTGTGCCTCAGATTTTTCTTTGCATTCCCTCCCCAATAAGCTTGGGAGGCGTGAAGAAAGGTAGTGATTTAGCAAGTTTAGAGCAAGACATGCCCAAATAAGGACAGATAACACTCAAACTTGTGCATCAGTGCTTTCTTCCTGCGTATTCATGTGGTTGGGAGTTGATGGCTGGAAGAATTCTGAAGAAGAAGAGTGAGAGTAGGTAGATGTCAAACATACTGCTGTAGCCTTAGAATGATGTTTATAGAATGAACAGATTTTTTTTCTTCCTTTTCATCATTGTTAGATTTTTTTGTTTTGAGATATGCATTTATATACTAGGTGAGAGAAACTCCATTTTTTCAAGATGTTGTCTTGTTAGTTGGTTTGTCTGGGTAATTTTATGAAGGCTATGCTGCTCTTTCCTACAAAAAGTGGACCCTTTAAATTTGTATGTAGTGCTGAATGAATACTTAAACTGGTGAGGAATCTACCAGATACCTCTGGTAATTGCAACTTCATATAAAAAATAGTTAAATTGGTGCACGTATGGTAGGTGGTAGCAGCTGAAGTACATAATTGAAGTCCATGAAGGCTGTTGTGCCCACTGCTATTTGTGTGCAGGGGAGAAAATGCAAAGAAAGAAAATTAGGTTTAAAAGATAGTTGGAATAGTTTTGAAGCCACGTCATAAAAAAAAATAACTAAGTACTATTTGAGGTGAGTGGAGTAGCTATAATTTTTAAGAAGTCTGATTTAGAATATTTGTAATTTAAATTATATAAATTTATATTGGAAATTAATTATATATTTTTTGCTTTCATTATTCTATCTTGCATACTCTTCTATCTTCATGGAGTTAATGGAAATTTTCTGTCCACTGTATGTACTAGCAAAATTCAGAGGTATTAGAAAAGCATTAAAGACAAATTGTGAATGCTTCTCATTCTCATACAAATATTTAAAATGTTTCCTAAGTACAGGGTTTCAATCTAAGCTTTAATGTAAAATTATAGATTTAGATCTGTTTAATACAATATTGTGATGGCTTTAAAGACGGATGGCTTTTGAAATGGGAAATATAGTTCTTGAGGTTCCCTAAATAAGGTTAGGTAAAACCGCTCCTCAGTGCGTGTACTTATACAGTTGCCAAACTCCTACATTTAGTCACTCAGGGCAGTTTCTAATGACTAGACTCTTACCTGCTTTTTTACCAGTGATCACAAAACTTCAATCTATAAAGATAACAGCTATTGACAGTGATAGGAATGTGTCCTAATGTTCCCTTTAAGTCTGACCAGCTTCTCACTGTGATACTGTTATATTACCTTTCATGTCTACAATATGAAAAACACTTGCTGTTCTCCTTCGCAAATGTCATTATCCCATCTGCTCTAAAGTGGTTAGAGTATCATAATCAATAAAACATACTGAGGTTCTAGTGCAAATTGTTTGACTATAAAAACAAATTAATGTAAGAAGTTTTAAGGTTTTGTAATATTTATGATAAACTGTTATCTGATTTCAGTAGCCATGGGATTGTACAACATCTAGCATATCCCAGGTGCTACAGCAATGTATTATTATTTGTGGAACATTAGCTCCAAATTGTTGACTTTCAAATATTAGCATGTTGTAATTCTGAAAACAAAATGCTTGAAACATTATTAGTATTCACAGCCTTGACTTGGTTTTGGTTAAGTGGGTTTATCTGAATAAATAGTATGTTGAAAGAAGGAAAACTCAAATGACTGGCTTGATCTCACGAGGACTTCTGTCGAGGCAGAATCCATGTGAATTCACTGGGGTTCTCTATTGTTGTGAAGATGTGCTACATAACCCACTGCAAGATTCATTTTTCTTTGTGGTTTTAGGAAGCTGTATTTTTTTAATGGATCTTTTAAAATACTTTTTATTCTAAAGAAATCATTCTAACAGTGACTAATTCTGATTCAGTGAAGAACTTTAGAATTTGATTATGGAAGAGGTTGATTAAAAAAACTATTGTTTTGTATATAAGTACAATTAATAAAATACTGCTTTCATATTGTATAGTATTGACTCAATTGCTACTTTCCTTCTCTTTGCAATTTGAAGAAATGCCCCTTTTAAAACTCATTCTACATAATACTTCTTAGAAGTGAGTTAATTTTTGAAGTATGTGGCTATTTGTATCCTTCTAACTTCCAAATGCAACACAACACTGTAAGGAAGTCAGGCATGGAACTATACTATGAGTGTATTGAAATACACCACTTCTGAAGTCTAGAGAAATAAGTCGATGAATTACTGTTCTTTTATCTCAACTTCATCTTTTTACGTATAGTTTTCATTTTTCTTGAGCAGTGTTGCAGGGTTGGGGGGCAGGAAGTATATGAGAAACAGCTGCCTTCTGTTTGGGGTACAGCCCCCCTTGCAGCCATGTGAAGAATGTTCTATGGGTAGGTGTTCTTTTTGAAATCAGGTGTATGGGGTTTTAATCGGCACCATTTTCTTTTGCAAGAAGCAGTGACTGGAACCTGCTGATAAAGCTTTTGCTTTGAGGCACAGATCCCAGAGTTCTTAAAGCCGTTTCCTGCCTTAATAAGTGAAACTAATTTTTGATGTATAACATTTATAAGCCTGTGAAACTGATAGGGCAGCTTCAGTATTTAGAAAAATGAAGCCAAAAATAAACAGATGATGAGAATAGGCAGTAAAAACATGTCCTAAAAAGCAAAGGAATGCCAAAGTGATGCTGTCAATGTGCTACCGTTATGACACAGTGAGAAAAGGTTTTTAAAAATCAGATTCCTTTAAAATCAGTGATGATTTAGGCAATATGCATAATCTAGCAGCTGTGAGTGGATCACTGAAATTTACATCCTAAAAGCCTAAATGATACTGCTTCAAGGTTTTGGGTCTTTTGGTTTCCACGTGGTACTTGTTGCAGGTTCTTTAAGGCAAATGTTGTATTGCTGTAAAGGAGGCTTTGGGCAATATATTATTTGTTGCTTTCTTCTGCTTTGACAAATATGTACAAATGCTGATCTTAAAACTCCCTAATCCAGTAGCATTTGACGTTTTAGACTGAGGGAAGTTAGAACTTGGATACCTTATGCATGAGGCTCTGTATTTATGAGTGTCTGTATATGTGGATTCGTATGTAGCTTTTGAGACTAGCTAAAAATGTGTTACCCCCTTTTTTTTATTGGCAGTTGCATTTCTATTAAAAAAAAAATGAAGCGTACTTATGTGGTGATGATATTCAGTCTAATCTCTTGGCAAACCTCACTACAAAGTATTACCCCTTGTCTCTTGTCATCCTAGTTTGTGGACTAGCAAAGTGATTGTAGTGAGTTTGGGAGTTATCAGGGTAGCAGATCTCTAACTGTAGCATCCCTGGCCATCCTCACAGCATGTTCTCTTGTGGGGTGTTCTGCTTCACTAAGGGTTCTAGTGGTACTGAAATTCTTGATTGCATTATTTTATATATGAGTGAAATTCTTCCTGAAAGAATATGGGCATGTCTATATTTTACAGAAAAATTTAGGCCATCAATAACTGCTTCTTTAGCTAGACTGCTTGTAGAACCCAGTCTAGATTGAGCATCTAAGTCCTGTGATGCAGTTACAGTATACAAGATCAGCACTCCTTTGATATATGTGTTGAGCATCAACATAATGCAGGTGGGTCATACGGCTTAATCTTAATTGACTATGGATTCTTAAACACACTGTTGGACTCCATTATTTGATACATACAACATAGTATTATTAATATTAAATAACTAGCAATTCATTGCAGTGTGCATGGTGTAATATGCACAGTTAAGGTTTATTATTGTAATCCAGTTGCCATCTTTGTTGTAACATTCTAGGGCTTTCAGCATTGGCAGAGTCCTTCATGTGTTAAAGTTCTGCTTTTCAAACGTAGGATGGCATACCTAAAGCTGTTGTTTGAACACTACATTTAATGATGACTTGTTTAACTTGAGAGGTACCAGTAGAGGTGTTAATATTAATGTAGGACTTACCCCCAAAATTCTGAACGTTTTAGAAGGAAAGTTGTTGAGAGAGTGAAGTAAATGTGGACACTTAGCTGGGCTGAGATAAAATGGTTTTCTTGGTGATGCTCTAGGATAGTTGAGATTTAATGGTAGCAGGTACTTGGATAAGTAGCTCTGAACAGACACTTGGAATTATGTCAACTCTTCTAACGCTTTTGAAAAACCTTTTGGAATAGTATCTTGAAATGTACTTTAATTGTTCCTACTGTGTTTGTGGGAATCTGCCTAGATTTTTTTTTTTTTGAGGAATAAATGTTGATAAATTAAAGCACTGTGACTGTGCGTAGTTGGAGGTGTTTATCCTTATGAGTAAGGATGGTATGTGGAGATGTCTGGTAATTTCACTTTGCTGTAAATCAGTTTCAATTTGGAATGATGCTTGTAAAAGTTCTTTTCCTAATTAAACCAAATAATTTTAAAAGATTTCCCCCACCACACCTAATATATAAACCTGAAAATATTTTCCAGACTTTTTTTCCCCTAGAGAAAGAACTTTTAGTAGTGCTGTTGTACTCAAATCATTGTGTGGTGTCTCAAGAAGCAGAATGCAGATTTCTTGTGGCTCTAGTATTCTGAGAACTAATCTGGCTAAACCTCAAACTCTTGTGTTTGCTTGCGGTTTTTGTGTTAACTACCTGGTAGGTAGGTGCCACGTTGTCTAAGAGCACATTAGCCTGAGGACTTGAACACAATAAAATAATCTTGACCATATTAGACTTAGCTGTCAAAAGGAACTTTTAAAATATTTTGTAATTTAGTGTGCTAAATTACTGGAGTAGTTGTCAGTCTCTAAATAGGCTTTTTGACAGCACTGTTCCCAAGTCCTTAGCTTAGTGGCTTCTGGCATTTTGGTTGAAAGATTTTTAAAAAGCTGCAATTTATAGGGAGACTATGGTATTGTAATCAAGCTTAAATGAAAGATCTACATCATAATTGACGCAATTAATTGGCTAGTCACTGGGATATCATTCTTGTGTCACAGCAAGATCAGTCCTGCTGTCGTCAAAATTTGTTGCATCAGTTTTGACCATTTTCTCATGATGAAATTAGTATCTGTTGTCTGTAAGTAGCTTCTAGTCATATAATTTGGAATGGGAAGTACAGGAGCAAAGTTGTATGTCATAATCATTGAGAACCATTCTGGAAGCTGCTTTCCATTTGAAAATTTGGGTAGGGTATGATTGATCATGAGGTCACACACACATTACTGTTTCAGATGGACAAGTTATAGTGCTTGATGCTCTTCTATTGGTAAAATAAAATTTCTAAATTCTGTGCAATGTTCACAATTTATCATAGTGCTTTTACGTACCTGAAGAGATTGATGCAATTTTACATGGAATGTAACCAAGCACCAATTAACTTGGAAGTCTTGCCTGTTGAAGGACTCAGGGGGAGCGAAAAAAAAGAGTAGTTTCTTTTTTATCTCTGAAGGATTTTCTTTCTAACACTTAGCAGAGGTGCTTCCAAATATCTCTCTTCGCTGAGGTTGTTTTCTTTTAACCTTTGGAACATGGCAGGGTTATCACCTAGAATTACATTCTTATGCTCCCTTAATTATGTATATCTTTTCTTTAACAAACCTTAAAAAAAGATTTCAGATGTTACAAGTCTAATTAAAGAGACAGACAAAGCACAGTTTATACTGTAGATTTTTTCTGCAGTTCAATTAATCAGCATGTTTTCTCTTTTAATTAAAACCATTTTAGTAAATTAAAGCCCACAGCAAAACACATATATAATTTGTTTGTAATTAGCTCTTAATTGGTGGTAGTTGAAGCTTAGCACCCTTGGTTTCTTTCTTCATGATTGCCATTTTATTAGCAGCCAGTCATTAATTAATCTTTTTTTCTAATTAGCTTATAAAACTGTTGATGGCACATTATTGTAAATGTGATTTTAAGTTCAAAGCTTGTTAATAAGCTTTCTTACTTAGAAGAACAGAGATAAAGAAATTGCTGAAAACAGTACTACAGTTCTTTTTTTAAAACTGCCTTTCTTATAAGGGGGCTGTGTAAAGCATCTAACAGCTTATAGTTAATTTTTTAATGCTGTGTTTTCTCATGAATGGAAGAAGTTACTTGCATTTAAATGTTTAAATCTAGCAAAGAGCTTAATATTAGAACAGTTTACTGTCCTTGCTCCACTACTGTGTCATCCAAATATAATTTGATGTTGTAATACACAGCATAAAAATACAACAAAGGTATTACAAAGTATTTTACAGTGGAAGTTGAGCACATCATTGAAAGGGGACAATTTTCACTGCAGAATCCACTCAGTATTCTTGTTTGCTTTATATATTTTATATACGTCAGCAATGGATAACATTCCATAACATAAAAGGAGAAAATCATTGCTAAAGGCAAGCCTGAAATAACTAGATTCATATTTGATGAGAAACTGTAACACTGTATTAAAAGGCTGTTTGGCTTCTCTGGTATGATCATAGGATATTTCAGGACCTGTTTGAATATAGATGTTTTGTTAGAGCTTCTGTAGGTTTAGCATCTTGTATGTCATACCTAAATATTTCTGGGGCAGTTCTTGAAACTGTTTTCTCATGACTTGCATCATTCAGTGTTTACATTGCACGGTCTTATCTTAATGAAAAGTCTTTGTTTTATGATATTAAATGTTAAATGTCTTGTTTTTCAAGGAAGTTTTCTGGAAGTTACAGTAGATTCTGTTGCAACTTAATAAAAATATTTACTCTTCTGCCTGAACTTTACATACTATTTCAACTTCAGCCATTTCTTTGCTTGTTTTAAAAGTGTTTTATGATGCTGTGCAAGAAACACTAGAAAGGGATAGCTGACAAGGAAAAAATTAAAAATTGGATAAAAAGTAAATGAATAATGTCATATTACTAAAAAGATGAGAGGCTAATTTGTGCCGACTTTTTGCTAATTTTGTTCAAGCCTCAAAATGAGGAGCTGTCACCCGTTCTGTGTAGCACTGATGACAGTGCCAATGATCCATGAAATAAGCTGCCGCTGGCTTTGTTCTGATAAGAATGAACAAATCTGCACAATGTACGGCTCCCAGAATCTCATTTTCATACTTGCATGCAGGCTAAAAGAAATAAGCTGTTTGCAGGCTTGATTAATCAGACATTTGAGGGTTTTTTGTCTCTTTGATCTCTTTCGTCTCCTAGGTAACTTGCTTGACATTAATGTTGAGCTTGAGTAAAGACAATCAGGAATTGTAGACCAAACTGATATAAAAATTAAAGACCTTAACACTTTAAGTACTCCAGTAATGGTTCCGCTTTACTTCAGAAAACATCTGTTTTCATTTAATTAAAGAACAAAAGAGAATGGCATAAATATTTTTCATAGAGACCTGTTATTCCATAAAAAGTTAAAGTATGATAATTGGTATTTTTAAATAAATGCCTTGAAACTGTTCAAAAAGAAGCAAAGCTTCAGAAATTTGTTACAAGGTAACAATTTCAGATGAGTAGAAAATTTATGAAAAATAGTGGAGAAGGAATTTTCATTTATGCTATGTTAAACATCTAAAGTAAGATATTTTGACATGATTATTGGTCAACTTCAAAATGGAAAGATCTTTGCCCTGTAGAAACTAAGTTGTTTTTTAAGTTTGTCTTAAAAATATATATATATATTGTGTTACAAGGATGAACCATTATATCGGCTTTACTACCCAATATGATTTACACACTTTAAACCTGTAAAATTGAAAGGAATTTAAAAAAAAAATGTCGCAGTGCGTTTGCTTGAGGTTATGCAGACGCTTTTACAAATCTTCCAAGTGGCTGTAAAGATGAATGCCTCAAGGGTCTAGCCAGGGCCCTGCTTTTCCAACCAGCTAAAGCCCTTATCTTAAATCCAAGCAAAGTACCATTAATCTTTTTGAAAGACCTTTTATGGCTTTTAATATATCCCAAATTAGAACATTTTACACCCTTGGTTCCTGAAATATGGTGATAAAAAGCCTTTAGAGCTTAATTTTCCTTACTGCGTGCTCTGACCAATTTGCAGTTCTTTGTGATAATGTTTAGACACCTTAATTAAAATGCAGCAAAATATTGGATGTTCTATATGGAAAATGCTGATACTTTGACTACACAAGAAATTGTTGTATATATTTTTATTCATGCTTTCTTACTTCTTTTAAGATTGTATTTTATTGAGTTATCTGATGACCTGAAATGTTGTGGGGTTTTTTTGGGGTGGTTTTTTTTTTTTTATGTAAAACCCATCGACCAAGCTTTTATGGATTTCTTTGAGCGGGGGGGAGTGAAGATGTATGTCTAGGTGTGGGTGGGAGCAGAAGATATTTAATCTGACTAAAATGTTTGTGTGTGTTTATATGTGACATATTTGTTTTTATTGAAAATTTGACTATGTAGCCTAGAAATGATAACATTAATACTTCAAATTGTTTCTCTTTTTACTTCCACAAACACTACAGAGGATCTTATTATCCCATTTTTGCCATACTTCTCAAAGATGGAAGAACTCGTTCTGAGAACTCATTCTGTCTTCCAAGAAATACAGATCAAAAGATCTTTCTGCAGCACTTGTGTAGACCTCACCTGTATATATTTGTATGTGTCTAAGTGTTCAATAGGCCACTAGAATGTATTTTAAGGAGATGCTGTTATTCATCAGAAAGTAAGAGTTAATTTTCAAATATTTTAGGAGGTAAAATACATTTCAAAAATGAAGGCATGGTTCTGCTGATTGACTGACTTCAGCCATCAGATTGCTCTATTTTTTAAGCTAATAATTAAGCCCATTTCAATTAAAAAGTAAACATTTTTTTGCATATTGTAGGTGAGTTTTCTGAAGCATTTTTCTACTGCAAGTATATTAAAGTTAATAGCTGCCCTTAAATATTAAGTGACAATGCAAATAAGAGAATGTTATGTTCCAATCTTTGACTTGAGATTTGGCAGTTCAGATGTTGGCACTGAATTACTGATTATATAAAATGTTAATGCTTGGGAAAAATGATGTAGCTAGTAATATAAAAGTTTTGAAATGTCTGGTCACTTGAATTATTTTGTGCATCAAGATGATTCCATCGGTGCATATTTATGACCTTATAACATGTGCAAATAGTAGATGAAAAACTTGTTTAGCATTATTTATTTTGCACACTTTCCTTTTAAAATACTATGCTTACCTCTCAACTGTTTGTGTTGCCAGTGTTGGAGCCTCAAACAAAGCACAAACTGATGTTCTTACTGCCTGCATGCATGTAGACTCTCAAAGCCTTCTGCAGAAAGGCTACTTTCTTGAATCTTGAACCCTGAAAGGACTGTAAGGTAGAATGGCTTGTTTTGTTTTGCTTTGCTTTGCTAAGAAATCATCAGGGTATCAACCTACCTACAGGGTACGCGTTTGATGGGAGTGTTGTAGAAGATGTCAGTGCATTTACACCTGAAGATGCGTTCTTGAGTTCTGTCTCATCTTATCTGGATAAAACATCTCTCAGAGTAAATAAGAATTGCCTATATAGATGCTGCAGATCATTGAAGTGTGTTAACATTAATAATGGAACTCTAACCAAAGTGTTAAGTAGTGTTCTTTTCACTTGGGTCTCCCATGACGTTTTGGGGAGACTTAGAATATGGAGTCAGAAACGTGTTACCTAACTTCAGTAGGTTTTGGAATGCATAGGAGAAAAACCTGTTTGTCCACATCAGTTTGTAGTAGTTTTGGCTAAATGAATTGCTTGTTTGTCTTGGAGAAAAGCGTTGACTTTTGAGACCAAGTTCTTCCATAATTCTTAATTTAGTTGCAGATAACGTCAAGTCATGACAGCAATCACAAAATGTAACTACAATGAACAAGTTATGAATGTTGATTAAGGAAAATAATCTGGTCATAGTTCATAATACCTTCTTCTATCCTTTTTGCTTTATTCTTCCCCCCCCCCCTTGACATTCACTAAAGTGAACTTAATTCTCACAGTGTAAGTTTATGGAAGTAAAGTAGTATTCACCTACAGCCTATTACGACCTTATTTGAAAAGCGTGCATATTATCACACTAATAATCTAAAAGCTAGTAATGTGAAGACTAAATGCCAGATGGGCTCTAAGGACACTGCTTCATTTACTTTCTGGACAGACTGATTAAAACATGGGTACTGGTACTACTGGAAAGTGTGTGGTAGTAGCAGTTCTTCCTGTATAAAACTGTCTTTTTGGGTGGTTTTCATATTGGTAAGACCTGATACTATTGTGTTAGCACAGCTGAGGTCACAGACTGGTTTTAATAACGGAGACTGCATGTGTGTCTGTATGTATGTCTATATATTTATTTAAAAACCAACCAAACAAAAGGATCTAGTGGGCTACTGCCCTTTGCTTTTATTCTTGAAAATGAAGGATTTGGTGAAAAGGATTGCTTGCCCCAGGACCCCACTCCTTTGTGTTTCTCTCAAGAGACATTCTTGCTCGTCCGATCTAATAGTACAGCATCAGCCTAATATTTGAAAGATACTGTAATATCTATTGGCTTTTGAGAAACAATATCAGGTCAAGTAATTTGTGAGGCTTAAATTTCATATGAGCTATTTGCATCTATTCAGTTTTCCTTTGTTCCTTTTTATGTCTTAGCTTGGTGTGAAAATTGCCAAAGCTGCTGCTTGCCGCAACTTTGTAAAAGCCAAGCAAGAAGCGGAGGCTGCCCAAGAAGCTCGAAAGAAAAAGAAGCTTGCTTGGGGGTAAGTCATTTGAGTATGGAATTAAACATTTGTGGTCTCATTGGCAGTAAGTGTATACAGTACAATCATGGTTAAATGTTTTCTTATTTGAAATCGGCTTGTGCTAATCTTATTTGTTTAGTTTAACCTTGTTGGGTTTTGGGGTTTTTTTGTGTTTTTTTTTTTAGCAGTGTATCAGACTTAAGTACAGAGACTTTACCAGAATTAATGTATTGGTTATATGGCTACATATGCCTTTATGTCTTTATTACAGTATTAAAAATACGTTTTTATTTTTGTTGTTATTAAGAATAGTATGGTTAATACCCGAAACACATATGCTTATGATTCCTAATGTGTTTTTTGTGCTGTATTTCAGATTTGAAGCCAAGAAAAGATGGGAAACAAAAAGCAACATGGGATACATGTAATCCACCCTGTTTTCCTCAGAAGTCAAATACCTGTTGTTACCTGAAGAATCTTTATGGGTGACTTCTTAAATCTAAACACAAAAAAAACCCCAAAACAAAACCCAACACATGAAATTCCTTGTGTTCTTCTTAATGCTGTTAGACTGCAGTATCTTGGTGTGGTGCTCTGCTACAGTGTAGCAAAAATACTATCTAAATATCAATACTATGTTAAATATAGTATTTTTCTCCAAAAGATGAAAATCTAAGATAATGCATTGCAGAATGCATTTGGAGTCTAGTGGAGAACTCTCTGAAGTTGGAATAAAATACTCAGTCCAAATGTGTTCTGTGCTGCACTGCAGTTAAAATGCGTGGGTGTAAGGAGAGGGTTAAGTTTTCCTGCTGAGGTTATACAGACTTAATGCAGTAAGTACTACTTTTCTGATTGCTTGAAAGTTTGGGGGGGCACTAAATAAAGCAAAGCAAAATCACTCTACCTGTTTAAAACTGTTATTATTTATGCATTTATGGGCTTAGTAAATATAAACAGAAAAAAAATGGCTGAGAGCCCATTCTCCCTCTCCTGGGAGGATCTGGTACTATTCATCATGTCCTGGTGCCATGTTCTTCAGAATATTTAAAATTCCCATTTTCCTTTCCTTTCTAAGAACTCAGGTTTTAAAAGTCCCAGTTTCTTTGAACAGATAAAGTATAGAAATATGTATCTTGAAAAATACCTGAAATATGTTATGTTGTGCAGTTAGCTGCACCCAAGAAACAAATGCAGATTTTACTACAAGTCAAATGTTCTACAGATCAATTAGGATTTGAATGTTTATGTTATAAGATTATAACACGAATTGATGATAATATTTCTTCAAAATTGTTCTCAGTGAAAAGTAAGGACACAATCAGAACTAATAACTTTTCTCCCTGAAGCTCTTGCATATATGTTTAGTCACCACAATGCCTGAATTGAATTGGTAATGTAAATGTCAGTTATTGTTAACCAAGATTAATATGTTTCAGGCCAAAGGTATGGTATTAGCGTAATGGTGATTTACTATGTAAGTACTTGAGGCTAAAACAACTTGCCAACAAATAGCAATTTGAAGTTTTACGGCACCAATTCGAAGAGTTTAGGTTTGCAGTCCAACATGGAATAGTGCATTTTTGTTCATTAGCCCTCGGGATGTTTGATTCTTTTTCTTTCCTAGCAGAACATCGTATTTCTTTCACAAAGATGAGAGTTTGCAATATGGTAATCTTCAGTTAGCTGTAATTAGTTATGATGACAGAGTTGAATACAATTGCCAGGATTGTAAATTGGGGGCTAAACAGGTTTCTGCAGTATAACATCATAAATCTCACACTATGGTTTACAAACTACATTAGCTTTAGAAACTTTGTTGTGGGAGGAAGCAAGTGATATCTCTTAGTAAAGTGATTATAAAGGTAAATTGCATGTTTACTTGCATAAACAAAGAGATTACACCATGAACCTTCATCAAGATTTTTCTCAGTTCCAAATGTTCCTGTCCAAAGCTTAGAGGCGCTCTGTCTGTAGTTTCTGTTGTTATTTTTTTTACGCAACTGGCAGATGAGTGTTAGATACAGTTGACCTTTCTGCTTGTTACATACTGAAAAGCAGATGCTGATAATTTTGTCCTGAAAACATCAGGAGTATTCCATTAAACATTTAAAAGTAGCGTATATTAAATGTTGTATGTTTTCTTATAATAGTTGTTCTTAATAGTAACAGTATTTATTGGTCAAATAAAGGTCTTGATCTAATTGTAAGGATCAGTGCTGTTTGATATGAAAATGTGCTTTAAAAGAAATCCAAACCTTCAAAAAACAGCTATTTTCTGAGAACTTGCCACATGATATTTGTCACAGCAGTGCATACCCAGCCACCTGTAGTATTTTTCTCTTAAAATAACCAATTAGATTCATGTTAGGCCATTAATAATGTAACTGTTTAGGAAGTATACAGAATATTTGCATTGGGTTACTTGGGTGATGAATTTAAAAATCACATACCAATTATTTTGATCTACCTAAAGTATTCGCTTAGAATATTAGTTAATTCCCAGAATTATACCATGTTAAAAAAAATGCTGATTACCAGGGAAAATACAAAAGCCTAATACAGCTTTACAGAGATCATCTAAATACATAATAAATGAATCCATAACTGTACCTTTAATAAACATCCTCCTAAATTGCTGCTCTGATTCTAAGATGTCTTGCATTCCTGATGCTTTTTTTTGTAGTTTTGTTCTGTGCTGTGAATTTTGGCCAAACAAGTAAAACTGTGTTCTGAGATTTAACTTTTCCTGTTTTTTAACAGTTAGAACAATCCAAATGCTTGTTTCAGTTAACTGAAACCTTTTTAATCAGCTTAAATATATAATCTCTTACACTGAACTAAATTTGAGTTGTAACAATAATTCTTTTAGCAAATGAAAAGTTTGCACTATTTCCTCGTCTGACTGAAATTACATATCTAGAGAAATGTACTTAAATTATTAATTTCAGTACAGATCTGTTGTGAAGCCAAATATTTATTAGGAGCTCATTTGATGATATCTTGAGTTGGGCAACAGTTAAAAGGCAGCCTTGCCTAAGCTCCTTCCTACCCCTCAGAAGCCTTAAACATAAATGCATCATTAGTTTTGCCCCATTTTTTTCTCCATGATAATTTAATATTTCTTCCAACTATAGTCATGGTACTCTCTCAGATATGCTGAGTAGTCTTAAGTCTTTTGAGGAGCTTCCCAAGTGCAGTTCTCTGGAGTAAATGGAAAAACTAACACTGAAAAGGGGAATGTCCTCTCACAACTATCCATTGTCCTTTGAACAAGGGTTGTATCTTGAGCTACATGGCCTGATCAACGCTAGCTCTGTTACGTGCCAAACTTTGTCAGTAAGGCCTGTTAATTAAGTTTATTACTTGGGCACTATAACACAGTGAGGTGGCTAGATTGCTTTTGGTTTTACAATAGAGTTGGTTGATGTCAAGTTGATAGCTGTGTGCTGTTTCACTAAGCAGTGTAGACGCTCTTTGTTGTATGCTTCTCACTCATATGGGTGTCATACTTTCTCATTTCTACTCCCATCTGGGGATAGTCCAGGCTCCTGTTCTTGCAATTCTGTTGCATTCTAAGGCCTATGCAATCAAGAAATAAATTGTTTATCAACTCCTATGATAAAATACAGCCAGTTTGAAGTTTGACAACAGCATACTAATACAATTACTAGTATTTCTTAATACCACATTCCTGAGCTCCTAAACCAAAGAGTGGCTGCAGGGACAGTTTGACAGATAAAAACATATATATAGTTGTTAGAGTTTTAATAGTTTTTTGCCTGCAACCATAATCTGTATCATTATTTTTTTTAGTTTAATTCTGTTGGACAAGTTTCAAAGATAAATATGGTGTGTAATAAGCCTTTGCAACCTCTAATTTGTGAAGGAGTGTCTGTCCAGTTAATACTTGCTCATTGAAGCAAGGGGTTTTGAAATAACTGAAGTACGAACTGTAATTACTGATGTCTGTTTCCTATTCACCTATGGCTTCTGGCATTTGATCAAAAAATGTAATGTATTGCTTAATCTCAGAGCATTCCCCACTTTCAGAAATATTTACTTCATGAGGATTGTACAGCACTAAATGACCTCAGCAAAACCAGAGGAGATTTTTATTTGGCATTGATCATATGTAGTTAATCCACCAACAAGTATTTTTCCTGTTATTTTTGAATGTTGGTAATTTAGATTTGCATGTATTTATAATGTACCTCTAGTGCAAGCGCAAAGCATTCTAAAAAGTATTAAATATATTAATAGGGTGGGGTTTTTTACTTCACAAATGGGGTGGCCAAAAAGAGGAATACAAAGGTTAAGCAATTTATGTGAGGGCAAACTGCAGGCTGACAGCAAAGTGGCAAATGGAGTCTCCTAGTCTGTGTGCAGTTTGTCATAGCTGGAAATAACATGGAGAAAGAAGTCCTGAACAAGTGTGAGGCAGGTGCCTAAATCTCTTTGAAAGCCATTGGGAATTGGGTACCTTGTTACCATCTGTCCTACTGAGAGGGTAAAAAACTGGGATATTGAATGCAGATGTTCTGAGCATCACAAGAGTTAAGTAGAAGCCCTAATTTCATTTGAGAAAAGTTGTCGTCTTTCTTGTTGAAAAGTGCCTGCATTGCTTTGATCTGCCTCCAGCTGTGTTTTATACCACCAGATCTTGTCTTCCTGGTTTCCTTGAGACTGTGTATAACAGAGTTGAGAGTTTTTCTATTTCTTTGCTTAGAAACAGACCTGGAATATAATATTTTCTCCTCAAAAAGCATTTGAGTTAGATAAAAAGAAACACAAACAGCCAACTTTACTTATAAAATGAGCTTTACAGTTTTTGCATGTGCTGGTTCTTATACTCATTCTTTGAGTATGTTCATAAATATGATGGGCACCATCTGAGGAAGGAGAAAGCTATTTGCAGTGAAAAGACAGCGTCATGCCAAGATGTTGGTTGAGTTCCAAATCAGAGAAGCATGTCAGTTATTGAATCATCATCCTAACTTAAATAGTACTTCCTTTTTCTTGGAGTTTCCCTGGTATGCTGACTGCTTGGCTCATACAGATGAAGTGATTTCAGGTTGAAATGACCAGTTCTATTTCTATGTTATGTCTGTTTCTCAGTGAACTAGCCTTTCGCAACTTTTGCTGTAACTGAGTGCAATTCATGTGATGTAAGAGAACAGATAGATACAGAAATAAGGATTCTTACCCAAATGAGAACCAACTGCTTTCTCATAGCCAAAGAGGGACTTTTGTTCATCCTTTTTTGGCAACCTATCTGAAATGACCGATCTATTCATATACAGCAATTCTAGACATCAAGTAAAGTGTAATGCTGCCTGTGAAGTCCCTTAACTAGATAGAAAGCCTTAAAATACCATAAATGTTATGTAGAGAACTGGTTGCTGACCTTGTGGGATCTTCCTTAATACTGAAATGCTAGTTGGCCTCTACCGGTAGAGACCGTTAATTCCAAACTAGTAGCTCCCTGAATTTAGCAGAGTGGCTCAGTGAGAGAAGGAAAAACAGTCTGCATCTTCTCTGACTGTGATGATTCTGTGAAGAATTGTCTGTCTTCTGCATCTGTGCTGAAAAACAGTCACATTCTTTTTGTGAACTGAAAAGATTCCCAACATAACCAGAGGTCACTGAGATTTATTTTTTTTAAACATTGATTCCCCTTCTGTAGTATTTATAAATACACCTTTTCCACAGTTATATGCTGTCACCAGCTCCCCAAACTACACTCTCTAATAGCATAGGTTTCTAAGAAAGCCCTAAATAAAACTAGGTATAATATGCTAGTATAAACTGTAACCACCCAAAGAACATTGGAGGGTTGACGCATTGCATGATTCAGCTTCTAATTACCATCAAACAATGTAGAATGGAGCTTTTATTTTTTCCCAGAGTTAATGAAGAGAATGTTGAGAGCAGCCTGCTAGCAAGAGCTGTCCTCCCTGTTATCTGCTGAAGGAGTACACAAGCTGCAAAGGGGGGGAGTCAGCCAAATGGGCATTTCCAATTTGAATACTTTATAGAAATATGTTTATAAAATGTCCTCCGCTCTCACCACAGTAATGCCAAGGGCCCTTCCTGTGGAAATACAGACATCACAGAATACTCTTTAAGAATTATTTCCTTCACTGATCTTGCTATGTTTTTGGGGGTTTGTTTTTTTGTTGTTGTTTTGTTGTGTTTATTCTAACAAACAACATTTTGAAATAAGCTTTGCTTGAGGTCACTTTAATTTTTAAAGAACAGCTCAAAGAAGGGATTTGGGTGCACTTTGTCAAGCAACAGCACATTTTTTCCAAGCTCCACAGGGCTGCTGTTTCATGTCGTACCTTTAACAGGCTTTTTAAAGATCTGCATCACATCTCACACTCTGGAGTAGACTGCCTGCCATTGGGGTCAGGACTTCAGATTACCCATCTCTGGTGCGTTTGAGCAGTTGCTCCTTCCTTTCCAATCTCTTCTTCCTAAAGGAAAAGTGTCCTATTTTTAAACCAATTCCTTTCAATGATCCACTTAAGAGTGTGACTTCATAAATAGTTGTATAGGGCTAGTTGTACTGGGGGAGTGGCAGGATGGGGTGGGAAGGTGAGAGTGCAAGGAAGGATGAGGTTCCTAGAGAAGAGGAAAGAGGGAGGGAATAAACCTCTTACACTGCCATTATCTCAGGTTATACTGTACTCAAGGGTCCTGCGCTCAGTTTTAGTCTGACAGCACTCCCATTGGAATCAACCTTCATTGATTGTGATAGCTGATGATAATGCTGGACGTTGTTGTTGTTAAATATAATTATGGATTTGAAGCATAGAATTATTTGATGTAATTAATTTCGCTTTTTGTGATTTATTCAAAAAGCTCATGCTCTAGGAATATATTGCCAGCCTCTTTCATCATGCAAGTGGCACAATTTAGCCCCAGACTAGTCTCTGGGGATCATATTCTGCTGCCCTCAATCAAGAGCCTTTACTCCAAAACTGGTCGCACTGGAACAAATAAGGGTGACAAAATTTCTATGAAAACAAACTAGACTGGAGATGTGGACCTGCATTTGCTAAGGGGAAGGATATTAGCTCCTGTTTCAATGCTGAGTGGAGAAGGGTGTATAAATCTTTAAACCCTGAAGACAACTGTTAGGTGGAGAAAATGAAGCAGGCATTGCTGTGTTTGGTGTTGCTAAACATAATCTAGCACTTAAATGCTGGCGCAACCTGTATACAAAGAGCTCTCCTACGTGTTAACTGCCTTGCAGGTGCCTGAGCTCTGTTCTTCTGTGTTAATATTCATTGGTCCTAGCACCTGCATGTTGCCAGAGTTCTATCAGATATTTACAGATCCTCAAAATGTGATTCCCAGTGGATTTAATGGACTCCATCAAAAGCTCTGGGCCTTAGCTCTGAGGTTTCTGGAATATTGGCTTTCTCACAGTCTTGAGTAAGGTGAAGTGGAACAGGTTGTGGCAGAGTTTTTAACTAATAGTGACAAGGGAGTGTTGTGAGATGTTCAGGCTTCAGACCCTACTTTGATGCAAGGAAAAGGGTATATTGAAGCTGGGGAAAAAAACAAACCTTAGAAAAGGAATTGAGAGCAGAAGTGGTTGGAGGACCGGAGATAAAGGAAGGCAAATGGTTGGTGGAAACTCTTCCAGCTCCACTGATGTTAATTGTGAGATAGTTACTGTCTATTAAAAAGCAGATGCTTGGTTTACACAAGTT
This sequence comes from Haliaeetus leucocephalus, assembly GCF_000737465.1. Taxonomy (NCBI): domain Eukaryota; kingdom Metazoa; phylum Chordata; class Aves; order Accipitriformes; family Accipitridae; genus Haliaeetus; species Haliaeetus leucocephalus. The sequence continues at coordinate 2,166,536 of NW_010972620.1, forward strand.
GAGAGTGCATGACATGCTGTTATTCAGGTACAGGGAGGTGCTAAACAACTCACTCAAGGCTGCCTGGATGTTGCTTGTATTTCAGCATGTGAGCTCTGTAAAATTCAACACAACACAAGTACTGCTGTAAAAACAAAAAAGACCTTCCCAGAAATGTTTTTGTATTGTTCAGTGAGAACAGCTGGCATGTCCCTTTCATTACCTTCACATAAGATAACCAGATGCCTGCTACTGGACGTGTACCAATCACCATTGCTAACGCTGGTAAGAACTGGAAAACCTACCAAAGAGATGATGTACAACACATTTTCAGTGCCAGTTGGGAGTGTGCACACCTTCATCAATAGAGTTTCTTAGTTTAGGAGGAGGAAGTTCATGGATTATACAAACCGATCAGGCCATCAGTTAGTATAATCCAGTGAAAACGTTTCTGTAATCCTGAATGTCTTCTGAAAATGTCTCCCTGTGGTTGTGCAATGTGGAAAATAAAGCTATAGCATAACCTCTGCTTGTCGTGTCTGAGCTCCCTCTGGTGTAGACAGAACATGTACTGCTTGCACAGATGTGAACAAAATACTACTTGAGTCGTATTGCCCCTTAGTCAAATGCTATGCATTCCTATCGCACTGACCAAGCACACAGCATAGAGTTAGGACTGCTGACTCACAAGGGCCCAAGTATTAGGGTAAATACACTTCTTTTTTTTTCCCCCAGTAAGAGCACAGGCAGGTTAGGAAAGTTGGCCAAGGCAGTGGAGAATATGACTCACAGGATACAGAGACCTGGTCTCACATTAATCATAACCAAGTACAGGCAACCTGACGTTTGACTTTTATACAGTGAGAACCTGGCAGCAACCCTTGTGACTCACAAGTAATCTGTTATAAGGACCTATTTTCCACTGCTCATAACCCTCAGGTCTTACATATTTTGCCTTCGTCCCACATTGAATATTTTAAATTGACTTAATTATTGTCATAAGTAAATGTTAACTAGAAATTTATGAGCCATAATCATATCTAGGATGCAGATTTTTGTTGAAATAGGTTTCTGGGAATAATTGTTAGAAATTTACAATTCTTCCCGCATTATTTATTTGTTGTGAAATTCATCCATTTTGATGACATTTCAAGAGCTGTATAATCCTTGTTGCACTAATTTGCTAGCGCGATATGCCACAGACAAAAGATTTGCTGTACCAAGACTGAACAGGAGCTTTGTTTGAAATTTTTTATGTAGCCCAGTATTTCAGATTTAGCATAATGATGTTGCAAATGTTACTGTACCTCAACTGATATTTACAGCACTGTTCAGTAATGCAGTTCATCATATAAGCATAGAATTTTACTTCTCAAAAAAATAAGTGGAAGTCCTTAGATCACATAGACTCCATTAGAAATAGGATGTCCATCTAATAATAGAAAAATGTGTGGATTCATCCTGAGGATAAATGGATACAGATCTATTGAAGCAAGCAGTCTTTATATAAGTGGAGTTGCACATGTTTTCTCCAGGGATCGGTTCAGTCCACTTTGCCTTTGTAGTCTATGCTGAAATTCTTCAAGATAGGAAAAACTTGCAGAGTATTTGCATGTACTAAGTACCTGGCATAGATCAGAGTCTTTACTTTTCACTTTTGCTAGCAGTACAATCATTTAAAATTAAAGAAAAAATAAAACAAGTAATTAATCCTGTACGAATGTTCAAACATTCTGTTACTAAGAGTTGTTTTCTCCCTCTAGACCTTGGACTTCCTCTGTGTATGATCCAGGAAGGCAAGTAAAAGTCTTTTCCAGGAAAATACAATTTTCAAGTACCCTGATTGTGCTATGATACTTGCTCTACCTGAATCTTTTTAGATAACAGGCATCATGCTGTCTTTGGTTTATTTATCTCTGATCGAAGAGCAGGGGAACATAGAAGTGGCAGTCAAGGAACATATTAGGGGTGTATACACAGTTTGTGATAGTAAGATCAAGCAGGACTTGTGAGAGGGAGAATTTTCTTCATCTAGAAATTCAGCTGTGCTCATAATAAGATCCACCCTCACAAAGGAAAAAGAACAATCTGGAAAAAACTCTCTCCCCCACCCCCACCCGCTTGAAAGGACAGTCTGATCTTGTTTTTAAGGTATGGATTGGGACTCTGGATATTTTTCCATGGTCTTTTGCAGGCCAGACTAAGATCATCCTGTCCTCAATCCAAGCTGGCTAGCAACCAGCCAGCTCCAATCCCAAATCTGTGCAGCGCTATTAGTGCAGTGCTGTGTCCACTCTATTAAACCTTCTGAGAGTCCCTAAGCCTCGTTTGCAAAAATCTGGATAGACGTTCCTCCGAAGAGCATAGTTCCATATCCAGCACTGGCACCATTTCACTGTAAGACCCTGGAAAAAGTGCTCCAAGCCAGATTTTTAAACATGCAGAGCCATCCCAGAGCCCACTATTAAAATGCTACTGATCTTTCAAAAGACACTGCTCAGTTGCAGTCTCTGTTTTTGCCAGAGGGTATATATATATAAAGCCACTCAAAGTTTGACAGTGCCTCACAGGGAGGCTGCGAATGAACTTGTGCATTAACGCTTAAGTACAGGCACTCTCTTTTTGATCCAGTGGAAATTTAATTCTTTATACAAACCAACATGGCACTTTTAGGGAAGATCAGTCAACCCCGGGATACCCAGTGCCTCAGTGGCTGGGGTATTTCCTCAGCTGTGGGAAGAGTGTCCTCCAGACTCCAGTCCAAATTTGATAGAAATAATAAAATTAAAATTGTTAACAACTATGATTACTTTGGTGAAGAGCTAGTCCCTGGTGAGAGGCTGGTTGCTTTTTGTCCATCTTATCACAGATGGGATGCACAAAATTCAGCTGCTACCTATAGGGAGAACCTCGATGAGGAAGGACTTCCTGTGTGGTCTGAGGAATGTGCCTGGTTTTAGGCTTATTTGTATAATCTCAAATTGCTGCCTCCACAGTTCAGCTGTTCAGTCCTCCCTAAACCATGGTGGGTGGGGACCACGGGCACTACGGCAGGGAGAGGGTGTCCCTGTGCAGAGCAACCTCACGCTTCCAGGCTCAAACTCTCAGCATGGCAATACCTGAATTCTTTACGGGATGCAGCCGTGATGTTCTCACTCTTGTTTTCTAATAAGGAAAAAAGAATAAAGGCTTTCACCATCTGACCATAGCTGCTTCTATCTCGCCCCACTGTACAATTCTCTTCTTAGAGACTTTTTTTTTTTTTTTCCAGAATGGTACTTTAAATCCAAACCATCCAGCCTGGTTCCTTGGGTGAACCATTTTTGTTGTATTGATGCTTACTACTGCTTTCTTTTCCCTGGACAGTAAGCGTTCTTCATCTTCTTTCTTCCAGGTTTCACAAATGGTGGGTCAGCCTCACTTGCATTTAGCATTCTGAAAGTAACTATAAGGAGTTATAAGGCCATAAAGGATAAGGAAATGTGGTGAATTCTGCCATGATTTATATAAAAATCTGTGTAAGAAGGACTGAGTCTGTTTTACATAGGCAGGTAAGTAATGGTACATGGAAATCCCAACTTCCAAATAATTTTTAAATGAGCTCTAAGAAGACTACTTAAAAAAATCCGACTTTTTACCCTAACTTTTTAATTAGCATGAATTAAATTTTGGCTTTCCTCATGTGGGAAGGATGAAGGTAAAGGTACAAGAGCAATTCAGTTAACTTCTTGCATATCATCATGCAAGAAGTAACTCTGAAGAGGGCTGCATTCAGTTCAAAAGAGGCATGCACCTGAGACCTCGTAGGGCATACTTCCAAACTGTATTACAAGCTGGGTTTTAATTTTGTCCTGATTCTAAGACAGGAAGACTGACAAGACAGAGTCATTTGCAGGAGATATTGGACATAGAATCTCATTTAGAAATACTTACCTGATCTCTTTTTGCTTCTTTAACAATAGATAGGCATGGGGCTTAAGGGGTTGAAGAGCCCTGTGAAATGACCTGGTTTTGTGGGAGAAAGGAAATGCTACGATTTGGCTTTTCTTCCCCAGGGAGGCTGTTGTCCTTTCTGAAGAACTCAGCATTGCGCAGTGAATAGCAGGGAGGTGTATATATTACAGGGAGGGTGGGCAGGATGCGGAAGAAGACAAATTTTTGCTTCAGCATAGCCTGGAAAGCAGCTATGAAATGAGAAACAAAAGGCTGTGGCTGGCCACACCTTGAGAGGATGGCAGCACCCACAGAAGCCATGGCAAGCTCCAGCTCTCCCTCCTCCCTGCCCCCGTACCAGTGCGGAGAACAGCTTGCCTGGCTTCCCCCGGCTCGCTGCAGCTACGATATTGTAATTCTGCTGCAGTCGTGCATGCCATCTGAATTCATTTGTCATATTCTATGAACTAGAATCCATCAAAGCGTATTCACTGGCCTTTTAATTAGTGTTAGATTAGCATTTTAAGATATGGGTAAATTCCCAAGTCTAACTTTGTTTAAAGGTGCATGTTCAATACAGTAGCCAGGAAATCATGTATTCTCATGTACTTATTACCTTAGTAATGTAATGCTGTGAGGGAAAAAGGCAGATAATACTTCCGACAAATATTAAATGTTATTTGTATAGCTACCGTCTGTGAATTTAAACAGAAAAATCATTCCTCACGCCTTGCCATGAAACAGACACAAATTTCTTTTGTGGCTTTCATGTTTCATTAAAGCTTTGTATGTGGAGGAGAGGAAAGTCTAAATTGCTACTTAATTAAAGGGATAGTGTCAGATTAAATATATTTTGAAGAAATGAACTTTACTTTTTACCTGGGTTGTCAGTAACACCTAGGATTATTAAAAATGAAATATTTTTTAACATCTAATATACTTCTCACCATTTATCAAGCTGGGTCTTTTCTTCTCCTTGGCTGGTGAAACTAAAAGAGTCTCTTGCTTTTCCCTGTAGTCAGCTTCATTGTCTGGATCCTATTAACTAACCCAATATTGGAGGGCTTTAGGTTGTAAATACCAGGAGGTGAAGCTTACATCTAAACCCAAAAAAGAAAATGTATGGCTCTTTCTTTATTCCATTAAAATATTTTTCTAAAGCTGGACATAATGTAATATATGCTCCTTTAATCACGTTTTCATCGCCACACAGCATGTGCAGTGTGGGTTAAATCCTGGAAAGTGCTGACCAGTGTTGTGTGTGCACCCTTCCCTCTTACTGAAGGCCTAAGGTTGCTCAATAGCACGGGAAGGGGTCAGACAGCTACGCTGCAGTGCATGGAAACCAGAGCCCAGTCCCACCCAGTGAGCTCCTTGCTGTTGCCCTGAAAGGCAGCAGTAAAGATTTAAGTTAGGATCAGGGCAGAGTTTGAAAGTATGTGGATACATCTGACAAGTGAAAATGAGAGTTGGTTTGGAGCCCCTCCAGCACCTTCACTTTCCCACAGTCGCTGCACGGTCCTGTCTACAAGGGCGGACAAAATCTTACTGAGGCAGGTGCCCGGTGCAGCTGTAGAGAAGACTGGATTCTGCATGAGTGGTTTTGTGGTTGATTTTACAGGAGCTGCAGAAAGGGGATAGAGAGGGTGTGTATTATGGGTTAATATTATTATACGTGGAAATAATAATATATTCAGCAATCCCGGAACTCTGCAGTATCAGAGAGGGCATTATTTACAAAATGGCCCTATCTACGTATACCAGTGAAAGCTGGTTTTGGAGTTCCATATTAATGCACATTAGCATCCTCATGAACCTATCTGATAATACTTATACATGGAGACTTAAGCTCCTTAAGCAATGTTCACACCTCCATGAAAAATAATACAGTTAAGTTCTTCCTTTAAATAAACTTTCTAAGCAAGTCTATTAACAGTTATCTGCTATCTGCCACAAGGGGAAACATGTAGACAGTTTTGTAGTGTCTTATAAATCTTGGGCTACTGAGTATTAGGTAGTAAATTAAATGAGAAGTGAGAGCTCCTTTCACTGGATCCTCCTACTTCATTTTACCACATGGGAATGTTTAAGTTGAGTCCTGAGGAAACAATCTGCATCCCCAAGGGATATGTTCCTGCGTTCTGCAAAATAAGCCTGCTATGTAAAAGGCATTTTAGAATGCTTTTGTGGTAAAGATTTACCATGGCCTGGAAGTATAACAGCCTGCCTTGGTGTCGTACAGTGTTGTATCATTTTAACATGGGTATGTGCATAGCGAGACCACTCATAAAAGCTGACTTCAAATATCTGGAGATGTCTACAGGCTTCAATAGCAAACAATAGCCTGTGGTTTGGCTCCTGCTAGAGAGTTGAGCAACTGGAACTCAATTCCCAGGTTGGCTATTTCCTCTGACTGTGAGCAATGCACTTCATCATTCCCTGCTTCACAGTCCCCTCTTGTAAGGGGTGGCGAGGGGAGTGAAGGAATACATTCCCACCCTTGCGATGGCTGGGGAGGCCAGGGATCTCTGCGGTGGAAACCATACAAGTCACTTGGTGGACAGAGGTTCTGGACAGGGCCGTGGAAGCTGATGATGAATTCTGTCTGCTATGAAATGCTATCAGATCACTCAAAACCAAACTCTAAAGAAGGGATGTCATTGTAAATTAAATTCCATAGACTTTTTGTTTTGTGTTGGATACATTTGTATGAAATCTTACTGTTTTCATCCCATTTGTTGCTGCATGAATTTTCCACAATGGCAGTAGAATCTCATTTGAATAATAAAAAAAAAACCCTCAAAACCTGGAGGATTTGGAGTCTAACCATAAAAATTAAGCTAGCTGGATTTATAAGATGCCATAATCAAGTAAAGATACATAAATGGGGAATCAGACATGTACAGGCAACACAGAACATAGATAATTCCTTTTAGGATTAAGCATGTGGCCAGCAGCTGGCAGATCTCTACAGATCTCCGTGAAACTAAATGATAATGTAGACATCCTTTGCTGCATGTTCCTGGGTGACAATAACTGGTAGGAAGGAAAAGACTGGCCATTCATAATCTTTATTTTATTTAGTGAGACTTTTATTTCTGTTTTGAAAAGTAGAAGGAAGACATGTAAAGGCAGAAGCCTCCTGGAAAGTCTAAGTCTGTATAAATGGCAGCAATGGGAAAATTAAGCTTTTATTTTCTTTCAAAGACATAAAATTAAACAGAACTTTCCAGCATATGTTAGTATTCATAGCTCTTGCAGACCATGCATCAGAACAGAAGACTTGTGATGATTATTAGTTCTTTGTATTGTGGTAGGTCCTAGAGATCAGGGTGCTATTATGCTAGTTGTTCATAATTAGAGATTGTGTACTCCCCGGAGTAGTGACTATCTCAATAAACAAGACAAAGGATGAGAAAAAGGAAGTGGTATTGTTCTCAGTGTACAAACAGCGCACTGAGAAACTGTCAAATGATTTGCCTAAGTTCATACAAGAAGTCTTTGACAGAATTTGGTAGACAAAGCATCTTGTTTTGTTTGCCTTCTAGGAAAATGACTACAATGTAGGTATTTAGTGGATTGATCCCCTTCCGCAAAAGAAAGAAAATATTGTTTTAAATGTCAGAATAATTTCAGATTTTAAAAATCAATTAATTTTGTTACCTTCTAAATCTATTATAGGCACATGGATGTCAGTTTTTTATTTTTTAAAATTTTGGTTTTCTTTTCAATTTCCCCAGTTTATTTCCATCCATCTTTCTATTTAAAACGAGACTAGTAGGAAAAGTAGGAAGGAGTTGAGAGACCTGGTGAGGAAAAACAATAAGCCAAAATTCTGATGAAAACAACACAGTCTCCCCAGAGTTTCCAGCTTCATTAAAAAAACTCTGAAAATTTGTCAGTATGGAAAAAGGGGCTCCTTTTCATGAGAGGCACAATTCATTTACTTTCTTATTTTCCCCTCTTTTACCACACACATTGAAGCCCCCAAACCCAAATTGAGATGAAGCCGGCAGAGACATCTGGCCAAACATCCATGAGGCTGCCCGGGGAAGTCAGCCCAGGTCGCTCTGCTCATTTCCATGACTGACTGTTCCTACTCATTTGGGCTGAGCTGCGGTGCTCCCCTGCCCAGACGGGCAAGGTGAGACAAGTGCTAGAGTCCGGACGAAGCCATAGCTCACAGTGCATTTGGAGATCGGAGAGGCTGTGCTGTGGAGTAGGGTTAGGGTCAGGGTAGGGTTAGGGTTAGGGAACCAAGGGCCTTCAGATTTGGAACTTGCAGCACTGGGGACATTTCAGGAGGGCTGTTGCAAATGGCTTGTGACAATCTGTGATCCTGAGCTCTTGTCCATTATGGGTTTTTAAGCCCATAATTCTGTCTCTTCCCTACGTGTAGCACAGGACCTAAAATGGGCTTCTTGCAACCATTTCCTGCCATGTCCGCACCGGTCAAAATCTGCCCTTTGGTTGCAGAGCTCTCAGGAGCTTATTTCACTCTTCCAGTTCTTCCTGTGGTGTTGAGAGTCCAGAATACCAATAAGGAACTTATTGTTTTTGCTTTTCAACATGATCACATGAAAGAGATGCTGGATGCACAACAGAAAGGTCCTTTCTTCCATCCCTTGATCCATCCTGTCTCTCCTTTAGTACATTGGAGGTAAATATGTAGTTTGTTTCTTTTTGTCCTTGTTTCTTAGTGCTAGGAACACTGTGGAATGACTCCTGTGCTCATACTGAGGTCAGGGGGTTCCCCCTAAAGGCAGGGATGGGGGTCCTTGGACATCATCCTGGAATGTCTTGCGACATAAACAAGTTTTAAATATGTTCTGAGACCTCCTGTCATTTGAATAATAATGATGTAACATTTTTAGAACATTTAACAACTTAAAAACATGAAGGAAAAGCAACCAAATTAACAAAACAAAACCCTTTGCTAAAACTTAATACTTTTTAGAACACTAAGTTGCCATAACAACTTGATGCAAAAGTCTTTGGTGGCAACTTTGTACTTGGTCCTATTGAGGCTAAAATAACCTTACTCTTGTGTTAATACTTAGCCAGCATAGTAAATACTATTGGTTACAGAAAATTAAAACTTTTAAATAGTGAAACTACTTTTACTGAAGTAAAAGAAACCTCTTAAATCTAAGTGTTTTTCTTCTTTTAAAAAAGCATAATTTGTCAGACATTAAAATAACAAAAGGTCTTTGAAAAAGGATTATGGTTTCAGATGTTTCACTACTAGAATGGATTTACTTTATATCCTACTGATGTTGTAATCTTGAATTCTGAGGTAATGTTTTAGCCCTTTCTTTTCACATAAATAAAGATTTCAATGATAGCACTTCATTTCTTCTGTAGAACTTTCCTTTATTTTTCAAACTACTCATTTTCTCTCGCTTCAACCATTTCATCAGAATAACATACAAATTGGATGCAGTGCTTATTAGGAGGAGGGGAACAGTTAGAAAGGCAAGGCATTTCAAATCAACACACTGCTGACTGCGAGGTAGATTTTAAATGGAGAATTTCCATATTGCTTATATGATTTCCTCCAGAATGTAATTTTTTAAAAAGTCTTATTTTTAAGATTTTCCTGTAGAACATAAACGTGTATTTTTTAGTGTATCATGGGGGGGGGGGTTGTATTTTAAAGCAACTTGCACCTTCATTGCTATATGGAGCACAAACAATTGTTTTCCATCAGTACTAAGCACTGAATTTGAAGAATTAAAAAACATATTTTAACATGGTAATAAAACACTTGCTAATCAAACTGACTTCATCAGCCTTTGAAAAACGGTGCCATATATCTCTTTGGGTTGCATAAATTTTAATTAACACTAAATGTCTTTAAACAGTCACAAATTCCTACCCTCTCTGAAATTAAATCCACTCTTTACACTCAATTGGTCTGCTTTTTGGGTTTTTTTTAATATTCTATAGGACAGTGAGTGGTAGGAACAGTGGAGTATCTTTAAGGATTATTGTTGACTATCAAGGGATCAAAGAGTGCTCCGCGTCCTTCCAGCTCAGGGAGACTCAACAAGAGATTTCCCTCCAGCAACTTCATCGTTATTAGCTTGCTTGCCAAATAGGGACCATTCTCCTGACTCTCACCCTACAACCTGCCTTTGAGAGTATAGAAAAAGTGGTGTTTATAAACCAGATTTTTTTTCTTTATTATGTATAGTGAAGTGAAGGCCAAAGCCTTTTCCGCTTCAGCAGAACCAGCAGGGAGGAAATACGTGTAGTAATTACCTTAAACAAGCAGGCATTAAAGGCTGCTGCCTCTCAAGCCACGTGGTTTAAGGACACGATGAAAGATGGAGGTGTCAGCACTCACAGACCACAACAACTGGCTGGAAATCCGGCATCCCCACGCTCCTCCGGCCTCCTCCCATGGACAGGGATGCCGGCTGGCCAGGCCAGGCTGCCGGGGGAGCAGAGCCGGTCCCCGGAGCCGGGAGATGGCTGTGTTCAGGTGAGCGGTCCCACCGACGGAAAGGGCGTCCTCAAGTGGTAGAAATTGCCTGTAAGAGGGACTCAGAGATATCCAAAGCATCGAGAGGGTCTCCCGTTTGAAAACCAACAGCAAGAGGAGACAGACTTTGGTTCAATCCAGCCAGAATTATGCTCTGGAGACGTTTTCAGTCACCTCACCTTTTGGTGTTTTGGGTTTTTTTTAATAGAGATCAAATTGACTTTTACTATATATTTCAGCACAAACCACTCTTTCTTTTCCCCTTTTTAACCTGTGCTCCTAGAGCCAGCTCCTCCGGTAAATCAGGGAAATTTTGCTGACAAGAGCGAAGCCACCGCAAAAGACCTGGGCATGAGGAACAGTCTGGGAGGTACGACATGGCAGTCTGTGGTGCCCGTGGGCCTACTGCAGGACATAATATGTGCCTTAAAAAAAGGTGGAGAGACCAGCTGGGCCCCACTCATGGCCTTGTGTGCCTCCTGCAGCCCCCGCCGCCATGAGCCCTTCTTCACAGGCGCCTTCTGGTGACCACGACGACTGGCAAGGGAAGCCGTGCTGAGGCCATTGCAGGTGAGATGGGGCGGCTCTGGCTGTGCTGGAGGGGACGGGACAGGGCAGAAGGTGCCTGTGCCCACAGGCCGCTCCCCACAGCCTGGCGCGACATGGTGGGGCCTGGCGGGGCCTGGCGGGGCCTGGTGGGGCCTGGCGGGGCCTGGCGGGGCCTGGTGGGGCCTGGCCACCAAGATGGGGCCGTTGCGGGCGGCCGTGGCGATTCCTGCCACCGGCCCCGTCCGCGGGTCCCTTCGCTCCGGCACTGTCCCAGGCTGGTGCCCTGCTCTGGGCCGGCGTGGTAGGGGCTGTCCCGCAAACGGGATTCGCTTTCGAGGCTCCCACCCTGCACAGCCAGATCTTCGTTGTCCTCTTGAGATGTGTGGCAGATTTATTTCTACTAATTTTTTAAGTACCAAGTGTATCTAGTGTACTTATTACTCCTAATTAATGTGAGAATAAAGAATCAAAGAGGGTATTCCTCCAATGAGTTGTTTCTGAAAAGTGACAAATTAATCCCCTTGGATATGGCTGAAGCCAGGGAAGATCTTTTTGTTCCTCTAACAAACTGCAGCAATTAGACGTTCAAAACTCTGCTCTTGATAAATAGATTTTAATACCTATTTATTCTCTTTGTGTATGCCCAAATCCCGGGGCTTAGGTCCTTCAGCCAAACGTTCTCCCAGGTAGCCGGAGATGCAGGAATGCATTTCCAGTTGTCAGGACCTGTGTGCACACACGTGTGTGTGTGAGTGCATCTGTGAGAAGCCGGCGTTCAGGGTTGCATGCGTCCATTTACCCACTAAATTCATTAGACTTTTTCTTACGCTCTTGTGAGCTTTGGACCAAATCCTCAGTGGCCCGATTTGATTGCACAGTTACCTGCATTCACTTGTCCTGAAAGTACATTTAGAGCACGGTAAGGAAAAATTTTATGGCTGAATTTTTTTGGATGATTCTCCCTGTAAATGCATCGTGACGTTTCAAGGGGATGCTTGTAATCTGCTTTAATAGGGATCAGGTGCTGTTTACTAGAACTCCTTCAGACTTCACAGGTACAACTTTAGACCTTCACCTGCTCGCGGAGTCAGAAGGCTTTGACAGCACTTGGGGGCAATAAGCCAGAGATGAGATTTTGACAGGCCCCTTTTCTGATGGAGTCTGGAGATAAGCGACTGGGAGATTTCCAGTCTGAATTGTTTCTCCAGGTCCTGATACTGGGTGACGAACAAGGGCGATGGGGAAGGCGTGGAAGCCACCTTTGTGCCGAAGTGATCAAAGCGGGGAGCTGAAGGCTGCTTCAATGCTATCAGCCTGTAACAGGCCCCCGCGGGACTCCTGCACCTGCCGGCCACCGCTCCTTCAGGCTTGAGCCGCATCCTGCCCTACGCTCCCCTTACCCCGCGGTGACAGAGAACCGACCGCGCCGGAGGGTGTTCTCTCTCAAGAGGGTAATCCTCAGCTGTTTATTCAGGCAGCTCAGAAGGGGCAGCAGCTGCCGGTCTGCTGTGGAGGTGGGGTGGTGGCCACGGGAAAGGACGTGCGGCTTGTCGGCTGCCAGGCTCCAGCTGAGCGAGGTTGGAAGGTGGGTTTTTCCCCCTGTGCACTGTTTCTGCTGTGGGTCTTATACAAAGCTCGTGTCACTGGACGAGGTACACAGAGCAAGTGGAGCTTTCGATGTTTGAAAGTCTTTTCTGTGGTGCTGTAGATGACCCCTGTGTTGCCCTAAAATTTGCGGCTAGCTAAATACAGTAACCTTACAAAGTGTACTATCCAAGGGAAAGTACGGCTCTTGCGCACTCAAGGCAACGAAGATAACGCTTGTGTTTCACTGCAGCCATTCAAGGCAAAATACAGTATAGTAAAATCCTTCTGCAGTGTTCAACTTCAGAAAAAGTGATATTTTCACAGGCTTTTTTCCTTGGCTATCAGACCTTTTTCAAATGGAAGCAGGCTGAAAATAGCTGTGAAAATCATTGAGAAGGGGAATTTTTATGAAGCAGAGTTTATGCCACAGGATGCCACACGAATGCAGACAAAGATACATAAGTTTGATGATTTTTATCTCATACAATACACTTCAAATGTCTTTTTTGGTACCCTCAATTAACAAGAAGTTTAAAAACTGAATTCCATAATGAAATTCTAGAGCTAGAACAGTCATGATAGCTTAAGTTGAGGGTGTATCATACTCAGTGCTGTTTGAAAGCTATTGGGCCAAATCTGAGCTATTCAGCCCAGGAAGCCAAGGTGAATTTTGAGGCTAGGCTGGTGTGGTCATGGTTCTTTGAGTGTGAGGCTCAGAAGCGATGTGCTGCACAAATGGGAACTTGAAAACCAGAAGGGAAGGAAACTGATTTTCAGACCCAAAGAACTGGTGAGGCACAGATGGAAGGTCTAGTGGTGTGTGTTACTGGGGGAGGAGTGAGAGACAGTGGGGACAGCCAGATGGTGAAAGACACACTGGAGAGACACACATAAGCTCTTGTTCTTCTTCCATATTTAAAGGAAATAATTTGCAAGACTTCTGGAAGCAGATTTTTAAGTAAAAAACCAAAGTATCCAAACATGCCATGTAGTCTTGGAAGCAGAGAATGCTATAGTCCCTGGATCCAAGGCCAAACGGAGCCAACTATCATCTCCTCTTTGATTTCTCACTCTCGCTATCCCAGGCCCACATCGATTTTCACCCAGATATTATATAGAAAGGGTTGCACAAATCAAGATATATCTTTGCTTCTTTCTACTTCTTCCCACCTGTGGCTGCTGTAGTTCACACTGGCCTTGCCTTTCCCTCAGCACAAAATCTTGCTGCTGAAGAACATGGCTAGACTGCAGCGCAGACACTTATCACTTTATTTTCTCCTATGAGCAAGGAGTGGGAATGTCTCATCTGGCGTGTTGAACTCAGATCTAAGTGCTAAAATGTTTACTGCTTTCAATCCGCCCAGCAGGATACTCCGAGCAAAAGTGACGGTTGGCAGCCTGCTGTTGATGGTACCATCCAACTCACAGGGCTTACAGCAAAACTCGTGCGGAATCTCGAACATTAGGCTTTTAATTATTTTAGGGGACTTGTTCCACAAGTACTTCAGATGGTTTTCTATTAACATTTGACAACATCTCAGCAACTGAAATATGTTTAGTGAGATTACAGCATTTAGATTGTGGTCTGAGAACTTCTGATCAAATTCTGTTTTCCCTAATTAATGCATTCTGCCACCTACTTAATGGCATTCATAGTAACAAATAATTTCTGTTCTTCTCTAATGATATGCAGCATACCTTGGCACCAGAGTGCGGATAAACACATATATGTTTTTGTTATTTCAGAAGAAAAATCCATGTGCTGTGGATAATGAATTGAAGGTTAAGTGACAATTTTTCTTTACAACCACTCATGTCTTACAGTCTGTGAACTGAAAACTGGATTAACCTTTAATTACCCCCCGTGATCTCCCAACCCTGAAACAACATTACCACTCCTCCTGGTGTTATTTGCATACAGCATTTAATGAGAGAAACATCTGTTTGCATATTTGATATCATTAATATTATGCAGATGAGCTGAGTTTTCATGTTGCAATGGGCAATTGTGTGGAAATCTCCTTTTCTCTCTTTTTTTGGTCTATTTCCCTCCTCATAACAATTTTCTCTGACTTGTATTAATTAGAAAAAGAGATTCCTGGTGCCACTAGCCTTGCATATATAATGCATAGCTGCTATGTGATCTGAATGGCAGCACAACAATATCCTGATGAATTTACAAAATAAAGAATATCTGGCTTGATACTATTAGGCAAACCTGTTGATATTTTCTGAGGCAGACATACTCTTTTAATAAAATATGTTACTGTGGCTGAAAATTAAATGAATACATGTAAGATCGCTAACAGATCTTTCTCTTATTACTTTTTTAATAAAAATTATTTCTGTCTAATCAGATAAAACATATTCATTAGGTACCTAATCCAGCAGCCATTTGACTGACTGGAACTTAGGTTAGAGCTTGATATCTGTATCTGTTCTCTCCAGCAACCTGAAATGTTTCATATGGCCCTATGATGAAATCTTTACTCTGTACTGAGCCACAGCCATTGAAAACCGATGGGCCACTGCTTTTAGTGAGTGCACAAACCTGAGGTCTGGGAGAAGCTGCTTGTTCTTCTTGAGAAATAAGGAGAGTTTTCCCTTTCATTTAGCTTGAACACTGTTTTCTTGAAAGTGTTCCTCAGAAGAGTCTAAGTCATTGCTGATGTTAAAAAAAAAAAAAAAAAAGGAGGCGGGGGGGTTGAACTATGGAGAAGAATTGTAGGGTGAAACAGAATATTGATTTCTAGTTCACTAGTTAAAATTCCCTAAGTCCCAGATGTCATCGTTTGCTGAATGTTTAGTCAGCTCGAGACGTGTATAATGTCCTAGGTGTGTTACCAGTAAAGAAGGTCTGGTATCTTTAAAATCGGGCTTTAGAAGAGAAGCTGAGTATTTGGTTGGACATTGTTCCTGTGCTATTTTTGCCATTTTCTGAGGGAATTTCCACTAATTCAAACATAGAAAATATTTCCTACAGAGAGATCTGCAGCATGCTTTCCATAGATCCTAAATTTGTCTAACTCACCACAAATTGCTTCAGTTTGCCCTTTTGTGCTTGAGTTGAACCACAGAGCAAATCTCAGTGACTACTGAAAGTTTGCAAAACTTCAAATTATTCTTTTTCTAGACTTCTATCTGAATAAAGATGAGTCTGGAGCAGCATACTTTATTGCCTGAAATGACACCTGAGCTGTATTTATCTCTCAAACCATTCCTTTGTTGAAGAGAACTGAGTAGGTTTCTGTGAGACACTGGGTTCCTATTAATTGCCTGGACTAAACTGCAGAAGCAAACTAGTTCGTGATACGGTAAGATTTTCAGACAAGAACAGTATTTACATTCTCTGCTTTGGTATGTTTCTTCCCAGTTGGACTTCAGCTAAAACTGAAACTGCCGTGTGCTGCTGCTGCCCATCCAAGTTGCTGCTTCTGAGCTGCTGCTCATCAGCATCATCCATCCTTCCTGCCAGCCATTGGGCACTTGGCTAGCTTAGCAAAAAAGAAATAGGTTGACTTTTTCAAGTTTGGAAGTAACTTCTATATGGAGATAATTTATGGTCCAAATTGTCAAAGGCTGTCTAACTTTCAGTGAGGAATAAAATAGAAAATTGAAAAACCTATACATTTATCTGCATAGCAAAAAGGCAGTGTGTTATCGATAGATGGGATTATTCTGGAAGGTGGGTGTTTATATCAGGATGGCTTCTTTCCAAAGAATTTGTGGTGATCCAGGCCTTAGTAGTCTGGGATTAGCTGTGCCCACCTATTCCTACAATAAAAGAGATACCATAGATAATACATAGACTGTGAGTTAATGAAGATTAAATATGACTGATCAGTGTAATTTTTTTCCTGATTCTGCTGCAAAATAATAATATGCCTCACTTCTAATTCATGACATAAATTTTATTGGAGAAATTGTGGGGTGTTGTGTTTTGTGAGATGAATCATTTTCGTGATCAGTTACATGTTTTGTGAGAATGTGTGTTGCTCTAAAGCAGATTTTCATAGTTTAAGAGTTGCTTTTTGTAATTCAAGCTTGTTTATCTAAAGGTCTGACTTGCAGGTGGGATTACTGTCA
Organism: Haliaeetus leucocephalus; assembly: GCF_000737465.1. Lineage (NCBI taxonomy): Eukaryota > Metazoa > Chordata > Aves > Accipitriformes > Accipitridae > Haliaeetus > Haliaeetus leucocephalus. The sequence continues at coordinate 2,183,157 of NW_010972620.1, forward strand.
TTTTGAACACAAGTCATTGCTTCGTCATCTACCAGGCCTTTTATGCAAAAAAATTCCTTAATGTATGCAAACTGTTGTGCATGCAAATTATAGTCCTGTGTGTGGAATTTAGGCATGTGAGTGAGCACAATACTTCCCACATGTAATTGCCTGACTCCTCTGCAAATCGTCTGACTCCTGAGTACCTGCAGTGGATTGACCAGCTTATGAAGCCAAGCCATTGCTCTGGAATTTGAATTTCTTTGTGTAAGCAGATTGTGTTAGTGGCAATCGAGATTTATGTTGGCATAACACTTTATTTCGTAAGTCCTTTCATTTCAGGATCTACTATGTATAAGGAAGGGTATCTCCAGTGGTCAGACAGAGACCTGGAGAGGTAAATGAAATCTGGGGCAAGGTCATATGAAATCTTGACAGAGTTTGGGAATAAAAGTATTGCTATGCCAAAGCTGTGTTTTGTATTTCAGCTACACAAACAAACTCTAGGTTGCCAAAAACTTTTGGATAAAAAGATTTGAGCCTATCGTGGCAAGCTTTGTTTATGTGATGTTATTTAGATTTTTTCAGATATAAAGCAGATGGTCTTAATTCATGACAGTGTACATTTCACAGGTGGGGACTATCTTTGGGACCTTGGAGAAGGCTTAGGAAAGCAAAAGGGCCTTTTTGCCACAACTCCTTATGCATCCCAAGACTGACACTTCCAAGGCAGGGTTTCCTCTTACTGCTGAGTGCAATGCGGTGGCTTCTCGAGTGAAGTAAAAGTTGTTGGTTGAGCTAGTTAAGAAATAATCCCCTGGATTGTCCAAGGGCTTTTGTCAACACAAGGTCAAATAAATTTTTGTTGGCATGGCTGTATTTTTACACATTGCAACCAAGAAAAACAAAAGCTGTAAGAAGACAGGTGCTCAGCAGTGGCCAAGCTATTCTTGCTAAAAATCAGTGGATTTTGTGCCAGAATTTAACTGAATACTGGGTACTTTCAGTGGATTTTTGTTTGCTGGTATTTGATACACGGGTACGCTCTCATGCCAGTTTATGAATGCGTTTTCCCTGTTTGTCCTCGGAGCAGTGATATCACACTAATATCTATACTTTAATGTGAATAAGATTATTTTGGAATCAGTGAAACACTTCACCAGTGAAACACTTTTTTCACTTTTGCATTCAGCTGTTTGTCTGAAAAGCTTGCCTCCATGAAGTAGCTCTGCGTGCTCTGTTTGCACGTGTGTTGAGAAAATCACTAAACAAGAAAAACAAGAATAATATCAGTGTCATAAATAAGTTTAAATGCAGTGCAGTTTGTGTTAATAGTGGCTTTTATAGGCACTATTATATAGTAGATTAAATTATATCTTTATTCTTGTATCTAAGATAAACAGTAAGTATGTAATATATCAGTAATAGAAAACCTTTGGCATTTAAGAAAGAATTGTGCTTTAATGTAAGGACATTTTTATACCTCAGTAATAAATTAACATTTCAAAAGTACTTTAGCCTGCTGAGATGGATCATTCTATGAGTATGGGTAACACCATGGACTCCAATAATTAGTGTAAATTGCCTTTGAATAATACAGAGCTGGGAACAACTTTCAGTGCTTAATGCCCCTTGCAGTACATGATGAAGAGTCCTTAATGGAGCTTGGAAAAACAAGTAATACCTATAAATCAAAGAAGAAAAGCCGTTTTTGATGCATTTGTCTGAGAGTGTGAGTTTTAAACCAAATTGTTAACACTCCTCCCTGCTGAGGGTCATGGATTAGCTAGGGTGGGAGTTTCTTATAGGATCTTTCACACTAACCAGCAGAGGTAGGGGGTTTCAAATACAAGTGTTTTCTTAACCCTAATCCCTGCCTCCCTGACCAGTAGAGCTCTGAATTTCTCTCTAATTAGGTGGAGAATTAGTAGGTGGATAAATGTGTTAGTGGATGAGGATGAAGTGATTAACTTGCCCCGGACTATGATAGTGAGTTCAAGGCACTACTGAATTCATTTTGTTTCTAATAACTTTCTCCCGATATTCTAGCAGCACTACGGCAGAGTACTTGAATTTATATCTCTGTAATCTTACAGCAGTATATGCTGTTGCTTCGTTCCCATGGCTTTATCTGGTATGTTTAAGCAGCAGTGCAGTATATTTCCCAATGTGCCAGTTCACGTTTATGTATACTATTTAATTATCTGAACAGTCTTGTAACCTAATCGAGACATATTGATGTTACAGTAAGACTACATAGGAGGGAAATATGAATTTTATTACAAGATAAATGAGACTGGAATACATTCTCCAAGTATTTGCTGGCTGTACTTTGAAAACAAACAAATATCTGCTGCTTTGCTGTTCCTGCTTGCTTGCTGCTCTTTGTTCAGTATGTGGGGCTCTGCTGTCTTAGAGGAAAAACGCAGTTTCTTGGCACTGTAGTCAGATATGACTCTGCTAATCTGGAGTGGTGACATTTTCTGTCTCTTCGCTGATGTGTCCCTGTTGACCAGGTAGGGAAGGATTTGTCATGGGGGAGGGCAGGATCCGCTCCCTGCCATCTCTCCCTCGGCAGCCTCTGGCACGAGACAGCTCTGACTTCACCTTGGGAACTCGGTGGGAACCTCTGCCCTTTCACAATGAAGCTGAATCATCCCCGGTCACTGCCAGAAGACTTTTAATTCTTACTCATGGCCACAGCAGTGTCTCAGCTACCCCAGTATGTTCCTGTCCCTGTGGGCTCTCTGACTCGCAGTGGCCTGCTCAGACCTGTGAATTCACTTGGCCTCAAAGAATGAAGTGTGCTGCTTGCCGAACAGGCAGACCCAGTGGCAAAGGGACAAGTTTCCCAAGCTGGCTCAGTGCTGTGACTCGGACAAGCTGGGATATTGAGAAGACCTTTCCTGGAATAAAAGTCAATGAATTTTCCAGGTGCATTCAGAACAAGGGAGGGTGCTAGAAGATGCCACAAGTAGGAGTGGATCATAAATGTGCATTTGCTGAGAAAACAGACTGACATCTACAACTCATGACACTGGATACTGATCTTAACTAGTTACTGAAATTATTTAGTATCTTTCAGAAAAAGATCTGGTGTTCCTCAGCTTACACGTTGAAGGGAAGTAAAAATGCCCTGTGGAAATGCCAACTACTGTTGTTGGTTTACTAATCAGAAAAAGAGGCTGTAAGAGACAAGTAACCCTTCAGGTCTGTCCAGGGGGAAAAAAGCCTCAGCTGAAGTAGCATGTTCGGAGGCACCACAGTTCAAAAAAGGTGGGGAGGGAGAAAAGGAGCATGAATGATCACGAGTCCAGAAAAAAATTACTAAAGAAGTAATATTGAAGAAATAGGAAAGGTTCTGGTTAGCCTGTGGTTGAAGGCAGACATGGCAATTTATGTAAGCATGCATGTGAAATGCAGAGGTATGTATGTGTAAGGACATAGGTAGTAACATATCCTCCAGGACCATAGTACATACAACAAGGATGTTTTAGCTGAAATGGGGAAGATTTAGTTTAGAGAGTAGCTGAAACTTGCTAATAATAGGAGGATAATGAAGTACTGGACTAATATTCCTAGCTAGGATGGAAAGACACACAAAAAAGAGAGAATTTCAAACTGGCAGTGGTTTAGAATCTCACATGATGTTTTAGACGATGGTTATTCTCTGAAAGCGTGGTGTGAGCTCTACCACTGCAAACCACACTCCATCAGAAGGCAGGTCAGGCTGCAACAAGAGGCTCTGTGGGTCAGCCTGGGCAGCTCAGCTTGCATGATTGAGTCATTAGACTGGGTATTGTGTGTGTATCCAATAACTCAGGCAGGCAGGAAATTTAAAGGAAAGTATATTTTCTATGCAGTGCAATCAAAGTTGATTTTATCCTTATCTCAGTTGTTTGCTCCAGTGAGCATCAAATGCCTGAGGAGAGCATGGTTGCTGAGAAATCTGAGATCTAAAGGGGACGGGGGGGGTGCCAGGGTTAGCAGAACCTCGCTCGGGTGACTGTCAGGCATAGCTCCGTCCCTGTGGCTGGTGGGCGCTTGTTCCTCAGTAAGTCAAAGAATCTGGGCACTGCACAGGCACCTTAAGGTTGGCCTTTAGAGTGAGAACACAGTTATCTCAATCCCAGGTGCCTGCAGACTCCCTGGACTGTGTAACATCCAGGATATGTCAAAAGCAGCATTAGCTTCAGAGATCCTTAGCAACAAATCTTGCCTTGAATGGGCTGCTCTTCTTTCGTGCTTCTCTTTCCTCCTGTCCTTTTTGCCTGTAGAAGCCTCTGCCTAAGTGTCTGACTAATAAAACTCAAACTTACACATTTGGGAAGTGAAATGGGTTTTTTTGATGTGTTCATGACAGTGCTTTGCAAATGGTACTATGAGAGTTTTGAGTAGCAGATAATGATGGGAGCTGTAAGATGCCAATACACAGCTCGTAGGGACAGGGTAAAATGCCTCTTTTTAGGCAATGACTGGAAGGCTCAACGTGCTCAGTAGGTGAAACCTGCATATGCTGTTTAGGTGCAGGGTTAGCCCTCAAGAGGGTACTTCCCCTGCCCAAACCTCCCCAGGTGGAAGGATTGTCTTTCTAATGTTCAGCTGCATCCCATACAGTACATAAAAAGTCACTCTGCATTAGCCAGGATTATGTTGTCTCTTGATCTTATCAGGTTTTGCTCTGCAAACTACAAAAGAATGTAGGCTGATGTATGCAACAAGCCAGGTATCTCCGCTGGAAGCAAGCATTTCACTGGCTGAAATCTCTCTGAAGTGACTATCCACAGAATTTACCTTCAGTTTTTAACAGAGGTATAGCTTTGTTACAGCACTGGGAGCCAGAATTTTGCTGGAAAGCTTTTTCTTCGTTAAAAAATAGAAGTGGAAGTCAGAGAATGATCTTGTTTTCTTTTCTAACTGGCTGCCCTACCCCTTGAAATAGTTTTATATATTTAAATGGACGAGGATGTAAATTGTACTTCCAAACCATTAAAGCCAATAGCACACATTATAATATGCTGTGAAAAGAAGATAGCTTCGGCCAGTAACTCTTAAGCCTAAATGAGTTGCTCCTAAGAAGAGAACAGCTGCTTAAAGTACATATATTTAAAATTAAATTTCTTTATTACAAGTTACTTAGCGTATTTTGGACTTATATGTTCTCTAGCTTAAATCTTTTTTTTAATTGCACAAAGCTGTGGAAAATAATCGGAAGCTCAGTTAGCATTACAAATTGAAAATCAGAAATTATACGAATATTTTTTTAGGTTCTCAAGCTACATAGGTGTATTAACCCTCATTAGTCATTTTGTGGCAATGAGAGATTTGAAAACAGAATTCCATTACACTATTTATGGTCAAAATCTGATATGATCAAATAATAGGTTTCCCAATAGAAATGTCTATGTGCCATGTAGTAAACTTGATAATTGTAAGAATACATTTAATGCAGTAGAACTGAATACCGAACCAGGAGATTAACATTTCTGTTATATAATTACAAGTTCAAGGAGTTCAGCTTCTTATCATACTACAGTAAGTATAGAAAGTAGAAGTGATCCTCTTTAATTTGTAATTATTTAACTGAAATAGAATGTCTCCCAGTCTTATTCTTACTCTTCTACACTGAAGACATTGGTATGCAGAAACCATGCACCAAGGAATAGTACACTATCAGAGTAGGACATGTTTGAGCATTCTTTAAAACCAACTAAGAGAAGTTAATCTCATTGAACTTCTTTTTATTCAACAAAAGAGTTAGATGTTTCCAAGTCTAATGTGACTATAATGTTCATTAAATGGACTTCTTTACACCTTTAAATGGATTAACTGTACATCTTCACAGTCTAATTATTATACATGTCACTCACAAATCACAGATCTAATTCAAAGCACTGTAAAATCTCTGTTTATGAGCATTAGAAAAGGAGATACAGTGAGAACTGTGTTTGATTTTTATCTGGGTCATATAAAAGAATAAGCATTGTCCACATTAAAGTACAAAAATGCATGTACCTTCACTTGTTGAGTTTTCCTTCAACTTTGGTCTTGTGATAGCCGCCTTTGAAAAGTTAAGCCACAGACTACTTTGGCATTTCCACTCCCTCATTTGTCCGTAACCCAAGATGATCTCTGACTAAGAGACCCTCCCTGCAGCTGAGCTGTTAATTTCCAAACAATAGTTGTCAGTCGGATAAAGGATGATATACAATTTTGCTAGTGTAGTTTGGTTATCTGGGAATAACTGTGATTAGTTTGTTGTCTCAAGTTAGGTTTGCTTATCAGAAGATACTAAGAGTGGTTCTAGTGGTCAGATTTTAAAAGGCAGCTAGGTGTTTAACTCCCTGGTGCAATCAATGTCTAAACCCTTTAAAAAAAGGTCCTGCTCTATATTTTTGCCACATATGAATGGTTGTCAGTCCATAAAAGTCAGTGGAGCTACACCAGGTTATGTGAGCTTTGAGATTGGGGTAGTAAATTAACTGTAAAACAAACTTCATTCTCCCTTTGGGCAGCAGAAGCTTTTTGAAGGGTTTGAGTACATGGTATGACAATACAGTCCTCAGTGAAGACACTACGTCTGTAGTGTGAACCATAGAAGTCAAATGCTTGCCCTAAATTTCTCATGCTTTCATCTGTAGAAGAAAAAGGACCTCAAGATAATACTGAAGATGTTTGTAGGATGACCTTAGGGCTTTTACTGTGAGGGGCTATGATAACAAAAGCTACAGATATTATGCAAATGTGTTATGTATGAGATATATTTCCACTGAATCCTGACAGGGCAAAAATATCCTCATTGCTTACAAAGATGTGTGCTGGCAGCAGTTGCAAGTCATTTTGTGTTTATAATGTGTAATACCAGAAATAATTCCCTTTTCTCTTAGTTACAAAACCTTAGCTATTCCTGCCACATTTCTCATATAAAAGGTTACAGATTTCTTCAGTAGATGACAGTTTGGATAATTACAATTCTCAAGCTGAAAACCATCCTGATAATGCCAGTTCCCTGGCGAGGCTCACAGACCCTTTCAGCCAGCAGTGGCCCAAGGACCCAAGCTCTCCGACCAGAAGAAGTGGTGTATCTGCAAGAAGTACAGTAGAGCTTTTTTTGTGAGGAAGGATATTACTGTGCAAAAAGTGCAGGCATGCTCCTGTATGACAAGACGGCAAACGATGAACCTCTGTGTGTGTGTGTGTGTGTGTGTGTCTGACTTTTCTCATGTGTTTGGACAATACAGATCTGATCTCACCGGGTCATCTAGAAGCTGCTGTGAAACAAATTACAGAAATCTATAATGCAGCCTCAGCAGCATGACTTGCATTTCTGATGTATACAGATCGCAACTACAAACCACAGTATTTAGGTATTGGGACTTAAATGAGTGAAGACTTTGAAATGAGGGCTTTTGGACATGTGTTTATCCCTTACACACATACCTAGGGTAGCTACAGCCAACTGACTGAAATGGATCATTATATTTCAATCTGAAACTAATGGTTGGAAATAAGGCTTTTGGATTCTTGCCTTGCCAGACCACCTGCTTCTATTCCATTCTCTCCTGTGCAAAAGCATTTTAGTTCATAAAATAAATAGCTACCTTCAGGTCTCTCTGCACCATAGGCTCCCCTGCCCCCAGATATTTTCATGTTTTCTGTAGTGATTTTAAATAAATGTTTGCTCTGCTTTCCACATGTGCCTCTGTGTCCTGAGCGCTGGTGGCAGGTATGTTAGGTGGTATGAAAACCAGGTGTTCCCCCACAATTATTTACTTATTGGCAGACATTATGGCTGCAACATCCGCTGCAGCAATTTGACAGTGATTTACCTGCTGCTGCCAGCTGCTCTCTGCTTGGGGGGGGCTGAGCTTCTCAGACTCCTGGGGGCCAGCACTAGAGTATCTTGATTTGATACCAGACTGTTTGGATGTCCTGCTCTGTGATTTTGGTGAGAACCACCCAGCCATAAGCTTCCTTCAGCAAATGCCATGTCTAAATCTATTGCCATGACTTATCTGGTGGGGTCTCCAAGAAGTTTGCCTGCCTGTGGTCTGAAGATGCAATTTCAAAAGCTTTCACGCTTCCATAGGCTTACACTGTAAGGGTTCATCTCAGCATGAGACACTTGTCTCACCAAGGTACAGCAACATGGCAGTGTGGAGTGTTTTACTCTAGTTAAAAGGTGCTCCCACAGGTAAATTTTGTAAATTTGTATAGCAGCATACTATCTCTTTGAAAGGTTTTAGTGTTTTAATGGCATCAGGATAAAATATCACAAAAGCTTTGTGAGCTTGATCTTGGCAAAGGGCAGAAAGTATTTTTAATTTCACTACTGTATATCTGAGCAAAGGGTTGGATACAATTCCAACCTGCTGGCTGTTCCCTTGACACTTTAACTGAGGGAAATCCATTTCTTGCTCCCTATGCTCCTACAGATGCATGGTGCGTGGCTGGGGACTGGTGTAATTGCAGTGGATTGGATTTGGAATGCATGGGGTTTTGGCATAAGGCACAGAAAGCAGGGAAGCAAGCAGCACAAGGAATTAATTTTTTAGAGCTCCTGTTCTGTTTCACTCTGCCACATTTTTTGACTGTACCCACTTTGGAGCAAGTGGGTTTAATTCAGATTTGTTCTGATTTTTTTAAGGATTTCCTTTTAAAAACCACTGTTAACATATACAGCAAAGTTTCCTATCAGGGTGAACCAATTTAGGTAAAAATTACCTATCTTTCTAAGTGTCCAGCCTGATTTTCTTACTTTTTTTCCATGAGATACACTTTTACTTGCACAGCTAAGTAAGCAAATGAATTCTGAGGTAAGTTTTCTATCTGTGGATAAGGATGGGGCTCCCGAGCAGTCCAGGAAGGCTGAACCTCAGCTGACAGTGGAAGTCTCTTCCAGACACCATGTAGGGACAAAGAATAGAGGCCCTAGTGAAACCCAGAGCAGATAGAGGTTCTCAACATATTTGGTTAAAAATATAATCTAAGGGAAAGTATTGGGGGGGGTCCTATTGAAATGGAAATTTCCATGAGAAATGTGCAGGCTTGGTTTTTTGTGTTTTACTGAGAGTATGGAAAGATTGTTCACCTTTCAGACAAGAATGTTCAATTCTGGTTTTGTGCATGTGGCAAAATCTAGAAATATTTGAAGCAACTCATTTTGGACAGAAACAAAATCCCTTTTCCAGTGAATTGTCAGTGATTCGGGCTCTGGAGCTTTGCACTATAAGATAACTTAGACTGTCATCCTCATCTCATTCCCCTTCCAGAGACCTCCAAACTGCCCAGATCTGCCAAGCATCCAGATGTCTTTCTGTGGGGAAGGCACAATTAGGTCAGCTGATAGAAGATACTCAGAGATGTTTCTTTGCTGTTCACACTCCCTGGTCTTTTAATGAGTCAAATTAGGGTCAGTTTAAGATTAAATGTTGACTATGTAAAGAATATGCTTGTCACTATAAAGCAATATCCATTCTGGAACAATGTATGGGAATAGTCTGTTTTCTCTCCTGTACAAATCCCGGCTTAGAAATATGATTCCCAGGTCACTTCTGCTCTACATGATTCTGGCCCTGCCTCTGGCCCTGTTAACCCAGCATGTGTCTTTATGATCAAAATTCAAATACAGTTGCACAAACTGTTAAATAACTTGAATCCTACATGTGTAACTGATCTCAACAGAGATGTCAATTCAATTAATATTACATTAGGCTGCCCACAAGACTATGCTAGTACAGAGCTGATGCTCCAAGTCAAGTCTGGGCTTGTTGTCTGCTACCTGACAAAGCTGAAAAAAGATAAGTACTAAATGTAAGGTAACTCCATTAACTCTTTCTTTCCCTGAAGGCATATTCAAATAGTTTGAATGCCAGGAGACCTGCTAGCAATCTCAGTGAATATTTCATTCTGACTCATCATCCAATGCTTCAAAACTGTTTGGGAAGCAGTTAGAGCCATCTGAAATTACTGGCCACTCTGGGAAATTTTGATCTTAACTTGTGCCGAATTTTTATATATTTCACCTGAAGTTTCCTACAGTAAGGGAAAAAAGGAAACCACTTTTTCTACTGGGAAATTTAATACCAACTAATAAAAATAAAGTTTCCTAGAACTGTGGAGGTGGAGAAGAGGCAGGGTGTCAAGGGCAATTAGAGGGAGAAGAGCGCTTCTTCCTCTGTGGCTTTTAAAGTAGGTCTCAAATTATCTGGCATTCCTGAGCCACCTGCTCCTGGTGGGGCTTCACTCCGGGAAGTTACTTCATCCGCTGTACTGATTGTACGGGAACAACCTAATGGAAGCAACTGAAAACAGAACGCTTTCTTCTGTTGTCTGACAAACAAAAGAACAACCAGTTCTTCCTTTGTAAATAACAGACTGTGGATCTCAAATAAATTTTTCTTTCTTGCTGACAAGCCCTGGGTTCTCTGGGTTTCTCTTATAGCTGCTAATCTCAGAGATACTTGAAAATGTGATGCCAGTTCTCGTATTGGCCTGCATGGTAAAAGAAAAAGCTGGAAAGGGGTGTGAGCATTTCTGGTTTAGAAGACAGGCAGCAAGTAAGGAAATCTTGATTATTGTTTCCTTCAATTTGAAGTTATTGCCCACTGCCATAGTTTCTTGGGAGGGGCTTTAAGTGTTTGAAAGATGTAGATTGGCTTAAGTTATGGGTGCTGCTTAAACACAGCATTAAATATGATAATGTTAAGGAACGGGCAGAAACTGGGAACTATTATCGTGGTTTATATCCAAGATAATCTGGTTCCTATCACCCTTGATTTTTGTTTTGCAACTCTGACTGAGGAGTATTCAAAACCCTGTGGATCTTGGCTTCTGTGGTCTCTCTCCAACACAGTGACTGGTTGGATACAAGTTGCTGGGTTTTGTTTTTTTCTTCCATTGTCTATATTATGATGAGCTGCCTTCTAGCTATTTTGTCACCAGTGCATTTTTCAATAGGGATTTCCATGTTGATATGCTAATTGCATTGACAAAATGTTTTATCATTTGAACTCCACTCCAAAAGGGCAGAAGAGGTGTCTCTCCTTCTGCCAGAGGAACTTCCCATGCAAGAGAAGAGTTGATAACGTCCCAGGATGACTCATTATAATTTCTTTTGGATCCTGAATTTTTGCAATAAAGCAGTACAAATTCCTACTGTCTTCTGGACCAATGCCATAATGATCTGAATGGCAGATGAGCAAGGGATCTGGGAATCAGTTAATTTTTGTGTATTTCTTTGAAGAGCCCCATACAACTGGCAGGCACAGTTACAAGGGACTCCAATTTTAAAGTGATTTAAAATGTCTGGGTGAACACTTTCATTTACTTGTTAATCACTTTCCTGTTTTGTATTGAGCATGAAACAGTCAGTGCAAATCTAGTGACTCATGGATGCCTTCAAAAAGTTTCAGGCTTAGTTTTAGTGTTGCATAGCAGCTTCCCTGAGTCTGTGCTTGTTGACTTGTTGGAGTTTCGTGTGTTTTTGGGAAGGACTCGGAAGATTTCAGATTCCCCCATCAGTCTGTAGTATATTTTTCTAAAGAACCCATTGGTACCTGTAGGTATCCAAAGTCCTTTGCAAATCTGCCTTCTAAGCACTCCTTGCGAGGACATCAACAAGCTGCATCAGGTCTGTCCAGCTGCTGCCTAACCATAATGTAGAACCAGGGCTAGAAATTGTATCCTAAGGAATAAAATCAAGGTTTTGTCAGTATACCACATGATGTTACAGCTGCTGATTGATAGTACTTTGAGCTTCAAAAGCGAGAAACATATCCTACTTCTTTTCCTTATTCTGTGGAACACATGCCAATTTTTGAAAAGGTAGCATTATTGGTGGGATATGGTAGCATTTAGAAGCTCCAGAGATTATGGCCCATTCAGCAGATATGGTCTATGCCCTGAAGATGCTAATCTAATGGAAAAAAGAAAGTTTTATCTCCATTCTAGTAACTGAGGCACAAAGAGATGAAGTAACATGGCCAAGGCCTGTAGCAGAACTGGTGTTCCTCAAGTCTGCCGTTTTAACGGAAAGAACATCTTTCTTACTGTGGACTAACACTGCTTTGAGAGTCCTGTATGAGCTGCCTAACCCACATGGATATCTATTGCCCATGTTCAGAGTAAACACACTGTGATATGGTATAAAGGGATGCACAACAGCACTCCTTGATGAAAAAGAAAAACCTGCAGTTTTTGCTAAATGGCAGGTCCGATTGGCACACAGAAAATTATGGTGCACGTTCACTTGCAGCCAGGAAATTGGTCTTGCTGGGGGCTCACGGTTTGATTTATGGTGCCCCTAACTGAGTCAGGATTCCTAAATGTTACTGAAACAGGCTCACGAGATGGACTGGGGGTGGAGGAACTATGCTCAAGAGCAAGAGGCGCAGGAGAATGGTGGTGGGGACTCTCGGGGGGACCCTCGGCCAGCCCTGCCCGAAGCTGTGCAGACAGCCCCAGAGCATCCCTTCTCTGCTCGAGAGCCACTGGGCAGACAGCAAGCACAGTATGCTCTGCTGAGACCTAGGGGAATGAATGGCACAAGAAAGGATACAGCACTGGAAAGACTAAAAAGAAAGTTGATGTCTCTCAAGTTTTGGTCCATTAAGGTAATCCTACACTCTGCAACTGAAGCTATGGGTCAATGAAAACAAATTACAGTTCATTCCCCAAACAGAAAGATTAAGACACAGGAAGCTGCCGAATGCTGTAGGCACTGGCCTTGACTTCACAACCTAGCCAATTTGTGCTGCCTGTGGGGCTGTACAGCTGTCAGTGAGAAAACAAATCTTCTTGTACAGAAACTCCTCTTTTATATCATATTCCTTTCTTTTTTTTCCAGACACCAGCCTTTGTTTCTAGAGAAAAGCCAAAAAGTATTTTGCATATCCAAAATGCAAAGGCAATACATGTGCTCTTTACTGAAACTGTTTCAGTCACAAACAATTACAAACAAATGAATTTGTGAATGCTGAAGAAAATCCAGGGCAAAACCGTCTGAAATGGGGAGGTTAGAAAAATACGGAATATCTCTCATGGTAGGAGGTAAACCCAAATAAGCTCACTACAGACTAGACCACCTAATGTCAGCCTTTCTTCTTTGGCAGAGAAAGCACCCTCTCTTTATCGATGAGTGACACTAGCAGGCTGATAGGTGCAGGGTTTTCAAAGGGAAAATCCAATTTGTAAACAATCAACATCTTAAGCTATAAAGAGCTGTCTGGACTTCTAGCAGATTTGCTGATGCTTGAAGGGCTAAAAATCACAATGTTTTCCTAAAACCTCCTTTATTAATTTGTGGCCTGGTATTCATTAGGACAACAAGCCTCAGGGGGCTACTTACAGCTTAGCTCCCCCATCCCCATCAGGTTGCAAGCCCAGGTTCTGGTGATTTTGAGGATGGGTGTGCAGCTTTGGAAATTCAGTTTTAGATATGTCCCCATCACATGGAGGTGTGTATGAGTACCTAAAAGGAAAATGAACAGAAATAAGGCCATCAAAAATACGTGGTTGGTTCCTCCCACCCCAAACAGGTCATTTATCACTAGTGCTTCCAGGAGCTCTTGTCATTAAGTAGATTCCACAGTGATGCTTCTGCCCCATCCATGTGGGAAATCAAGGAAGACAAGACAAGACATGCTCTAACCTCAAGAGAATTTATGGAATGGATGGACTGGTCCCAGTAAGTGAGAGCAATAGCTACATCTGGTATGGGAAATACAGGCTGGTCCTCAGCGTGGAAGAAGATAATGAAGTAATTGGGTAGATAGCAGTAAGCACCCGTGACACTGATTAGCACAAGACCATTTCAGGCATGACTTTGAGAGTGGCAGCACGTATTTTGAAGCTGTCATAGTATAGGGTTGCTTGCAAAGTGCTGTGAGAGAGGTTTGGCATTCTTTAAACCTCCCCCAAAAGGTTGATTTAGTAAATTACAGAGTAAGACAGGCAATTCTGTGTGTGCATGCTGAGAGAAAGAAAAAAAAAATGAAGAGAAATATAGGATGGTTTGTTTTTCCAGCGTGCCTTAGGTAAACAGAAGTTTTCTCAATTAGATTTCTTCTTTCCAATCCATTAGGGTTAATGCAGTTTTAATTAGCACTTGATTTGCAGGCTGGAGGTATGGTTTAATGTGTCTTTTAGAGATTCTAAACCAAAGTACTGCAAGAAATTGAACACAAACGAGCAAATTAAAGTTTTTTCATGCCCATTTTTGTTTGTAGATGATTTTCCCATCAGCTTTCCCTTGTATAAAGGTGATGCTAAAATAGAGATCTTGGTTTCTTTGTGGAAGAGATATTCAATACAAAATACTCCATAAAAACCTTGGTTTTGTCTCTGCACTAGCCCTGTCTTCAGCTCCTGTTAGCAGGTGCACTGCTTGGTCTTATTGCTAAGGCCACTTATCTTGCCCTGTTGACGTTGAAGATAGCCAGATCTGCAGCAGTGACCTTGCACTTGTGTTGAATAATTCCTTTCCCTAACTACGCCATAATTATCAACTTTGCAACTGAATACTGGATTACAGCCCAAGAGTTCCTTCTGGATGCAAAACACAAGGAATTCAGCGTTTGCAAGAGTAAGTCTGAAGAAATCTACACAGGTGGTTCTTATATTGCACCTGTCATCGTGGTATCTGAGCTCCTGCAAAGGTCTGTGATCACCTCAGTGTTTCAAGTTCATATAAACAGAGTCTGACTCCTGCATTCCTTTTGTACTTCTGAAATGTGTGGAAATAACAATATCCAGGGGGAGCATTTAAATTATAGCCAAAACAAAAGCAGCTAAGGGGCAAGGACACTCTGTCCTGAGTGGTTTTATCTACTTTACTTTGAACAGAAGTGGTTTCTTAGACCAAAATTATCATCATAAAAATAACACAAAAACTAAAACGAGGCATTCTGGCCCAAACCCAGAAAACCAGTGCTCCCAGGGCAAAAAGCAATTTGAATGTTGAACATGGAAGCGTCAGCATTGTCTGAAGTCCTACAGTCTCTGTCACTGCATGGGATTTGTAGGTAGCTAAGATCTTTGAAACCTCAGCACATGCCATAGGGTCTGTACTGCTAATCTACAGTTGTAACCGCTGTTCACATCCACAGGTTATGTCTTCTGTTGGAAGGAGATTCTCTCCCCCCGGTACATTCTTGGCACGGGAGCACTTCATGCAGGTGGATGACCGAATGCTTCACTCTGGCCAGATGGCTGCTCAGCTTTAATGTTGATTAGACTTTATTATGGATTATTGATGTAATGCTGCTACTAGCTCTGCACAGCAGGACCTCATTAATGTCAGTGGAGCTCTGCTCAGGCCCAAGGGTCTATCCACAGGGGTCCAGCTAGCTGCAAGATCAGGGCCTATATTTGTAAATAGTGGGATAGGATGAATGAGACTACATGTGATGGGGATGGCTTCAGGCAAGTGGTTTAGCTGAGTACTTGGCTGGATATGTCTTAGCCTAACAGGAAAACAATGTGTTGGTTTAGAAGAAAGTCCCAGTGGGCTGAAAAATACATTGAGTAATTCTGAAAATGTGGCATACTGGTGTTCCCAGCAGGTATGTGAGTCTTGAGGTTCGTGTGAGTATAATGACTGGCCCAAGTCAGCCCTCTGAGTTGGTGTATTATGGCCGAGAGTTGCCATCGGTCATCAGGCAGGAGCTGCTCACGAACGCTAAGCCCAGCTTTCTCCGGCTTGCACAGGATCTATGGATGCATCTTGCCTCTGGGTTTGGGCTCTAGGAAGGTTGATTCCCATGCAGAGTAAGCCAGAATTTGGGAGCCTCCTTGTCCAATTATTACTCAAGTAAAACTTAGCTGCAAAGGCGATTTAGCTAACTGGCTAGCATGGTTTCTCACGTCACTCCCTCCTTTCCCAGTATAAAGAGCTTTGCAGCGAAAACAAAAGAGGAGCGTTGGCTTAGTAAGTCTTCAGGCTTTCTGGATAAAACGCTGGCACCGAGTCACCGAGCGTCCTACAGCCGCCCTTAGGAGCGAGCTCTTCCCCGCTGTGCGCAAGACAGACACTTCGCTCTGCGCGAAGGTCTCCTCCCCGTGATTACGAAGGAGCGGCTGTGGGCAGAGCGGCTTCAGAGGGACGTGGATGTGAGGAGACAAGCCGGGCTTCGTGGGCCGTCAGTGTTAAGCGGGGTCCCTTCCTCCGAGCAGGGCGGTGCAGCGCTCCGCGGGTGCGGGAGCGGGAGCAGGGGAGGCCGGCGTAGGACCCGCGGGCTGCGCGCTGCCGCGCACTTGCACTCTCCCTCGCCGCCACTAGATGGTATTTGACAACCACTTCTGTTCACCGCCCTTAAAAAGCCTTTTCCTGGCTGAAAAAACCAAGCCCGACGATTTCTCCCTGCTTCTCGTAAAACTCTTTCCATAATTTTTTATTATATTTTTACAGTGATAGCGCGCAGGTGAACAAAGCTGCTGTTGTACGAAACAGCTAAAACAAAGCAAAGGATTTGGGAGGATTGCACGCTACAGTTCTCGACCTTGTCGAGCTGGCACCGCTCGCTCCCAGGAAAGGACCGAGCGCCTTCCCCGCAGCATTGCTGGTGCCGCATTTTCCCACCAAGATGTTTTCGGAGTGTTCTTTCCAAGATGGAAAGCCCAGTCATACCTCATGGTGCGAGGCCTCCAGCACTTCTGAATATTCAATGCCTTGATTTTTTTCAAGAAGCTGCTGCGGTTGTGAGCATAGCTCAGCACTGAGGGGCACATGCAGGAGAACATGCGGTCCTGCCCCACCGAGAGGAGGTCGGTGGGGTTTAGTGGGTAACCCAAACGGGACAGCCCCGTGAGCAAAATGATAAACGATTTAGGTCAGGCCACCTCTGGGAATACATGTAGACATTGCAAACTAAAGCTTTTAGGATCTAGCTCTCCACACTTAGTACTTCAGTTTCAAATAAGCATTTTGCTTTTTTTTTTTTTTTTGGTTGTTGTCACTATAAAAGATGGACAGGACTCTGCCTCGAGCAGTCAGACTCTGATCTTTCCCACTTTAATTGGGTGGTTAGTAGTATCTTTTCTTTCCCAAATTATTTGCAAGAAATTGCGATTTAATCCATTCTGCACTTAATAAATTTAATCAATCATTAGAAATAACTGCCAATGATAGGAAAATATGGTAATTCATGTTATATTTGCAGACAAAGCACTGATATAAACAAAACATAATTAAACATGCCCTCTTTATACACTTCATAAAAAGCCACAGTCCTTGGGTATTATAAATCTAAACTTATTTCTCTGATCTCAGGGCATAAAATGTGTTCTGTGAATTGTCTTACTTCTTGTAGGAAAACACTGATAATATTTGCCTTGCAGGCAGCATAAAACACAAAATGTAAAATAAAAATAAGTTATTAATCAGACTAACGGGCAACTTAAATGGAAAGCTGTCTTCTATGTCACATTAAAAATGATAATGAGCAACATTTCACAAGGCAATATTATTAAAAAAAAAATAAAAATCCATGCTATGCACAGACTTCTCAATCCATATCTGTGTTGTAGTCTCCAGGAAGCAAACAAGAAGGACAAGTTTTGTAGTTGGTTACCATGGGTATGTTGCCTGAGGAATACCTGCATTTCAACATGGCCATACCTAAAACAGGTGTTGCTTTTTTATCTTCAGCTAACCCAGCCTCAGGCAACAGTGATCTTGTTTTTCCAAATTTGCATCTTAGTAGAAACAAAGTTTTAGCTCAATTAAATACCCGTCACAGAGGGGAGGAAAGAGTAGGAATATGTTGTGACGCATAAGAATATGTTGTGGTTTTGAAAATGGTCTGGTAAAAGCTATTTTTTTAATGATCTGTGACAAAAACAATGCAAAAAGAAAAACCCTGCCCTAAGGTCCAGTATGTTGCTCTTTGCTTCTCACTTAGAAACGAAGAAACAGAATTTTTGAATGAAGTCCGTTGTATAAAAATACAGCCTGTTCCCCAGCTCATCTCATAGGCACCTGCAGGTTGCTTTTGCTGTTTTCTGAAAGACATGGGCCAAATTCTTCCTCCCTTTCCAGTGTAATTGGAGTTGAAGGTTGGCTTATGGGCAATATTCTTACTCTAGGAAAGTTATTAAGGCTTGTGCTTTTCTTGCGCATTAAAAATAGGTTGACTCAGAGTGACCCTCTGTGTCTGTGTGCATTGTAAGAGCAGTCCCACACCTGAAGGCTGTGTTTGCCATATGGTGTTTGCTCACAGCAACATCCTTGGGGCTGCCTTTGATGGGAGCAATCAGTATTTCCAAGGGGTGGCTATCATGTGCTTTCAAATACTGTTAAGTGTAGTATGTAGGACAGAGTAGCCCCAGCATTCTCCATCTATCCCAGAAACGTTTGTCTGCCTCATTCGCCCTTGCTGTGACATCAAAGAGACTATGCTGGACAGACAAAACTGCCAATCTCCTCCTTACGAAGACCTCAGCATCACCCACGCAGGGGCAGATGGGGTTTGTAGGGCAGACTGAGCTGGAACAAGGGTTCAAAGATGACATGGATACCATTGCTGACTCTCAGGTGACCCCACGCTTGGGGCTGCCCTCTGGACAGGGTAGCTGGTGTACAGTGTAGATCTGGCAATATATTTTCTGATGTATTTTTGGCCTTCTGAGACTTTTGTCACAAATCTAATGAGCAGTCACTTTGAGGCTGCACCAGTACCACACACAGGTGTCTTCGTCAGAGTGGTAATACATCACGTCTGCGTGGCCTCTGTGTTTCTACTGACTGGGTTACTGTCTGTGTGTCCGTCAGAGTCCGGTTTCAGGGCTGTGACTGGAAGGATGTAAGAGGTCTCTCTTCATGAGAAATCTTAGCAATTATGCTTGTAGGTATATTCAGAGGCTCACCGGCTGCTGGAGGTGTGCTTCTGCATCCCATACATAAAGGAGATAGCAAGGCTTACTTCTTCTGTCTTGTGTGTTTTTGCAAGGAGTTTTTCAAGACAGGTGTTGCTCATTGGTGTGTCATTCCTAGCATGAGAGGATCCAGCTGTCAGGTGAGCTTTACAGAAGTAATAATTACTTGATCGTCAAAACAATGCTTAGAGACATAGTGGTTTTGTCTAGCCAGACAAAAATCCTCTCTTCCCAGCTCACCCTGGAGATCTCAGTAAAATCCTAAAGCTGATACTTTCCGGGGTGACCTCTGAATCTCTCTGTGTGACAGCCCAACTATTCAGGTGCTTTTTCAGTTGTAACTGTACTTGTGTTCAAAGCCAGTGAAGATCAACAGGGCTTATTGCTTCAGACTGAATGCTCATGCTGAATGCTAGATCTTCTCTGCAGCAGGGGCTAGAACTCAGTTCTCTGACATGCCTCACTCTCCCCATTTAGCTTTGGGTTTAGTTTTTAGATGTACGTTCTCATCCCGTTTCTTTCCAAGTGCAGCTTGTTGTATATAACAGTTTATGTATATAACCCCACCAGAGGGAATTAATAACATCTCCAACAGTGGAATTCTGGGGGCATGTCTGCTGCACACCGGCACATAGCTGAGATGCAGTGCTGAAAATTCAGGCTGAGTGCCAGGAAGCGTGCTATTATCAATATACCAGGCTGTGGAAAAATGATGCAAGTCCCATACATGAAAATCAAGAGTATTTCTGTGCTACTGGACAAACAACTGGAAATGTGCCAGGAGAACACTCTTGCAAGGATGCACATGGATTCTGAAATGCCTCTCATCACTACTGTGTTACCTATGTAGCCCCCTGCTATCTTTGTATTGCTGTATGTTTGTCTAATATTTCTTGGACAACAGTGAATACAGCCAGCCCAAAGGTTGGCCCATGCGTAGTAAGGGGCACCATCCTTAGTGTGGGGGGTTTATCGAGCATACGTGACTAGCTGTGATAGGGACATGGAAAAGGTACTCTGTGCCCTGGGAGGAGCAGGACTGCAGAGTGAGCACAAGCCATCTGGGCAGGTATCCTGGGTGAGCTGGACGTGAATATTAGCTAGGAACAGATCTGTATGTGTGCAGTGGGCCTAGATCCGGATCTTCCAACTACCTGCAGCTTAGTCACAATGGTGACTCTGGCCAGGCTTCCCTGAGGTCCAGAAATTTGAGGAAATCTTATTTTAACCGGGGCAGGGGGGGATCTGAGTCAAAACAGAAAGGAAAAATAAAAATAGTTTTGGGGAAACCTGAGTATATTTCAGTTCTGCTATGGAGTTCAATGGCCTGATATGTTGTCCCTGCCTCACGGCTAAGATAATGGGCACAAAGGGGTATCCCTTTTCATTCAAGGCAATGAGTTTGTCTAGAAGCTTCAAGGTATGTAACAGGAGAGCTGTGCTTACTGGGTCCTACTCTTGTAGGAAGAGGGTGACAGTGAGGGGACAGCAGCATTGCTCCAGCCCTGGCAGCAGAGGAACCTGCCTCATGAGACTTGTGACAGCTTCTCCTCTGCAAGCAGTGCTGTATGCAACCATCTCCCACAACCGCTTATGTTAATGACTTACAGAAGAGGAGGGGGGCTGGCTGGTCCCTAAAATCTCTAGGCAGGCAGAACTTGGTCATAGGGCTGCAAGGCAGAGACTGCAGCTTCCTTGGGTGGTGGTGTTGGGGCCGGTAAATGTGGAGACTTTAACGCCTGTGAAATGACCCGTTATATTACAGTGCCCAGGAGGGAGACCGGATCCGTCTTTGCCTCTGCTCATCAACTAAACAGCTTCTTGCCTCCACCAGTACGTTGCTGTGGATATTATATATCACACAAGCCACTGAAAGAGCTAGTTATCTTTTGGAGGAAAGTATGTGTAGCGGATGAGTGTAGCTATTTGGGTGCTAGGTCTGTAAGTGAATGTTATGGCAGGTATAAATTAAGGGTCGCAGGGTGAGTGTTGATTTACACAAGTCCTTGAAGGGAATTGCTCTGGACCCAGCTTGTAACAGACATGCCACAAACCTACAAGCTATTTTGTGTTTCAGAGAGAAGGAGAAATTCATTGTTTTGTCTCTGGTTAAATAGCCAGGTGGGACTAGGATTGACAAAAATGCGTCTGCTGAAATGTTCTTTTTAACTAGAATATAGCTTAATGATCCTCATTTTTTATTTGATTAAAATTATGCATATTTTAATGAAAAAACAGGGTCACCTAATTCCCCTCCCCCTTTTAAAATCTGTTTTTAGTTGGGAGATTTGAAACATGGACTTTCTATATGTATACATATATGTACAGCACAGAACATTGTGAACTAAAAATATTTTGAAGGATGAGGTGCTGAAAGTGTTCAGTTTGGTTTTTTGATAGTCCTTCCCCAAACAGCAGTCATCTTGGGGGGAATGTCCTCCCTGTATCTTCTTCATGAGTTTTCTCGAAGAACAACTTGTGTTTTCCAGGCAAAAGGTAGTAGTAGCTGGTTCTGATACTGGCTTCTATCTAGAGCAGCTCTGAAATCAGCTGAGCCCTTTGGTATAAAAGAGAAGAAACTGGCCCACAATATGAATTTTCAAGGATGATGTAATTCAGATACTTCCTTCCATTTTAGTGGGTAGTCCGTTCATAAATATAATGTCATCAAGTGTGATAAAAGAGAGGGGAAAGTGATAACTCCTGGTCCCATTAAGATTAAGTCAGCAGGCGCTAGACAGACAGAATATTAATGTTTTGCTCAAAATAGGTAAAATTAGGAGTGTGATCTGCATCAGAGGAGAAGGCTAGTGTATAGGACTGTAAATTCAAAGTATTTTCAATCATGTATTGCTGTATCTTTCTCCTCACTTAGCAAATGCCCCTTATTACAGGTTCTAAACACTCCTTGGATCATGTCATGTTTTGCTTTTATTTGTGGGGTTTGTTTTTCTCAATGGTGACGTTACAGCACTGTCTAGGGGGGAGTTTTAATGCTTTTTTTTCCAAGTCAGGAAAAGCAAATAAAAATAGCCAAAGAGAAATGAGTAAAGATGGTCTGACTTTAAAAGGAAAAGGGAAAAGGAGAAGAAGAATGCGAGCTATAAATGAAATGTAGACTCCAGAAGTGATGTACCTAATAAAAGGCTCAGGCCTGACTGATCCACAGCTACAGAAATGTGCTTCTTGAAGATGACAGAACTGAAGAAATGGGAAAGTCTTAAGTCCTCAATTAATTTAGCGATTAAGATGTTCAAGAAGTCTAAAGAACTCTGTGGCAATGTAAGATCAATAGTTTTGAAGCAGTATTTAGAATTAATGTAGTTCATGTTTTACTGCGTCTCCTCCCAGGCACTGAATACATGGGGGCCCTCTTCTTTACTGCTTATGCTTGAAAATAGCTTGTACTCCTAAGAATAATCTTTTGTGTTTAATAAAAAGCAAAACCAGATCATCTAAACCCAGGAAAAGCAGGAAATCTGAACAATGTGCTTCCTATTCTTGGGGCTGTTTATGGAAAGCTGCATTTGTATGACAAAAAGCATAATTTTTTATTATATCAAACTTTTCACATCAAATACTACTAATGCATTTCAGTTCCTCCTTCTTTTCTGTCTAACTATTACCAGCTCATTTACCACTTGCTGAAGTGGAGGACGGGCCAAAGCCTTTATCTATGGTTTCTTTTTTTCATTACTAGAGCGTTGGCGTGGAGTGGAAGTGATCACAGCAAGAGCTCCATCCTGTGCAGACCCTGGTACCCCACTCTGGCTGCTCAGGCAGTCGTCTCTGTTACTGAGATCTTGTTGTAATTTATCAGCTAGGTAAATTGGATTTATTCTTTCCGGAGCATTATTAAGCCTTTTACTGCCAGACCAGGTATCTGTTTTTCAGCTAAGGACTTAGAGATCCATTTTGTCTCTCAGATTAAAGAATCTTGAATGGTTTTTCCTGAAGGTAAAGGCTTTCTATAGAAATGTGTCGGTTGTCTTGGGTGCTGCTGTGTCCCAAGTGTGATTTATGGATCATCTGTTCATAAGGAGATTTTTGCTGGAGTTGTGAGACTACCTGGTGTGTCGTGAGACATAAGACTAAAGATGAGAACTTGAGAAGAAATGAAGGAAAAAGAAGAATAAGGAAATGAAATTTATTTCCAGAAATGAAGCTATCCATGTACCAGTCAGAACCTAGTGAAACATGACAGTAATTTTCTTGTTTCCCAGTATAAAAGACTGTATGGGTCCCCTAGTGCAATGCATAGATCACGCTGTGAGTGCTGCTTTCACGCATCAATATTCTGCACAGTTGTGCTGACATATAGTAGCTAGTTCCTGCAAAGATGTATTCTTCAGCATTAGTGAGAAATTTTTTTCTTACGTCTTGTTATTATCCTGAAAAGCTTTGTGTTTCCTAAGACAGCTCAGGTGTCCTGGGTAGTCATGACTTCCAGAAGGTCTCGCCAGCTCAAGTGCTTTCTGCATACTCTGCCCTTGTGGAGGGAACTGCCCTTCTTCATATTGATACTGGAGCTTTCCACCCCGTGAAACACCACAGCATCTGTAGTAGCTACAGCACAGTAACACATAGCATTTAATCCCATGGTAAAGAGGAGTGAGACTGGAGGCAGGGGTGAAAAAAGAAATTAGGTAAATTAGATGTAATCCTTCGGGATAGAATTTTGCCAGGAATCACTGTTTCCTATAGTTCTTGACCTTGCAAAAAGTAGAAGAGTATCTTAGAGACAACAATTATCTATAAATTTGGGGATGTATCCTGTTCTAATCCAACAGAAAATTAGAGAGATTAGAAAGAGTTTATTACCATCCATACTGCAATTTCATGGCCTTGTTTTGCATAGTTAGTGTATTTTGCAAGGCCTGAACATCTACAGGTGAACAAAGAACAAGACATTTCAAACACGGATATTGTGGTTGATGAAATTCAACTACAATGATGAAAACAGCTGAAATTTCTAAATATTTTGAATTTTCTACATTTGGAATCTCAATCAATTAAGAACAAAGTAGGTTTATGACAGCAAAATGGTAGTAGTTTTGAATTCTAGAGCGTGAGTTTTCTTGCAAGCTGTTTCTGAACAGTGGAGAAAGTTGTGGTGATCCTTCACAAGTAGTCTGAGGATAAAACCCCAAACTTATAAAGGTTCCTGTCTTACAGGAGGCAGCTCATCTAGCTCCAAAAGGCATTCTGAGAAAAGTAGTTGTCCGAGTTGCTGCAGTTAAGGAAATCGCCAGTGTTGGTTCTGTACTGAAGAAATGCTCCTGCAATTCTTCCTCAGGGTTTACTGGTGCTATCCCCTTTTTCCCTCTGGGAAACCAGAAGGATTTTTGAAAACACAGAAGAAATCTTTCAAGCAAAGCTACTTCACATCATATTGGAATAAAAAGCTCTCTTATCATACAAAAGGTAATATTGTTGTATTGTGTTTTGGAGAGTCAAATAGCTTAAGGGTATAGGGCTTCTTTCTTCTTCCCTCGCTGGTGTAATTCTATTGATGTGTATAATTTCTTCTGCTTTCCACCAGATTTGTTTGCACTGAGTCATTTTGGTCTCTCCTGTTTGTCAGTATGGGTTTGAGGAAAAGACGTTCGTTCTGCAGGTAACAGTTTCAGGCAGGAGCTGTCTGCAGCTCTGCACAGGTCCACTGGAGCTGGACCCAAAGGAGGGGCGACCCTTCCCTTGCAGACAGCTCTGCTAATAAACCATGGTCCCCACCAGCAGTCTTCTCCTGGGCAAGGGCTGTAGCAGCCATACTTTTTCAGGGCAATGCTGGATGGGAAAGGGCCAGCACCCCTATGGTAAAAGTCCACAGCAGTGCACAGCCACCACCTCCCTTGTCCTTCTAGACCAAGTCCTAGAGAGAGGAGCGGTGTCACAGCCAGCAGTTCCCACAGCTATGTGCCATTGAACAATAAAGGGCTGCATACTCTAATGATGATTAATTACATTTTCTCATATCTTTCTATCAATTAACTGGAAACGTTTCTTTGTTTAAATAATTGTCTTTTGGTAAATAAATGCGTAAACACTACTTAAAGCATTTTTTGGTCTAATTATACTTATCTGAAAGTTCACAGATTCGAGATGTGATTTGTGTTGTAATTGTTTTAATTTATGGTAAAACATGGTGTTGGGTACTGATTTTCTGAACAGGCTGATCGCTATTGTAAGAAAATGAGGAACTACAGACGGTTCTCTCTCAAACTGAGCTACTTGCTGAGCGAAGTTCTGCCCTGAGCCCACGTTCATACTGGGGTTGGTTTGCTTTTCAACCTTCTCAAACCAACAACACATTGAGCCAGACCGCTCAGCTAAATTTTAAAAACAGCTTAAAGACACCAGGGACTGGTTGTAGTGCTTGGTGGAGTACGGCATCACAGCCCCAGCATCCCCACGCTGTGATTCGGGCACCGAGGCTGCAGAGCCAGACTGGCGGGGCTGGACGTGGCTTCCAGTCCGGTTCAGTCCCATCTGCAGCGACAGAGATCACGGATAACTCACGCGCCGTACCTGACCCTAGGGCAAGAGAGATCATAGCTAAATCCCCGTGATCTAAATGTATCAGGCCTTTGGACTCACTTACCTTATACTCTTTCATCTCTCTGCCCTCTCTAATAGCAGAGGAGCACCGTGTCACTGTGGTTTGTTATTCTCATTAGCTTCCATTAGCTGTAACACTGGGGGCCTCTGTCCGGTTCAGACAGAGACCGTGTCCAGCCCTAACAAAGATAAGGTATGCCCTGAGGCTACGGTGAGGGGCAGTGCGCAGAACAACCATAACTACTGGAGGAAAGGGGGAGAACAGGGGGAGAACCAGTGCCAACGGCAGAGCCTGCAGCACCCCAGCAGCTTGCCGGGTGGCTGGGAAGTGCCGTGGCAGACGCGAGTGGCAAGGAGGGATCTGATGGAGGAGCTCGTGCCGGTGCCGTGATGCTCTTCTAGGGCTCCGTCTGTGCTGCCACAGAGCTGGCGTGGATCCTCGCGCGAGGAATGATGGAGCCTGTTTGCCCACGCGGCCACTGTGCTCGTGCCCTTCCGGGGCGCAGGAGATTGAAGGTCATTTCTGATCCTAACACACAGCGTGTCCGTGGCCACAGGGCTCTTACATTATCGGCCCTCTGTCTTAATTTTCCTCTCCCTAAAACAAGGGTAATATTTCCGCAGTTCAGAATGGTGTTAGAAGGTTAAAATCACAAATCTTGAGAGGGGATCAGGCAAGACAGGGTAAGGACAGCAATATAAATAAAGAAAACAGTTCTCTGCTATTTTTTCCTTACCCAAAACTTATTTGTGGGCTTTTCTCAGTTTGGCTTTTTTTTCAAGATAAGGGGAAAAGAAGGAAAGGAAGAAAAATCCTCCCACGCATTCAAATAGAATTTGCATTTGACTGTATTAAAATTTTTCTTAAATTGCAATTAAGCAATAAATCTTCACCAGTTGCAAAAATAAAGAGAGTGGGGTGGGGGAAATTTATTAGATAATGTAATCTTTCAGGCATTTTTTAATTTCCTTCTAAGATCTAGAATATCAGTTGGAGTCCCAGGTAAAATAGGATTCGAGTTTTCAGCCACAAGTTGTGACTCAAAGTGCTTAGCTAAATTAAACAGAACAGATGTGAAAAATAAGATGAGAGCTATGCATATAGCTCTCAAACAGCTCTCCCACCCTCCACTCCCCCCACTGAAGAGCCTGGACTAATTCCCCTTTGTTGACTAAAGTCTGCAATTCGATCCTAAAAGCTTGTCAGAATTAAGTACAATGCTTAATATAAGTTTACATTTTAACTGTTTTTCTTTGATATTTGACAAGGACATGGGAAGTAGCTCCAGAACTTTCTCCTGGGCCAATTTGCTCAAGGTTGCTGTGAATCACGCTTCCCCTTGGGCTGCTTGCCCTGGAGACCGCACTTGAGACCTGGCACCTGTTAGTTGCCAGAGCAATTAATAATTAATTAAACAAATAACCCCTTTATGTTGCACTGTGAAATCAAAGCTTCAGCATAAAAAAGAATTTTACCTTTTAGGTTTCCAGAAGTAACCTCTGCCCCAACACTTGTGCAGTATGTGAAGGAGCAGATATTTGCTTTTTCCTCAGAGAGTAGAGACTTTTTACAACAGATTTAAAATAAAAAAAAAAAGGAGAGGAAGGAAAGGTCAGCCTTGTTACATCTTTTCTAGTAAACACCACTCCACTGCGACAACGTCAGACAGTGTCTGAACTTTTAACAGCTAAAGAGAAAAAGAAATCCTATACATTCTTCTGGAAAGGGGGATCAGTCGAGCCTTTAAGCTTACGTGGCTCTGTGCACCTTAGATGGAGTACAGTTTGTCTTACTGCTGGTATTTTGGTTTCAGAGATGACAAGTGTATCATGGCCTTTTTTTTTTCCTTTATTTTTCTTTTTTTTTGCTGTTTTCTTTTTTTCAAAAAGTAGCTGCACATTAAGGAGATAAGTGAACTTCAAAGGGCTAAATACCAACCAGAAGATGGAAGATGGCCACACATAAAGCTATGCTGCTTCTGCAAACCCCTTTAGTAGCCAGACAAGGTCACTGATCAGGGTAATTTGCAGGAAAAGTCAATTTCTCAAGTACCCAAGGCAGGTGTTGTGCCATTCTGTGACAATTTACTGAAACTAAATTGAGGAAGTTGAAAAAAGCAAAGGTCATGAACCATGGGAGAAAGAGGGAAGCAAAGTCTCTTTGACTGTATTTTTAACTCCTTTTCAACCAAAGCATATTTACAAATTACTGAGCCTGTTTCCACTTAAAAAAAAAAAAAAATCCCACTTGTGTAAAGCAGACCTGTTTATGAAAATCTGGGCTGAAACCTGGTTGCACAATGAGGAACCGTGAAGGGTGGTTAAGGAAAACACGGAGTGATTCATAGGGAACTCTTAGCAGAGTAAAGGGGAAAAGAAAAAGCTAGCCTTCTCACATTGAAACAATTCTCGGAGTCTTCATGACAACAAAAACCTGGCTGAAAGTAGACAGAATGGAAGTGAAAATATAAAAACATATCTGAGAAATATGAAGCAAGTCACTGAAATGACTGCAGAAGGAGAAAAAGGCAACTGATGTCTCAGAAGGTATCTGGCTGTGTCTCTGCTTCAGTTGCACCCCAAAATGCACTTCTTAGACTTGGGGATTTTTCGAAGCACATCCCAGCACCCTTCCTGCTCATGGGCCCTTCCAGCCCCTGTGACTCCGTTTGCTTAGCTCTGCTCTTCAATGATGTGGTCCATCAGGAAAGGGCCTGGGATGGTCTCGGTGCCAACAAGAGTTACTGTTAGTGACTAAGGCTATGAAATACAAGGCACAAATAAGAGTGAAAGAAGTGTAGACCCTACCTCAGCAAACTTTCATGCCAAAACAGAGCTCCACAAGTGTTTTTGAGCTGGTATGTGGAAGAGAGAAATCCAAGACCTAGCGAGCTGAGTGAGGTTCAGATGACAAACGGGTAGATTCCAGTCTTATTTCCTTCTATTGTCACCACAGCTTATGAGGTGCTGACCTCTTACAGTACAGGAGATGTTCGAGTACAAACAGCAGTCCAGTGTTTGTACTAGCTGGCAGTGGTGTGGAACACCCAGTCAATCCAAAATGGCTATGTCCACCAAGAAGGAGCAAAACTAAACCAAACCAAGCCAAATGAACACTTCATCACTTTCGCTCCCATGCTCCTAACTGAACAAATAGTTTTAATAGTTGTGTTGGTGACACAAACGCACATGTAGCTTTCCTTCCTATTCCCTGTTACAAGATTATTTATTTTATGCTACATTTTCACAGGTCATTGGTGATGTTTAGCTATGCCTCTGGCCATGAAGCCTGGGAATTTTATGGGGCAGCAAAAAACCATTCTCTCTACTCGTTTTCTGTGGGCTTGCATCCGAATCTAATCAGAATAGACTTCCCCAAATCCTTCCTTGAAGGAAGTATTTCAAAAGAGAATAACCTTTTCATTATCAGGTCCTGCTTTGAATAGGTAGACAAGGAGGAAATAGTTACTGACATATTCCTGTTAGAGCTACGCAGATTGAAAAGAATGAAATTGGTTGATAGAGTTTGTATGTGTATATTCAGCAGAAGAGACAGACTTTCATGTGAATGTGAATAATTAGAAAATGGTTTTGACTGGGACTTCAGTCCTGGCTACTTTTGATGTTTGCAGAGCACAAAGGAGAGCATCAAGTCTGTGTCTGGGGCCGCTGGCTCGCAGTGCCCAGGCTGCAAAAGTCTGGACTCCGGAGCTCACATTTAGCCAACCTTAAGTCTGTGGCATGTGGATGAAAGATATGATAACATCCTTCTGGCATATGGGGCTGGAGTAACGTGTGGGCATATAGTTTGTGGTCTGGAGTGCGGGTATGAACTCAGCTGTTCACTTCCCGTAACGTGGGAAAGAGGAAGCAGAAGCATTTCTACAGTGATGTACCTGTGGGATGTGCACACTCCAGGAAAACCATAACAGGGGAGAAAATTAATTCCTCCAGATACAACCCAAGCAGGTGGACCTCGAATGCCAAAGCAAAAATCAGCATTTCAGGAAATCTTTCAGTGTTTCAGGAAATCAACATTTTATTTGGATGTATCCAGTTCTCTACAGTAGGGATAGTAGCAACTCTGCACTGTGGGTACCTGGTGAAGATGTGAATCCATAACAGGCATGGCAATAGCCATGGAATTTTGGCAGATGCCTGTGTCCTGCCAGACCCATAGTCAGGGGTGGACAGAGAATAAGAAAGGGCATTGAAAAAAATTGGTGCTAGCTGATAGCTGCAACACTTTGTCTGGAAATAAAAACCCTTGAGCAATCAAAGATGCAGCAATCACACTACAGCAGCTCCTGAAAGGGAACTTGTTTGTTCCAGCTTCTGGGTTTTTTGAGTGGCTTTTGCCCCTTTTCCACCAAGCTGCAGCTGCGCTGTTGTTCTGTGCAAGCTATAAAGTCCAGTAAAAGCCAAATTCTCTTTGCAGGTCTTCTCAGAAACAGTCTGTAGTTTGGGACATATTGAGCTGGGAGTGACTGGCCCGTTTCCTGACTTTGTTCTCTCCCACAGTACAGCAGGCTCGGTAGAAAGATTCATTTAAATACAGAGAGGATATAATTAGCCTCCCAAATGACTCCAGGCCCACTGCTGCATCACTTCAGCTGACTAAAGATCTCTTTATGACACCAGGAGGTAACTCTCTTATGTGTTCAGGCTATTCCCAAGTGCTGCTGGTCATATCAGCTTCTCGGTCAGACCTTCTAGAAATACAATCTGTGAGTTCCTTGTAAGCGCAGGACTATTTTTATTTAGCTATTTCAGGGCCCCATTGCCTGAAAACCAATCCAGTTGTTTAACTTTGTGGAAAAGAGCCCTAATCTCTCTTGCTTCTATCCCATGTCTTTTACATCCTGAGACTGGAAACAATCTATATCCTAAACACTCAAAGTTTCAGGAATGTTAAATCAGAAGGCTCTATCTGCAGTGGGCAAGAGGACATGAGTTAGTTAGTCAGGCAAATAAACAAACACAGTAAAACACACAAATAAAGCCACCACACCTGCAAGAATGTTAGATATGTTAAAAGGGGTTGCATCCCTAGGCGAGCTACACTGGTTCACTTTTCATCACCAATGACCATGTTACACATGCAGCTGGTGACATTACTTAGCCTCCAGCAAGGTCAGAGCACGCCGTGGAGTGAACAGAGAAAGAACTGTTCCCCTGTTTGTAGCAAAAACATGGTCAGAAGTGATTTGAACTCCAGCTGCAACTTGGCCTGCTTAATGATATCTAAGCAATACCACTACTAAGGGCTAGCTTCCCTTTCTTGTGGAAGCATCTCACTTCCACAGGGCCACCTTTAAAACAAAGATACGTTTAAAATATCTTTTTATCTCACGATGCTTGTTTTTATAGGTCTCCCTGAAGTGAATTATAGGGAAATGATTATTCAGTGATGGGTTACAATAGAGGTTTTTGTTGTACTTTATAGGCTTTCAAATAAAGTTATCT
Source organism: Haliaeetus leucocephalus (assembly GCF_000737465.1). Classification (NCBI taxonomy): domain Eukaryota; kingdom Metazoa; phylum Chordata; class Aves; order Accipitriformes; family Accipitridae; genus Haliaeetus; species Haliaeetus leucocephalus. Next base: position 2,214,033 of record NW_010972620.1, read on the forward strand.
GGTTGTGTGGCAAACTGGATTTAGAGAACCAGATTTTGAAGATGCTTAGCAGCATACGGTTCATTCAGGTGCTTACTGGGGCTCTCAGAAATGCCCACACAGCTACATCTAGCTCATATGAAGGACATGAGCCTGTTTGTTAAGGCATCTGAGCACATTTAAAATCTGGACAAAGATGTTTTAAGAATGATACAATAATAATCAAAGCAATTCCCCAAGAATGATAGAACTAAAAGAGAATTAAAACACAGACCGATGTCTTCTGAACTGTTTATGTGAAATGAAATACGCTATACACAGCATATCTTTAATGTGGAACTTATTATTTGTTTGATTTCCATTAATGGGGATGCATAGGATTTCTTAAGCAAGTTAGTCATATTGCCTGGTCAGTAGATGTAATCAAAGGCACTACCTGAAAAACATGTTTCATTCTGAAAAACTTCAAGTTTTGCCAATTGCTAAAGGGGTTAATAGAGGCTGTGCATGAGGAAGATAACCTAGGTTTAAAAAAACTATAGTCATCATTGTTCATTTATTCTCTTTATTGAGGTAATTTAATTATCATATAGACACAAACATTTGCTCCCATGCTGGGCTCTTCACATCTGTTAGTAGAGATTTGATTAGGTCTACACAAATGTGCTAGATTATACCATCTAGTTGGTGAAATTCAAGCCACCTGGATATTTTAGCAACATCAATAAGAATAATTCTCTTTTTCCAAATCAGTAAATCCAAGATATATTAAAAAGAATTAATTAATGAGTACCAGATAGGCAAAACAAACATTTGACAATGAATCATATTATCAAAGGTTTTGTGGGAGATCCCTCTCAGCTTATGTTTAGATGTCAAATTATATTACCAAAACTAAACAATCTGTTAAACCGATCTCTTAATGCAATAAGTCTCAGCACCATACTCTCTTTTTTCCTGATGTCCTTCGTGAATGCAGTGCAGCATTTAAGGACAACAGTAGTTAAAGAACCAGCAATAATGTTACATTAACAAGTCATTTGTATGAAATAGCTGACTCTTAATATTTTTCGTGCCATTAAGTTTTGGGTTTTTTTTTTTAATCATGTAGGACCTGATGATGAAAACTGCTAATCACCCAAGGAGCCATTATGCATGTGAGTCAAGCCAGGGTGACTGCATATAAGCATTAACGCCCTGATTGTGTGTTTCTGGGTTATGCTTTTAGAAAGTGAATGACCCAAAAAACTCACAGGGAATTTGTTGTAAATACAGCTGTTAAGATTTCATACAATGATATTAAATATAAAAGGAGTGCAGAGAAAACAGCTGTTGTCTGCAGGAGGACTTCTCTCAAAGTTAGGTTAGTAACTTACACAGATGTGCCATTCTATTTTTTTCTCTCTCCAGAAGGAAGCTACAGAAATTAAGTAGAGTCTTTTTTAAGAAAAGAACTTTTAGCTGAAGTCAGAGAGAACAAGCCTTCAGTCTGGAAGTATTTATGAAAATACTTTATTTTAGTCACTTAAATATTTGTGGAGACATAGAACTATTTGAATTAACTTTTACCAAGTTCTTCAGGCTGGAAGAAGAGAAATGCAGAGCGGTCAAACTGACAACTGAGAGCAGTTTCTAGACCCCAGTAAATGTGATAAGTGTGAGTGCCTGTGCAAGTGCACATAAATTCTGCTCGCTGTGCGCCTGTTACCAAACGTCTAAACTGGGGAATATATTACCAATTTGCTTTGTTCTTTGCCTTATGAAGCAAAGTTGAGCAGAGTTCAGCTTTTTGGATGAAGAGCTTTCTTTGTGGATGAAAGGCTGATGGCCATGACCAGCCTGGGGGGAACAACCCAGTCCCACGTCAGACCGGGTGCTGCCTCCATGGTGCTTTCTAGAGGACTCTCTTGTTTGGCATCGTCCTTTCAGACGTAGGATGGGAATCAGTCTTCAGCCAGAGAAGAGGTGATGTTTCTGACACATCCATGCTCTCTGCTCACGTGTCCCACCAGATTTCATGACAGTTCAGATGTTGTGGTGGCACCACAGGTACGGACCCAAGGGATTGTGGTAACCAAAGAAAAGCATCTGTCTAGGCACAGTCTTGTCAGAAGTGGTGTTAAGGCTTATGTTATAACTTGTCACTGCAGGAGCAAGTTGGAGTAAAAGCTTTCTAAATCCATATAATCGTACTTAATTGTTTACATAATGAAATTATTTTTAAAAGAGAACAATCGAATGATGATGATTCAGTCACAAGAATTTGCTTCTAAATCTCCAAACTAGTCTCCTCTGGGAAGATTCATTATCAGAAGGATATATCTTCACTCCAAGGTAGTTAGATGTCTATGAAACATGCCCAGTACATAAGCATACCCAAAGCAGAAAGCAACCATATAGCAAATCCATCCCACCACAGCTTCGAGAGTCCTGCAGAAAATTACCAGGCTTGCTTTGGCCTATTTATTCCTTTGAATATAAAAGAAATGGGAGTTATTGTTGTGAATCCACAGGTTATGGAGAGATGCTAGAGAGGCACTAGAGATGCCCAAGGGGCTGAAACTGAGATTGAAGCCATATTTTTGTTATTGATGAGGCTGAACTCGGGAAGGGGGATAGATTTATGGACATTGATTTATGCTCTTGGTGTTCTGCTGAGAACAGGTTGGGGCAGAGTCCAACCAGTTACCTGCTTTCTGCTGATTTTCTGTGAGCTTCTTAGAAAGTGAGTGCTTTTTTAAAAAAATATTTTAAAACGTAGCAGATTTTTTTTTTAATGTTTTCGGTAGTACAACGAGAGATATATATTTGGTGGGTATTTTGCATATTTTATTTCAAGTCAGTACTAATTTTAATTATTTTAATGCCTGTGACTGTGCTCAATTCTTGTATCAAAACTGGACTGAAGGATTATCAGTTCAATTAATTCATTGTATTCTGAGTTGCATTCCACAACACAACTAGCCACAGGGCTTAAGGTCCACAAAAAGTACTGGAGCTTTATAGCACTACTTCAAGCTCTTTTCCCACCTTCATTAAAGCCTGGATATGACTTGAAATCATATCTTATTAGCCCGAGCAAGAATTACATGAGGAACAGTTTTATAACAGGACTCAGCAATGAAAAGGCAGATCCTCCAGGGCACTTACAGCATCTTGTTTACTATATATGACAGCAAAGTCTTTTTGTGTTGTGAGCAGGTGGTTTTCCCATCCTGTTCAACACAGTAGTCTGCAGGTGATGTGTATGATGATATGTACTTCCTTCCTAAGGTGTGTCCAGAACTGTAATTCCAGTAATAATAATACTAATGATGATGATGATGATGCTGGGGAAGTCCACACCTTAAGGCTTTTTTTTCCAAGTAAGACTTTTAAAAAATTTCTGCAAGGCCTTTTATTTGTAGGATTCTGCTCTGTATTCTGACAATAAATACATCCCTATTCCTCCTCTCCCCACTTGAGCACATCCAAAGACAGGCAAGGTGTATCCTCCAAAGTGAAATGTTGATACAGATGCAGTTGCTTTCATCAGATTCTGGTTCTTGCTCATAGAGCAGGTTGCCTTTGAATAACACACGTCAATATTTTATAGTGACTGGAGATTACTTCACTTAATAAAGTAAAATAAGAAGCAATGGGAACTAGGATATTTAGAGTAAAAGACACTGAGAAGTTGAAAAGGTACACTTTACAACAGGGAAAACATGACATGAATGGATTTGGAAAGGTACTGCTTTAAAGGATTGGATTGATTGCTAAATTTGTCCACAAAAAATATTGCAAAAAATGTTAACTGGAATTTCTCCAGTGCTTGAAGCCAGAAATGTATGGATGTGATCTGCAGATGAATCAGATCTCTGTTATGCTCCAGCAGGCACAAATTAAACTGTGGACATGCAGAAGGTCAGACATGAAGCGGCCAGTTTGGTGTTTCTGGAGCTAGGCAGACCTCCTGCAAATGCTCAGGGACAACCATAAGGCAGAAGCGATCATTGCAGCACCAGGGATGGGGCCTAGGAGTGATAAGTGACAGTGGAGACTGTTGCACAGGGAAGGCTCAGCATCTGTGCTTTAACAAAGTATTGCTAATCAGAGCTGCTGCAGGAATATTAAAATGCAAATGGCCCAATTAGAGTGCTTACTTTTCTAGATCTGTCTCAGAGAAACACTGCCATGAGTTTGTCTTGGATGCTGATAAAGCATCCCGTTAATAAGAAGTTTGCTGAGTGTCTAAAGCAAATACGTGGTTCATGGGAGCAGCAGAAAGTCTAGAATATCTCTAAATGGGCTACATATTGAATTCTATAAATGTTGGACTCCCTGATTACTGAGGATCAAAGGCAAAAGGAACTGATTGATACTGAGCCCTTTAAAAATCAGTTCTTTAGGAAAATGCCTGCCCTTATTTAGTCTTTTGGAATAATAAAAGATGAAGTGATTTCAGCTGTAAGAGACACATTGTGGGCAGCTGCTGGTTGTGAGTTCAGGCTTGTGTTATTGTTAAGAGGTAACAACAGCACAGATCTTAATTGAGGAATAACTGGTCAGACAAAAAGAAGTTAAACACTTTTATGAGAAACTGTAGTCAGGCATAGACTATTCACCACACAGGACACACCTAACCAGCATCTTGGATTCACTCTCTATTTCAAATAGCTTGATGGTTCACACAGCATGTTTATGCACAGGACTGATTCATCTTAAATATCTTTTATTGTATTTTTAACTACTTTTAAAAGTAAGCTTGAGAAAGGCTTAGCTAACTTGATAGTAATCTAGAAAGACAGAAAATAGGCCTTTTTGCCAGTTTGTGGTTAATTATCATAAACTCCTATCTGTAATTTACTCCCACCCATAATGGAAAAGAGAATTTTGCTCGAATGTGCATTACATTACATGGGGTTACATCCCATGCGGCAACATGGCATTATGTAACTTCATACAACCAGATCAAATGTGACATGTTTTTTCAATGTATCTGAACAGAACGCAGGGATATGTTCTGGTAGGAAATACATTTACAGAGGACCCAGTTCAACAAGCCTGGCCTATGCCAAATCGCAGTCTCTAATGGAAATGCTAATCACCATGTTTTTCTGCAACTCTTGCAGAAGCAAATCCAGAGTATCTTTTAAGTAGGAGTCTTTCTTTATGGTCTTCAGATGTTTATAAATATCCATAACCTAATCTGATTAGGGCCAGACTCTACATGCTGCCTGCTCTGTCAAAGGGCTAGAAAGTTCTTGCCTGCAGCCTGTGAATTCTGTTCCATTCTATGTCTCTTCTGGTATTACAGTATCTAAGCACTTTTAATAAAGTATTAAACAACAGTCAATTCTTTGTTCCTCTGTCTTCTGTTGGAGAAAGAAGTGCATGCACTAGTAAAGCTAATACGAAAATCTTTGAGGGGACAATTTTTTTTGTTGCAAAATGCACTTTAGTTGAAATAAAAACATTTGATGCAATGGTATCAATTTTAAGGAGAATATGGAGCAGAAGGAAAAAGTAAGAAGGGATTCTTACAAAGCTTGCAATGTGTAAGCGTTCATTTTTGAAGTGGAGATCTTTTAAATTTATGCTGCTTTCAGTATTGCAATAACCAAACTAAAATTTTTCAATGTAGGTGAATATAATATTTCAGTTGGTTAAAGGAAAGTCATGAGGAACTTCTAATTTTTCTGTCTTTCATCCCACATCTGAATTTAATCATATTTTAAAGTAGCATATTCCTTCATGAAACGGAATGTCTATCCTCCACACAGGTTCCGCTTGGGGAATTTCACTTACTGCTAAGCAGCTCTGGGCGATATTAAAATTGCCTAACAAACTTCCACATAGGTCTCAGATCTGTTGCTTGGCTCCGTGCCTTCCAAACTGGCTAGCCAGTAGGAAACAGTAGACTTTGAATACGAGTTTAAATTTGGGCTGTCTGAATACATCCCTTCCATCCTTTTCATAAGATTCATTCTGTGGCTCACTTACATTGACTATTACGAAGCCCTGTAACAGCTTCCAAATGAAATTTTGGCTCATTTGGTTTAATGTCATCTTATGAAACAAAAAAGGACAGATCTTTAGGAGTCTATATGCCGGTTGGGACCTCTTTCCACCTCCTCACTTCTCCCCAAGAGGTACATAACATGACCACTGGTTGGTGGTGAAATCATAAAAATTCATCACTTGTTCACAGTGTGCAAGTCAAGAAAGAATGAATGGTCAGAAAGACAATTTTTTAGTGTAAGGTAATGTTGACCTTAGTGGGAATAATTTGTGCCCTTCAGCATCTGCAGCTGTGTAATAGTCACCAGGGAGTTGTCTGACTCTGAATGTATATATTTTTTTTTAAAAAGTGTCAGCCAAGTCAGAACACTAAATGCAAAATGAATTGCTTGGGAGCACTGGAAGGATTTGTGTCTCTGAAATACAGTGGTATAGACAGCAGCGAGAGATACAGATGCAGTTGGAACATTTTCATATCCTGATGAGGACAGTCTCTTTGCAATGCTGCTCAGATTAGGGAAGAGAAAATTGATCACCTGCCTCTGCAATTTCACAAGAAGGAAAGTATCTCTAATGAGAAATACACTGAGAAGCTTCTATAGGAAATACTTGAGTTTTCATCCAAGACAAAGGAATTCTGTAGACATAAATGATGATATTGTATGATATAAATGGATAATGGTATTGTCTTGTAAACCTTTATTAGGTAGATAAAATGGCCTTTACAGCATTATGAATAAAGAGAAACACCTGTCTATAAAATTCAGTAGTGTTTTTACTGACTGAGGCATGTGCCAGTGGTGATGTTTTGCTTGTCTGTGACTTTTAATGCTGTAGCCCAAACTGAGTTTTGACATGGCTTCCATTGGCATCCATTGCTGAGTTTGGCACCTGGATGCAAAGGAACCACTGAAACACTAGAATGTACTGTAATTAGTAGAAGGGACATATAATGGGATGCACGTCTTTTCAAACAGAGTCATTTTGTCTCTTGAAACTCACCTGTCTGTGGAAAGCCAACAGAAGTCAATGTATGATTTAAATGTCCCTTAAGCCTTGCAATAGTACTAGTGAGACTTAAGCAGAGCATAAAAATCACACACTGGCTGTCTGCACAAAGCTGTCATTTTGTGACTGTCGTGGTTTAACCCCAGCCAGCAACTAAGCACCACGCAGCCGCTCACTCACTCCCCCCCATCCAGTGGGATGGGGGAGAAAATCAGGAAAAGAAGTAAAACTCCTGGGTTGAGATAAGAACGATTTAATAGAACAGAAAAGAAGAGACTAATAATGATAATGATAACACTAATAAAATGACAACAGTAGTAATAAAAGTATTGAAATGTACAAATGATGCGCAGGGCAATTGCTCACCACCCGCCGACCGACACCCAGTCCCCAAGCAGCAAATCCCTGCTCCCCACTTCCCAGTTCCTAAACTAGACAGGACGTCCCATGGTATGGAATACACTGTTGGCCAGTTTGGGTCAGGTGCCCTGGCTGGGCATGAGAAGCTGAAAAATCCTTGACTGTAGTCTAAACACTACTGAGCAACAACTGAAAACATCAGTGTTATCAACATTCTTCACATACTGAACTCAAAACATAGCACTGTACCAGCTACTAGGAAGACAGTTAACTCTATCCCAGCTGAAACCAGGACAGTCTCAAGAACCACAGTACAGTTTCAGAGAGAAAAATGGTTGCAGAAGTACAGCAGAAGTGGTGGATGTTCATCAAACGCAAAGCTATACCTCTTCTTCTCTACCCAGAAAAATCCATGAGACAATAAAACGTCATTTCTTTCTCACCTGTGTGATCCAGGTTTGTCAGACTTCCCATTGACTCAATACTGATAACTTCAGGGGGGTTCCAGTTTGTGACTGTGACTTGCCATTTGTGCAAACACCCACTGTGTAATATTTCTCCTTTCTGAAATTTAGTGATTTTCTCATGGTCTGGCTTACTGCTTACTCACGCTTGTGATCCCTTTGCTAAATATTTTCAGCCAATCCAAAGAAAATTAGTGGGTTATATTAGCACAATCGTGAGTATTTTAAAAGCTGCAATGTTTCCTGTATGCAAATGTACACGTTGGAAAAATTAACAAGGCAGATAATTCTATATATCCTTATAAAGGCACCATGATTATTCAAATCATGTATCAGGTCCCAGTCATGGCTTTTGAATGAGTATCAGTAATACATTAACAGCAGATCCATAGCTGCTGTATGACTTCACTGCAATGAAGGAAAAACTATCTCCTCCTTTTTGTAGGCACAAAAATATCCATTTCCTTGTGCAAGGCAAAAAAGATCACTGCATTAAGGGCAGAATACCTTCACATGTAACCCAGTCTTCTGGGTTCACAGAAGACCCCATGTTAAGGGCAGAATTTGGCCACCCTCTATAAACACAATTCAATATAAATATGAAAGCACTGCTTTCTCTTCCCTTGATTGTTCTAGTGAGACAAAAAAATCATCAGAAGGTGAATCACTCTTGCAGCTGATACTTGCCAAGACATGAAAAAATGGGGATGGCCTGTGAAATAAGAGGCAATGGGAATAAGAGTGAAAACAAAGGAATTGTTCAAAAATGCTAGATGCTGTTGCATGGTAATGGAAAATAATTACCAAAACCTATGAATGTTGCATCTGGATTGCTGTCTACCCTTGTGTGGAAATTCTTATATGTGTTTAAAGTGTCATGCTGGAAATTAATGAAGATAAAATTAAAACACTTGTAATGTAAAATATTACATGCCTTCTCATAGGATTGAGACATACCACTCAAGAGGATTAGCTTATAAAAAGTCAGATAATCCCCACTGGTGGGATAAATATAACTTATAGAAATTCCTGAAGCATGCTCTCCAGAAGCATTTCACTAAAATTAACTTAGCAATAAAATTAGAATTCCTTTAGACATATTTTTCAAAAGTTCTTAAAGATCCATCCAAGTCATACAAAGCATTATTTTCTAATGTACCTAATTTACTTTTCTCCCTCAACAACATTAGGTACCTGCTTGCAATTCTGCCCATCCCAGCAGTGATGAGAGGGGTGAACGAATAAGAAGTCTTGTGCTGGAAGTCTTCTTGTGAACTATTCCATGGATAGAAGAGAGAGGTAAATATACATATTTCTTGTTTTGTGTGGAGGAAAGAGAGTGCAGCATGTGGGAAATGGGGTTTGGCTGCAGTTTGCAGTGTGCTCGCTCTCTCTCTGGGATGTCTCAGTGGTGAATGGAACAGAGATTCTCAGCTGGAGAAAGAGTGAGGATTCCTGCCTAGGACTGACAACTTCTCACCTGTTATCCATTAAGGCTAAGTGAGTAGGCAGGCTGATTAGTTTAAAATCGAAGGAGCCCAAAAAGCTGAATAATTTAACAGGAAAACATCTGGGGAAATTTATGAGGGAGAGAGGGAAATGCTCTTACCTTCCTTACAAGCAGTCCTAGGAAGAACTGATGAGAACAGTTACTTAAGAGCAGTTAAGGTGAACCCCAAGAGTAGGGACCACAAAAGGACCGGACACAGCAGCTGGGTGATGTATTGCCTTGGGGTGGGTGAGGGTAGGAAAAACAATTTCTGCATAAGTGTCATTGACGGGACTCATTAAAGAGTAGATCTCCGGAGCAGTGGTGATGCAAGAAACTGCTGGAGTTCGGGTGAGTATTCAAAGGTACAGTGGAGAAAAGAAAAAAGAAAAAGGTTGCTGTGCAACTTAAAATTTGCAGACAGCCATCAGAAGGTTGAAGGTACATGGAAGCATGTAAGCCACAATTTAAGATGAAAGAAAAATTGGCTACTGATTAAGGGATATATTCAGAATCTTCTTTACTAAAAAGAAGAAAAAGAAATGGCCAGGAACAAAAGCAGGAGTAATGGAACAGTGTCACAGGACAGGAAAAAGGAAGAAAGGTAAGACCAGAGCCTAGAACTGGAGGAATGCTGAGGTGAGGTAAGGCAACTGTGGGACATAATAGAAGAAAGGGTTATTTTGTTGAAATAAGGGAAAAAAGATGGGAAAGACCAAGGGGAAAAAAAGGATGTATTAAAAAAAAGGCTCAAATTTAGTCCTTTGAATCAAAGTCTTGGGTCATTTTATGTCTTTAGAAGGCACTTGCAAAAAGATGATCCAGCCTGAGTACCTGCCTTGGAGTACTGGTCTTCAAGAAATAGCCGTGATGTTGGCTTACCAGTACTAGGAACAAACAAAATGGATGAACTTGAGAAGCTGGAGCAGTTTGTAGAATGAAATAAAATACGGTCAGAATAGCAAACTGTAGTGAAACACAAATCATAACTTGAACATAAGAGCTGAAGGGATAGGGCTGTTCAGAAGAGAACACTGAAAATGGATGTGCTTGAGTTGTGATGCACAACTATGATGTGAGAGAGTGCAAACAAATCGGGAGAAATATTGTGGACAGAATAGTACTGGGTTCAAATGACTTTCCTGATCAATATTAGAAATGTTATATCAGCAATATACTGGAGGTCGACTCTAAATCACATCTTTGTATTGGAGCATGGAGAAAATTCTGTATCATACTGAAAAGATGTATGCTATCAGAAGTGGCCGCTGTGAAAACAATTATCTACCCAACTACATGTTGAAGAAAAAAATGCTCCTAATTATGATACAGCCCAATTTTTCCCTCCTCACAGGGTCAATGAAAACAAACAAGTGATTCTGTTTTACAGATGTCTTTGATAGGTGGAGAGGACTTTGAACAGACTTTGTAAGATGTTCATAGGAAATAAATTCAAATTCAGTTATCATGAGTTTTTGTAGTTTCAATTCAATAGTACGGTAAAACTAAGTAACTAGACTTTTCCATTTAAAAAATGCTAACTTCAACATTTCTGCTTAATAAAGAGAACACAATTGCAGAGCTGGTATGACTTGAATCCAGTGAAACCTTGAGTTTGTTTAAGTAAAAATAAAAAATGTCTGGAATGTGTATTTTTAAGTCAAGGGGGAAAGTGTTACAGGGAAGTGTTCTGGATTTACCTGGTTGGATGATGCATAGTCTGGAGAATATGATTTATATCAACCAATTAAAAAAATATCATGCTACTTAATTTATCCAAAGGAGAATTAAGAGGCAATTTATGAAATGCCTGCATATGGGAAAAAAATTGCTCTTGAAATCCAGTATTTTAGCAGAAAAAGGTACAATGACATCTAATGCTTAGAACATGATGCTGGACAAATACATGTGAGAATGAATGTGAAACCTGTTAAGCAATGAAGAAAATAACTAATATGAACAAGTGTACTTACACATAAAATTCTTGTTTATATGTACTATCAACCAAATCTTTATTTTTCCATTAAGCAGGGGTACAGACATTCCTATTTTATTATTTGCAAACTTCCTGATTTTAAAATATACTTTATAAAATAGTTTGACATTTTTGGTAGAAATTATTTTGTGTGTCCTGAGAAATGGACTCTTTATAATACTGTGGTAGGAATGGTTTAAACAGAATCAGGACAGAGCAACAGGGTAGATGTGAGGCTGTGACTGCACTAAACCCATGTATTAAGGTTATGCATTATTATTTTCTATGACACCAATCTTTGCAGCATGTTTATCACTGACATTCATATTCATTTATTTCTATCCCACGGCCTAGATTCCTCAGCTGTCAATTTAATACAGGTATTCCAAACAATGGCAAAATAAAATTATTTATAATGACTCCCAACAGTCCCATACAATTATTTTATGATTGTCTGTTTACTTACGTCATGACAACATCGCCTTTGTGGAGAGTCAATGGGTTGAAGGAAATCTCCTATGCAGTGTAGAATAATTTCATATAAGCAATGGATTAATGTTTATTTCCCCTAGCTATAGTGACGGTCTTCTAGGTCAGTAAAAAGCTCTCAGTCTCTTTTTAGGCAAACCTCCTCCCTAAGCTGAGGAGCAAATACCACAACTGAGTAAATATTTTATTTTCATGTATCACCACTAACACTGTAATACAAACTTTTCAAGGTAAATAGCTTCAGAAATTGCAATTGTGATACCCGAATGGCATGCCTATCCTTTGAAGTCAGACTTTGCAGTGTGGAATCAAAAGTAAATAGTGAAACCTAAAGTGCTTTGGGTTTTTCTAGTTACTGTAATTTTGGTTTGACAGCCCTGGGTAAGCAGAAACCAGAGATGACAAGAGGCAGCCTTCGCATGGCACAGAGCTAATGTACTACAGCCCTGTTAGCAGAGATGCTAGCCTCGCAAGTGGCAGTGTCACTTATTTGCCTATAAATGGTTAGATCTTGTGAAGTAGATGTTTGTCTGCAAGGAGCAGGACAGAGATTGACCCAGCAGTCATCTGAGCTGAAAGACTTTCAGATTAAATTAAACCCAGAATAAAAGGTAATCTTGTGTTTAGTTTAAAAGAACAACAGTTTCTTCCTTTTGGAATCTGAAGGAATAAAATCTTAGATATGGTGTCTAAATGCATAACTCTCATGCAGAGCATTAGTCACAAAACCATTTTTGGCACTTGGATAAATGACCTAATTTTCAAGAGAGGTTGGAACACCTAATTTTGATAACCCTCTTCTGCAATTTTTTTCCCCTGTAAATCCAGCCCAAGTCACTGGGTAAAACAACAGAAGCTGGCTGAAGACCTCTCAGCATTTGGAAAAGCCATGCTGTGGCTCAGGGACATCTGCCTTTGCACGGTGGATGGGAACGCAGAGCGGGCGGCACGTGGCAGCAGAGGGATGGCAAAGCCCTGCTTCATGCAATGCCGATCCGTGCTCCGGCAGGCACGCGGTGATTCAGAAGTGCCATTGCTTTGTGCGCGTGGTGAAATGGGTTTTGAAGGAGGTGAGTTTTTTAAAAGAGAAGGCACGGTAAGTGGTGCCCTGCCAGCTTACGGGAAGTTACGTGGTATTGCAACACTGTAAGAGCAGAATCAGCCTGATTCTCAGAGACTCGCTGCAGTTAATGAAACAGAAAAACACCCCAGTATGCAATGACTAAACCTTTAATTACCTCTCTGAATGATGGAGAGAGGCTAAAATCTGATAAACATGTTTAATTGCTGGCAATTACAAAAAAAAAAAAAAAAAAAAAAAAAAAAATTTTTTTCAAACACACCAAGTATTTTGCAATATCATTTCAACACTGTAATGACAACTATGCTACTCTTAGGAAGTGGGTGACATGGTATTTCTTCCATTAATTTTAGTGGAGCAGGATTAGGTCTAATGTTGCAAGGAATGGACACCTTTAGCAAAAACATGATGTGGGATTGGTGAGAGTCTCATGCTTGGAGGTGTTTGTTTCATCCATCTCTTTGGGAAAGGAGATCCCTGCTTGTAAGAGTTGCTGTTCTTTGGAAATGACTATGAGCTGCGCCACAGACTTGTGGCTTATATTTATGGATAAAAGCAGTCCACTTCTGTAGGATTTCTTGTAGGCAAGTAAATAGCCATGGCTGTCATATTGCTCCCAGAACTCTACAGTCCTCTGTTAATCTCTGGTTAATTTCTTAGGAGAAAATTCATGAAAGCCTGTTACAAAATAGACTTTATAAATTATTGGCTGAAACTTGAAAGAGGGTTAAGGTTTTCACTGATTTCTGTATTCAGTGAGAGTAATAGTAATAAAAAGGTGGTGTTTCCTGTAAAATTGGCAAAAGCAGAAAAAAATAATCCCTCAGCTGATTGAATATGTGCTGCTGAGCCATTGATTCAATGTCCCTAAAGTTTGATTGATAATGCAACCTACCAAAATTTCATAGTATGCCACCTAAAAGTGCATCTAATCGTACTGAAACCAGATACAATGGATTTAGAACATGGCTGAAAAGTTCAGGGATTACTCAGGAGAGGGAATGAAGTATCAGCTAGTGCCGTGACTTCAGGCTGTACTCAAGAGAAGAGGTTTGTTAGGCACTCAAGTCGTTCCATGCCTGATTAAGTGAAAAATAAATTTTGTAATAGACACATAACCAGCCTGTCTTAGGTGTTTTCCATATCCCCATGCTCAAGCATCATCTGAGAACCTCATCATCTTCTATATATTTAGTATTTCAATGAAGTGGGAAAGCACTGTTATCTCCAGATGAGGTCGGAGGAAAAGGTTCTCAAATGATGAATTTACAGATGGGGAGGAAAGGCACAGAGAGACTAAGTAATATACTGAAATCTGGGGCAGAGGAAAGAAGTGAATCCAGGTGTTCCTTCTCTCTCACCCGTCCTTCCTCTTGCAACTGTCGTTCAGCTGGGAGGTGAAATTCATCCTGCTGCAGAGACAGCACCAAACGCCTGCAACCCTTGAGATCTTTGGGAATTCAGAATCTGATGGCTCTGGCACTGCTTCCTTCCCCTAGATCAAGCCCACCTTCAGCAAAAATGTGACATGCAGCTACGGCGAGGGGAGATTTTTGCAGATACCTTGTCGGATGAAGGCTGGCATTTAGAAAGGCGTGAGACCCTGCTCTGAGATGCAATTAGTCGAAGCATCCTAGCTGAATCTAGGTGGGTTATCTGGTCTCTAAAGGCCTTCACCTGGTTGTCAGAGCTTTAAAAAATAACAGGATGCTAGTGGCTGGGTACAATTACAGGGAGAGTGGTATTGAAAGCTTGAGTAGGAGAGAATGCAGTTTGTCAGGTGTTACACTGGAGGGTCTGCAAAGTCCTTGGCAAACAGAGGAAAGGGGATGTGGTTGATGAGGTGAATTTGTTTTATGTGTTTTGTTCTAGGAAGAAATAAAGCTGGAAGCCTGAAGAGAAAGGGCCTGAAACCCTGCAGCTAGAGCGCATTGCCGCGTGTGTGCCTGCGCCGTCTGCAGGGCTGCACCTGTTTGGAGGGAGCTCCCAGCGATCCGCAGGCAAGGGGAAAAGCAGGCTGTGGCTGTGGGAAGAATTACCGGGGCTGCACTGGGACATTTAACATGAGGCTGTTATATTTTACTGTGATATATAAGCTATTTAGTATGTTATACGTTAGGATGTGACGCTGATAAAATGTCCGTGTTTGCTTGTGCTTTTATAAGCAAGAAAAAGACTTTGTTAAATTTTACACAAAAACCCATTACTCCAAGCTGAATGTCTCTAACCTCCACTGATGAGATGACAATCTGCATGCGCCACCTCACTTTTAATTAAAACCCCACTCATTAGGAAACCAAAAGCTAGTGAGAGGGGTCTAGTGCAGTATCTCGAGCTCTATTTGCAACTGTTCCCTGGCATGCCATGTACAGAAGGCTTTTCTGCGGCGTGAAGAGCGAGTGCTGTGTAAAACAGTGGGGTTCAGGTTTGCCGTGATAGCCTGGGCCTTGGCAAAGGCCTAATTGTTCTTCCATACCTTAAATGTATGAATCTGTGCAATGGAAGGATGAAAACTATGTCTCACCTGAGGGCTCCCTCATAATCACCATGTAGCATTGTTAAAACTGCTTAAAGTCTTGAAACCTTGCTGCTTCATTTCTTAGACTGGGTGGCTACTCCATGTGTATCTCTTATCTCTAGGCAGTGAAGACAAATGATTTTGTCCACTGCACATCTGGATTTGGCTGCTCATGTAGCAGGAAAAGCTGTGAGCTTGGACTGGTGGACTTTCCATCCCCAGTTATGTTTCCACCTGGGAAGCCTGCGTACCCCACAAGGCAAACCTGTGCTTCTTCCCTCCAGCAATGAGAAACACAGAAACAAACACCAAGACTCGCATTCTTCCTTCTTTAGGTGGGTTCTTATCTATTTGTTTGGTTTTTTTTTTTTTACAGAAACTGATTTTGTGGGGTAGCTGAGTGCCTGTGTCACTTTAAGGTCTTATTTGAAACATCAACTCATGGTCAACCTGCTGCTGCCCTTCCTGTGACACAGCATGGGTGCTGTTTCATTTATTCTGGGGCTACCTCTAATGTGTCTCTTTAGTTGATGGGATGTTTGCCATTGACTTTGATAAGAAAGGCACCACTATTCATTCTTGTCCATCACGTACGTACATGTATTATACAGCTGTCTCGGCTACAAGCTCATAAGAGAAGTGATGAAAAGTAACTTCAAAATGAAGGATGATTTAAAAAAAAAATCCAACAAAAGAAATTATATTTTATTTTCGTTTTATTTTCTGCTAGTTGCTACTGATTACTTCTAGAGTCTTTCTTACTATGCACAACATTTACCTGACACCACTGTGCCACACACTATACCATAACCTGTGCAATACAAATATCAAGTGTCAGTAAACTCTATAGCCATGAGACATTTTTATTTCCCTACATGTTGTGGAAGGTCTTGTATTTCTTTTGGAACCATAATGGAAAGAACAGATTCACAGCTTTGGAATTCATTCTTTCTTGGTCTGAAACTGCCTGAATTTCATGACATTCAGACATGTAGAAAGTTCACCTTTTCTCCCCCAGGCATTTGAGAATGATGAATAACTGTGGTGGTGGTGGGGAAATCACTTTTTACTGTTATTATTATTACCTGTCTTACCAGTAATGGTTTATATTAAATTCTGCTGCTTTTCTTAAGTTATTACTTGAGATTAGGGCTGTGAGAGGAGAAAAAATGTCTGAAAATATGGTTTAGATAGAACCAAAAGCATTTAAATGAAAACCAAGTATTACCAATGCTGGTCAAAGAAAACTTTTTCCTGAGCTACTAACAGATCAGTTTCCTTCCATGATGGGCATATGCAATAAAAGTAAAACAATGCAAACAAAAGGGTTAGACTTAAGTGCCTTTCCCAGAATGATGTGGCAATAATGTCTCCCTCCATTGAAACAGTCCAGCTCACCAAGCACACAACCAGACATAGGTGATTTCAACGTGAAACATCAGGTCACAAGGAAAATGAACTTATATGGATGGTAGGGTGGCTGGAAGTCCTTGCGATCTTCTGTTCATGTTAATTTTTCCCCCTCAGAAATGACTTGAAAAGATTGTGACTAATTTAGATTGATGGGTAGAGTATTCCCTAGTAAATACACTATTTATAGGAAAAAATTTCAAATTTTTAGGGTGGCTCACTTTTAAATAAAAAGA
The DNA here is from genome assembly GCF_000737465.1 of Haliaeetus leucocephalus. NCBI lineage: Eukaryota > Metazoa > Chordata > Aves > Accipitriformes > Accipitridae > Haliaeetus > Haliaeetus leucocephalus. The sequence continues at coordinate 2,231,045 of NW_010972620.1, forward strand.
GTACTGCATCCATATGGTTAGATGCTGCCACTAGGTTTCATATAAACCAAATAAAAATGTACAGCTGTGTTGAGAAGTTATTATTAATATTGCAGTAATGGTTAAGAAACCCCAGTTACAGACAGAAACCCACTGTACTCAGCACGGTGTACATATAGACCAAAGACTCAATTCCTGCCCTTAGTCACTTCTAATCTTAAGACAAGAAATAGTAGTAGCAGATATCATCCTACAATAGTGGTAGTTGTACCAGGCAGACAGGGAAGCACAAGGAAATATTTAGGTAAGAGTAGCCAGAGTAAAAAAAAGTCATTATATTTACTATCAAGTCTTTTCCTGTAGCTATCCCAGGAAAGGGGATGTTTCTAGAGGCATTTCAGAGAGAACAACGAGGTGGGTTTGCTGATATTTATGGGAGCTTCTTCCATGCATGAAGGCTGGCACGGGAGAAAGGGCAAAAGTGCTCATTGATGAACATAACAAATGGGTGATGACGGCAGGCATCACTGGCTGATCGGCGGAGAGAGCTGACATGTTGATAGCATAGAAAAAATGATAGGTGGAGTGTGGGTAGGTCATGAAGGGCCTTTAGAGTGAAGATGAATAGCGTATGCTTGATGCAGTGCCAAGTTCACAGATGATTCACTGTTTTCTTTTTTGAAAGTCTGAATTTTCACATTATTTTTATTTGATTAATGCTATTGAGTGCTTTTGACTTATTTTCTCATAATAACAAACATTCCATTCATTTTACAAGGAATCTATTCAAAATAATTGATGGATTCCATGAGCTCAATGAAGTTGATGTCATGACATGTTGGTACGTTTCTACACTCTGAGTTACAATGGCTCAGTGCACAGAGAAGGTCATTTAAATTACTTAATATAAATTGCTTGGTTGTTCCTAGGTAAAGAGTGTCAAGCTGGTTGTGGTAGGCTTGAGATAGGTAGTATTAATTGCCTGCAGAAACTATAGTTAAAGATTGAATGCTACCCAAAGGTAACATCTGGTAGTTGAGTTTTTTTGGATGTGTCTACCTTTTTAACTTGTGATATTACATGAAGATTTCTTTTTATGCCTTTCCAAGAATTGAGGTTTGGTGTGGAGAAATTGATCCCAAGATGCATTTTCAGTGATGAATGCACTGAAGAAAACACTGAGTATGCTTTTTCAGTTTCATGTTAGCTGTTTACCTCCCTTCTCTGAGGGGGCATGGGCAGACATCCACATGCTAACGATATGATCTTTATTTGTCCCACTTTCTACTAGTGCCTGAGTGTTCAAACTAGCTAATCATATTATGTATGCACAACTCTACAAAAAAGCTACCTTTTCACCCTTGTTTGGAAGCCAGGGTTGCCTGTGGGCTATCTGTACTTGCTGCACCTCAAGTAATGAATCTTTGGTAGAAGCATCTCATTGGTATCTGAGAACAAAAATTAAAGCACGCAGGAATCTCAGTTTGACCAAAGATGTCTCTGCTTGTATGAGCAGCAGGCAATGTTCATAAGGTAACATCTTTACAAATGGCTAACTTCCCTTAAAAAAAAAAAAAAAAAAGAAAAAAAAGTGGAGCTTTGGCTTCCTAAGGCAGTCTATTAACCATCTTACCAATGCTCCAATTGCTGATAAAGTCAAAGAAAATGTTAAATGTCTTCATCTGTGTAGGATGAAGCCTGTAATCCTGAATGAAAACTTATGCAAATCTTGGTGAGAATGTGCTTGCCAGCGTTTCCATTGCACTTGCTTTGTTCAGAACATAGCAATCAGCTGGAATTTATCCACAAACCCTGTTTATTAGAGGAATGGGAAAAAGATGTCTATGCGGTGTAGTTTGATAGTAGGCCACTGAAGTGCTATATTCTTATGTGTATATTACATGAAAAATCTTCATGCCGTTCATTCTTATCAAAACTGCTCGTAGACTTTTTGCTGGCCTGATCATGGACAGTTAAATTCTGCTTCCCTTCACATCCCGCAGCACATGGCTTGTAGCGATAGAAATGAGGGACACTTTCTATTCTGAAAATCCATGAGAAAGAAATTACAAGATCATGACGTCTGGAAAATGAGATGAAAAAAAAGTAGGTGGGAAGAATCCCCTCTATTTCAGAAATACATGTGAATGTGAAGAATCAAACCAAGTGTCCCCACAACATTCCTAAAATCAGTGGGCTTGTCTTCAGTTGCTGTAAGTTGGTGGAATGACATTGATTTACACACATCTAAGATACAGCCCTTTGAAAAGCTGAATTCATGCCCTTTCCTTGAATGCTAAATACAGCTTTAAGTACCAGAGCGAAGGCATCCAACTTGTAACAATTTTGGCATGTACCTTCTTCTCTCTGGACTTCAATACCACCCCAAAAGCAGAGAAGCTACTTCAATAAGTGTTTTTGAAATATTACAAGACTAAGAATCTTTTCTTTTTGATATTTGCTTTTAGAGGGGCTTATATATAATCCCTTTTAAATTACTGTGCCTATGGAAGTTTGCATGATAAGGCACCTTATAAATTAGACTGTATTATATTGTATTAAAAGTCGAAATATGAAGCTCTATTGGCTAGACGATATCTTATAATTAGAGTTTGGTTTCACCATCTAAGTGGAAGTGTTGACTGCTCCTCAGCCTGAAAGTACCGCTCTCTGCTTAACATATATCCCTGAGTAAATCCCTGTATCTTAAAACTCCATGTATTTATAGGAAAGGTTTCAAGTATGTAGTATTTGATTTTTTTCTCTCTTTGTATTTTTAGGCAAATGAAGGCTGAATGTTAAATTAAACAAAAGATTTTCAGAAACAGGAGCCTAAAGGTAGGTTTTTTTCAAACATTCATGTAGGGCCCTCTGCAGAAGAGCTGGACACCGTATGATGCCTCTAGATACTATCAAGAGTTACTGACTGCTCAACACTGGGAACCCGTTGACTTTTTGCCAAAAGAGGCAGAAAGATGACCAACACTGGCAACCAAATGGTTTATCTGCATCAAAGTGAGTGTTTCGGGTTCAAGTGCTGTCCATGTGCAGGACATTTTGACACCTTTCTTTCTATAAGATTTCAGTGTAATTATATATTTTGCATATAGTGGGCCAGGACCAGTTTTAGTATCTGACCAGTCTCAGTTGAGTCTTTGTAAGACACAGTTAGAGATCAGCAGCAATATAAAGGAAGGAAGAATACTTCATAAAGAATGAAAAATAGTAGAGGATTTTGAAGGCCACAGATGTCCATTCTCATGCAAAGTGGAACCAGTTTTAAAATTGGGTTAACTTAATAGGCTGTGAATTACACAAGCTCTTTAAGTTAATCTGATTTCATAGCCACCTTAGCGTATCCACACTTAACTGTCTGAGGACCAGAGCACAAGTCCTTTGAAGTGTCAGATGAGGTGGATATTGCTGCAAATTTCCTTGCCATCGGAGAATGTTGCTGGTGGGATCTGCTACTGAAAGGTATCTGAACCTCAAACTATGACATGAATAGCTTGGTGCAGAAAACGTCATTGCCAGCACTCGTTTGCTTGGAGTGATGACAAATGATTATGCTGTTTCTTTCCATTGTGTGCACAGTTCTCTGATGTTATTCCATCCTCCTTGCTCTATCACAAAGATCATTCAATTTCTGATTGAAGTCCCTGGCATCTTACTTCCAATGCCCTGCGGCATTAACACATTGCATGATTCTGTTTCAACATCCTTTGCTTCTTGGCAGAGATTTCCTTCTATATTCCAAGCCTAGACAGTGCATGAAAGGATTTCTGAGCTTTTATACAACAATCTTGGCTGCTTTTTTTTTTGCCTTTTTTTTTTTTTTTTCGAGGTAGTGACTAACTGGTCTATCTCCCCATTAGCTGTAATGAGGACATGAATTACACAGAGAGGTTACCTGAAGGTAAATGTCCCTGTACGATTCAACACAAATGTTGCCAGAAATGAAGCTTTTTGGTAACATATTTTTTTGATAAATGAAAAATGTAAAACCTCAGATCTGTTTTATCCCAGTTCAACTGAAAAAAATACATATGTGTGTGTGCATATACATATGTGTATATATATGTATATATACAACCCCCCATGCACTTCTGTGATGGAATTTTTCATCAAAGCCAACATTACTTCTTAAAACAAGTATTTTTTGTGAGATGGAATTTTCTTTGGGAAAACTGATTCTTCAAACCTTTCCATACCTGTTCCAAGCAGAACAACAACAGACTGATTCTCTGCTTGAAACGGCTTAGAAGGCATTTTATACTAGTCCATCCAAAAAAACCTGTGTTATGAAGAAGTAGTATGTCCGATTCCTCTCTCAGGAAAGACTAATAAATTTACAAGTGCTAAAAAATCTCCCAAATAACCACTTCTGTCTTTCCGAGCCTAATGCAGAGCACATTAGATAACAAAAGTAAACAGAAAACGCACACAGCAATATTTCCTGTAGCACATAACTGCATCCTCACCTAAATGCTAATCACAAGCTGATACTTGCCTGCATAAATCTAATCAGTTTCTTTCAGAATTGCATGAGGAGTGATTCCTTTCATCTGCATGGGAAAACATCCAAATCGAGTATCACATTTGTGTCCTTTAATAGTGCTGTTTTCTCTGAAATACACAGTAACAGGCTCTCTACTTCTCACAAGTATCCTGATAGCAATACACTCGCGCTCATTTTAATTTCCTCGGCATCCAGCTCTGAAGGCAGAAAGGTTTTTAAGTGCTTAGACATATATCCTGCCAGGTACTGAGCAATTCCGCTTGAAGAAGGTGTTTTGTCGCTATATACAGTTGGACGGTGTGTTGATATTAGGTGTGATGAGATACAGAAGCAGGACTCTTGGCTGATGTAAACTGGCGTAGCTCCTATCAGAAGCAATAATTCTGCTCTGCTGAATATAAACACTGTAATACAGTTGTGTTGATTGCTCAGGGATTGCTTTTACAGCAGGAAAGGTAGAGAAAACCTGGAGTTTAAGTTTGATCAGTTGTTGTTTTGTTAAACTTCTGCCCTGTCCACCCAGCAGCCTCTGCAGGTGAGGGGAATGGGGATATCCTGCCCTCTGCTCAGCACAGGCACGGCTCTGCTTAGCTACATGCTTCTCTGCAGTTTCAGATATCTATTTTCCACATTATTACATGTGGTAGAGGGTATGGTGAAATACTTCCGACATGTTGCTCCCCAGCAGAAGCCATCTTCAGCTTGGTGAGTGCGAGCACCAGGTGGAAAAGGTGCAATCTTACAACCTATAGCTTGTATAACTGATGCAGGTCCCGGCATGAGCGTGTACCCAGCTGTAGGCACATGGGAATTTTGAGGCTGAATAGGAAAATGTCCATAGATGTTAGGAAGAGCAACTCGGTTTCTGAACTTCTTTGATCTCAACTGGATCCAGTTTCAACAAACTGGACTTAAGAGCCTCCGCTCTGCCCCAGCCCGGCAGCGGTCTGTGTCCCTTTCCCGCGTCTGGCTTTCAGTCTCTGTGCATCACAAAACGGGAGAGGAGCATGGCCTCAGAGGGGGAGTCACTATGGAAAAATGCTGGTTTACTTGATATCATGGCAATGGAAGCCATAAAGGGACTACAGAAAACAATGAAGGATATTTTGTTGGTGGTTTTATTTTATATCAAATGTTTTTTAACATTATCTCATCTCCTTCAGGCATGTAACAATAAAACTAGCATTTTTACATTAAGCCCAGGATGAAATTTAGTAGAGAATTAAACCTAAAATAGAATGAAAAGTGTTCTGTGCATCTTTTGTTTTACAGTTTTAAACGTTGCGTGGATTGGCTGCTGCACATTTTTTTCTTGTCAAACGCCCAAAAAAGCAATTATGTAAGTCCTCATTACCAGTGAGTCACCAGCATTGTTTTGTTTTATAAAATGAAAATGCTTCAGCACTGAATTGCCTCTGCGAGTGCAGAAGAGTATATATAAAACTCGGCCTGCTTCTGCTTTACCCCTTCGTAACTCAAAAGTGTTTAAGTAAGTAAATTATAGCTGCTAAACACCATTTTTTGTTATTGAAGAAAAGTAAGGTAAGGCTTGTTCATGTGTAACTAAAATGGTGGTGTTGAGCAAGCTTTAATAAACCACTGAAGGCAAGATAAAACTTAACAGAAAAACTGCTTTACTTAATATTTACCAGATAATGTTATTCCCAATATCTTTAAAGCTAAAGTGCCCTAAACCTAAACTCCAACTTTCTGCTCTAAGAGAACTTGGAAGAGGTCATGTTTTGAGCATATGTGTAAAACAGCATTCCATAATTGATTTATTAACATATGAGGTCATATTTATGATTTTCTTTTTGAAATATATGAAAGCAAGTTATAACTATATAATCCTGTATGATCTATTCAACAAAAATCTGCTTCAAAAGTCCAAGAAAAGAGTGAAAGAGCAGGGAAGAAAAGCAAGAAAGCCAGTAGAGTGTATTTCGTAATGGTTAAAGGTTATTCTCCAAAGGACAAATTAATGTAATTTGTATTTGGTAAGGATCACATTGGATTTTTTTTTTTTGCATTCTTTCACCTCTCAGGAGAGGTGTTGCTAAATAAGTCCAAACGGGATAAAAAGAATATTTTTTACTTAAATGCAAGCGCTGCAGTTTTCAGACTACAATGTCATAGCATGTATGGGGCTTGGAAACACTACCTTAAGAAGAGTCTTGATGCCCAGGACTTTTGTATGCTGCTTTCCCCCCCACCCCCTTCCTTTCTTTTTTCATCTGTGAAGTCTTTTTCTGCATATAATTTCTGAAATGTGAAGCACATGCTTGGTTGTTCTGTAGCACAGGTCCCTCTTCAGCAACCCCTACTCACTCTCTATCAAAGTCAAATCTCCCTTTGAAGTCCCGCGTTTTGCCCGAGCCCTGTGTGCTGCAGAGGCGATGCCTCTTCCACTGCATGTTCTTCAGGGCAGGGACTGCTGTGGTGTGTGTTTGCATGGGGCCTGGCCGCTCTGGGCATTCACCCCTGGGCTGCTCTCGTCGTAAGAGTGTTTAATCGCTGTTTAAATACACAATTTGATCCAACAGGTGGTCCCACTGAGTCCTCCGTGTCTGGCTACAATTTAGTTGCCATTTCTAGGTTCAGGTCGGAGAGGCACACTTGGGTCCTCCAAGCTGTGACCTCTAAGATCACCTAAACTCCCACCAGTCGTTTACATGTGCTTTCCCAAGGCTCCGCAGGGGCTGTGCATGGTCTGGTCTTCTGCTTTATTCTGGGATAATGTTACAGGAAAACAATGAATTTAACATGTGATCTTTTTTTTTTTAAACAATGAGCTTAGCACAACTTTCAACTACAAGATTCCTTGAAGTTGTTCAAGTATGAGACATGGTATTGATTGTATTAGAGATCATAGAAATGTCCTGGTAGACACTGTCTCCTAATCTGAGCAGACCCTACCCTAATCTGAGTATCCAAAATTAGTCAGAGTATACCCCACCCACACTCTGGAAAGGGCATATGGAGTAAAGTCCCTCGACCGTAACTCATCTTCTCTCCTTGTCACGTGCTCCAGTACCGACCTCTAATCTCGTTCACCTGCTGAGCGTTTTGGGTACTTCTTACTCAGGGACCATTTTCCTTCAGAGGCAGCTCAGCAGTTCAAGGTGGCACGGGGTTACAGACGTGATGGTGTCCCAGGGGTAGTCCTCCAAGGGAGTGACAAGTGTCTCCCTTGGGCAGAGCTGCTGTCTGGAATGCTATTTAATAGGCTTATCTCGGGCAAGCTGAGACATGAATCAAACATATAATATGAACTGGAGTTTGTAATTTCGTACAAACAACCCTCTCTCGGTTACTATCTACTCTCAAAGGCTGCTGATGGATTGAGCTTGATAAAACAAAAGAGAGGGAAGGACAACATTAAAGGAAGGGTGAAAAACTGATTTTCTCCAAAAATGTTGCAAGAAAAAATTTTAAATGTGATTGAAGGTGTTCCACCAGCTGTACAGTTGGTTAAGAATAAGCTGTGAAAGTTTCATGTTTCTTTTTAATTTTTAAAATAATTTTTTAAAGTTTATTAACTCTGATACATTTACTAGCCAAAGTAAAGATTGTCCCTCAGAAAATTCATTTCAAGTATGGAAAAGTTTCTGTGCGAGAGCTAAATTTTTGAGAGCTTTGTGCATTGTGGAATTTTCCTTTGTGGAAACAATTAATAAAAATCATAATTGTGAATCTCTGTAGAGACATTCAATGGCTTAATTTCAAGACTTAGATGTTTCCAAGAGGTGCTTTTTATACTTAATTATCTTACCATTTCTGGAAAATACTCTATTGGTGTTCTAAGTACAGTTTGTGTGTTGGCTCCTATGAAGAATACTGTAATATTTTAAGTTGGTTGTACCGTCCTACCTTCCTACGTACTTTCCTACCTTTTTCTAGATGCTGTGATTCACTGTTCAAATTAACCACAGTTTTAGACAGAGGAAAGTAAAATGCATATAGGTGCCACGTGGTGGGGTATAAAATAGACTCCTAAGACCTGAGCGGCTGGGACCCGACGTCCCAGCAGGGGCTGAACCCCTGGGGGCCCGTGGACCAGACTGGGGATGCTGAAGCCCAAAAAGCCACCCCTGGCATCAGTGCCCGTCTGAAAAGCTGCACCCGGAGCTGAGTTTGGCATGGGCAGGGAGTGCTGGGGGTCCACGCGAGGACTGGGCCAGCTTCAAAACCCAGTGCTGTATGCTCGTGGCAAGTGACAAAGATAAATCTTATCCAGAGCTTCTACAGTTGTTCCTGAGATCATACGGTAATCATGGATATCCTCTTTGAAGAAAAAGTGCTTGTTTTTTGAAGCCGTTTGTTGGCCTGTGGCAAAAAAATTGCTATGGGAAAAAGATCCTGACAGACACATGAAAAACATTTCAAGTTGTGTTATACTGTAATTATCCTCCTGGAGTTAAGCATTCATATAATTTTGGTATGACAGCGTGCTAGAAATTTTTTCTTTCCCTGTGATTTTGGTAGGGTTCTTATTTAAAAAAAAGCCGGGGTATATTTATCCCTTGTCCCCAGCCTGTTATTTTTAATCACTGATGGAATGAGTCATTGATGCATTAGAATGGAAATAAGTTTTTTCATGGGACCTCATACTCTTGAGAATCCTTTAAATGACCAGAAATTCCTATGGAAAGGAATCGCGTCACTGCGTGTGTGTGCCCTGCAGTTTCTTTCAGACATATGGTCCATGCTGGCTGAAGGGCTAACCCACCCATGCGGTTGGGGGGCAGGTGCTGCTGCAGGTGTGGGAGTGGGTTAGGGACTGGAAACCACATAGTTAGAGTTGTGGTGAGCTTTTTGTGTGATGCAGAATGAGATGGTTTACTTTAGAGAGAGAAGACGTAAAAAGCGGGTCATCTAAAACCAGTATTTTCTATAAGGAAGGCAGATGCGGTCATCCTCTTACCAACTCATACAATATTAAAAAAGAGTTGTTCAATGATATTGAAAGGCAACAAATCGAGATGTTGATCAGATGAGGAAGCAACAAGACTTAAAGTGTTCCATAATCATTCAAAACTTGTTAAAAAAATTTGGAGGGGGGGGCAAGGGGGATGTAATTTTATTGTATCTGAAGTATTTTTGCAAACATTTCAGGGAAGATTTCTGAGCTGAAGAAGGGAAGATACTGACTGATCTCCATCCACAATGGTGCAGTGCCATTCACCCCAGGTAGTGTCTCACCTTAGGTCCCTGTTTCACAAGGAAATTTTTTCTCCTTTTGTTTACACTTGAATTCTCTCATAAGTTTTATTTTCATTCTGAACTAAAAAAAAAGCCTGTTTCTGAAAATTCAAATCTCTGGATGAAACTAAATGGCTGCTGTCTAGTCCTTCTTATTTATTATGCAGGTTTCTGCTCATGTTCCTTCACCGTGTTTTTTACTAGCTACTGTTGAACAAAGTGCTGGAGAATATGATTCCACGTCTCATTTAGTGTGGCAGTTCTTGGATGTTTTATTCTGTTTAAGAAACCTTCAGCCAATTATCAAATACAAAATAGACTCCCCTTTTTTTCCCTTAGAATAATCATATGAACGATTATTTTAATTAGGACTAAAATAATTGTTTAATATCAAGGACAGACCATATCATTCTCTATTTTGCGAGGCTATACCATGATAAACTGTTCAGAACAGTCCCAACAGTATTGGATCTTCAGAAACATGGGTCATCGAAATCTTCTGTAACGCTACCATAACAATGGTAAGAAAGCCATCATGGTTTCACAGGAGTACCGGGAGGGTTACAGCTTTTACGATGCGGGGTAAGAACATCCCAAACATGGAAAATATTTCATCTGTCTGTTTTATAGCTGATTTTGCCAAAGATTAGGATTGGGATTACGCAGTTTCTGGGATATAACCCAACCAAAAAAATACTGCTTTGCGGTACATGGCCTGTTTCACCCTCGGTGGTGCAGTGTGTTGTAAGGGGCTCAACCACCCCTTGCCGTTTGAAGAAAAACTTTCCCAGTCACTGGCACTGCAGGTGATATCAAATTGGAAAGAAGGCGGCTGAATCCAGTGCTGTCCTCCCAGGCTGCCTGGAATTTCAGGCAACTCTCTGGAAATAGTTCAGATATTTATTTGTCTGTTTGTTCATTCTCCTTATCTCGTGAAGTTACAGAATGTTAATGAGATGTCTTTCTATTTATAGAAAATAAAACATATGGGAAAAGGATTATGTCTGTCACACACTGCCAAGCTGATTTCATAGAGCGACAGCTCTACAGGGCAAGTTTTACTTCCAGTACTCCCGGGAAGTCGAACCAAGACTGTGAGCCAGAAAGCCTGGGTTCCAGTCCCTCCATCTGCAAGGCACTTAAACCCCCAGTTTCTCCCCTTCGTCTGTGACTTAATTGGTTTAACTACACTTCCCTGTCTCACTCTGGGTGCTGCAGGGTTAATTAATGTGCAGAAAGTCCTTAAGATTCTTGGATGTAAGTTTTGTTTCCCTTGTTTTCACAATAGCTTTAGAAAGGGACCTTAATACTGGAGTAAAGCCTTAGGGTTTTCTAAGAAGTGGAAGGTCACCTCTGCTATAATATCTTTTGCTGAGATGGGGCAGTGGTGGGTAGCATCAGCCATTAATAGGTTGATTTTGAGCAACCATTCAGTCTCTGCAGAGCTTCTACACGCTTTTTTTTCTGGTTGTATGTCATCCAGACACCCCTCAGTGACATTCCACACTGATACAGAGCTGGAGCTGTTGAAAAGGGGCTGGCAGGCACACAGCGTGCACAGCCGTGTAGAAACTGAGATGCCCCTCAGGCATCTCATGGAGAAATGGAGGGATAGGAGTGGTGATAAAGTCCTCGGTCTTCTATCTGTGCTTGAGAGATCCCAGCGAAGCAGGTCGTCATGCAGGGCTTGAGGATCATGAACAGGGAACCTGGGCTGAATGGCGCTGTCAGCCCAAGCAGAGACAAATCCTCTGCACGTGTGACGTAGAGGCTTGGTCTGCATGGCAAAATACCAAACTGGAGAGCTTTGTGAGCAAGCTGAAGTTGAAGGTAGAGTGGCCCAGATCTAACTTGCATGCAGTGCACCAAAATGCTTGGTAAGCAGCATTTTCCCTTGGTTGGCTCAAGGTGTTCAAAGGCGGTTCCTCAATAAGAGACTCTTGTCACTGGGATTTGTGTGACTGTTGTCCGTGGAATCTCACCCCAAGTTTCTACAGAGTGCTTAGAAAGACCCCAACTCCTGCTACTGGCTGTCGTCTTGGCTCTCCTCCTCCCACACCCCTCCCAGTCACACCAGCAAAACCCAGGTGTGCCCCACAGCGCTGTCTTTCCAGTGGAAGCAGAGTCAGCTGAAGCTCAGCCCAAGTGTGCGTTTCCACCTCTGTGCAGCACAGAGCCACTAAGTCTGGGCTTGAGCACAGACTCAGGCTCACCCTATGCAGACTGGTGAGCCCTGAGGGATACCCACCAATATGAGAGAGGATAAAGATCTCCTTCACCTCACTGCTGAATCCGTGCTAGCATGCATAGCTGAAATGCTAATCATCGGCTGCTAAACTGGGAACGATGCTGTGGATCCCTGGAAGATCTAGGCTTAAGTGTTTCAATGTTTGCGTCTTTCTCCAGTCCTTCTTCTCCCTCACCTCCCCTCTCCCTCCACCATCTTCTAGATGATAATGAATTAGAAAAGAGGCTGCAGCTGAAGTTGCATGGATAAACTCTGTGGGCATGGAAAGTTTGTGTATGTAAGACTGTGAGATTCTTATTGGTGTCTCAAGCTTGAAATTTACAGCACTAAAGGATTTGAGCTCAGGGTATAACGAAATAAGTAGCATTTTCAGGAAGAAATTCACTCCAAGGCAGAGGAAAAGAAGAGCTTTCCTGTGATACATAATTGTCACTGCATTTGAACTTTTACTTCTGTCTGTGTCCTGCAGCCAAATCCTGGTCCCCTGAGCAAAACTGGAAGAAACATATTTTGCACAGGGGATCACTGCAGGGGCTGGATATCCCTCTGCAGACTCCGGCACAGTTCCGGCTACAATTTACAAGGAGTAGCAACGATTGCTTCTCCTGCGCTCTCCGCAGAGAGAGTTTTGTCCAATGGATCTGCCATGCACCCACCTGCCTTTTCTCATGGCTTATTTATTTCCAAGGCAGGCAGTGGTGCCTGCGCCTTGTGCTGAGTGCTCCTTCCCACTGTCTGGAGAGATTTCCTTGCCATACAGACAGCCTGCTCTCGAGTCCCCCTCCTTCCTTTGCCCAATCATTAACATAAATCATAACCTAGCAGATGAAAAGAAATTTCCAGTCTTTGTGATCTCCTGCCAGAGTTCTCCCAGTTTTTCTCAGTTTGGGAAAACAAATGTGCATTGCAGCATGTCCTGAGGGTTGACAAAATAGGGCTGTTTCAGACCAAGGACGATGAATTCTGAACGTGAGGTCCCGCCGTGACCCTCAGGTGGAGACGTGGGGCCTCCACGGAGAGCCGTGGGGCAGAACAACCTCTCTGCCCACCCGCCACGCTGCTGGGCCGACACAGGCGTGGGAGGGGGGGGATGCCGTGGAGCCTTGTTCACCCCTCTCCATGGGCACCCAGAGCTCTCCACAGCATCACAGCCTGGGACCGGTGCCTGCAGGGAGGGCAGAGTTTGTCCCCATCCTCTGGCACATCCCTGGGGACAGGGTGAGGAATTGCACCAAGCGTGGGGCAGGGGCAGCCGTCCCTGCTGTCACCGTGCAGTGGAGATGCCTCCATGGTAAGGGGCTCCTATTCTGCCAGGTGAGACAGTCACTTTACACAAGTTGAATGGGGGCATTTTGTTTCAAACAAGAGTTTTTTTCCAGATCGTCGGTAATCCTGACGCACGGTCGATACGGACACAGGGTGGGGTGTTGATGTTTTTTGGTTGTGACCTAAACAAGACGTGATTCCAAGTGCAGTAATTTCTTGGAGAGGAGGGTGGCTTTCTAAGAGGGCTTCAGACAAAGAACATATTTCCAATAATCCCCCGAGAAGTGAAATCACTTCTAAAATGCTGTCAGAAGTCGATAAAAAGTTCAACTATGCTGATAGAAACGAACGTCTTAAACCAGACTTGCAATACGAACCAGTAAAGCTTCACCCTTCCTCAGCATACCCTCTGCCTCGCTTGTGCTGGAGATTCGGTGTCAGAATTTGTTTGCCGCAGCCTCTGGCACTGTGGGACAGTGCACCAACGCTGTTTGTGGGTTTATATCCTGGAGAAAATTAGTATGTATTGGGATACTCAAAGATTACAACTTCACAGACGTGAAGAAGTGAGCCTGGAAAATTTGACTTTGGTGCAATCAAATGATCACATCTCAAGGTCACTAAAGGCAGATAATAGCTGAATAACTGGCCTCAGCCCTTCAGCATAGCATACTTTTAATAGGTTGATCCAAGCCCATATGGTCTTATTTTATTGTTCCTAGCTGCCTACTATATTGAATTTTGAGGTGGATTTTTGAAATGGATATGGCTTCCAAACTTATTCTGCTTAGGACTTCAACTTTGCTGTTTGAAATTTTATCTTTATTTGAAATTTTTAATGAGGAAAATACACGTCATGTGACACAATTTTATTTGCTTTGCCAGGCAGCCCCCTTCCAGGACAGGAGGCACAGCAAGGAGCGCCTTTGTGGGGTTCTGTGTTAAGAGTTTCCCCCAGTTTATTAACTGAGTAGAGCCTGACTTTAACAAAATGATGCCAGGTCTTGTCCACCTAATGCATGCTTTGATTTGTACAGGTTTTATTAAATTCCTCGGCTCTCCACTCCCTGTGGTTTTGGGGTTTTTTTTTTTTGCATGGTGGCATAATACATTGGCAACAGAGTTTCTCATAACCACTGTCGCCATGAAAACCTGAATATTTCAAATCAAGGGGATACTCACAGAAGACCTACTGAGACCATTTGAGCTGACATTACTTCGTGATTTAAACTTTAAAAGCTAAAGGAAGATTAATGTTGCGCATTGTTCTCCCACTTCTAATCTTTGCTGTCTTATGTCCCTTTCAACTCGGAGCTGGGAGTGTTACGGAAGCAGCTGATTTCTGCCTCCATGGGGAAGAGCCATGCATGTAATTGAGAGTGTTATACACGGGATCAGGTTTCTGGTACAGTTCTTGTCATTCTAATTTGATCTGCTATGATAGGGCTCGTAGCCAGATTGGCATCTCTGAAGACTTCTGTAATATGAATAGTAATTATAGAAACACAGACAAAGAATACTATTCCAGCATGTTTGCTGAAAAAGTGTTCTTGCAGACCCTGTCAATGCATTTGTAGGAATTCCATGGAAAAGTAAACACCAAAGGCATGTGAACATAGTAAAAAAAAAAAAAAAAAAAATTCATTTAAGGATTCAGATGAATATTTGTAGGAGGCACGTTACAATTTCTTTCAGCTTTACAAACAGGATTACATGAGTAATCTTCAAGTAATATAAGGATAAATCATTTTTGGAAAAAGCCCCCAATGGTTTAGGTATCAGCAGGCTTTCACT
The DNA here is from genome assembly GCF_000737465.1 of Haliaeetus leucocephalus. Classification (NCBI taxonomy): domain Eukaryota; kingdom Metazoa; phylum Chordata; class Aves; order Accipitriformes; family Accipitridae; genus Haliaeetus; species Haliaeetus leucocephalus. The sequence continues at coordinate 2,246,053 of NW_010972620.1, forward strand.
TACTAGCAGGCATGCATGTGTTTCTGGCCCACCTCTCTTGCAGTGTACAAAACACAAGGAAAATCCCCCTCTTTCTTTAGGCCCAAATTTGTTATAATCCTGATGAATATGCATTTTACATGTAATTCCAGAATGCACTCAGATGCAAGTTTAGATTCCTACATTTCTAAGTTGAAACATTGACATTAAATTGTTGTCCCCTGTGCATACCTATGTATGTAATTTTTTCACTATTCGAATCGCCCCTTTCCAAGACATCCCCAGGACTGAGCTGCTGCTCAAATCACAGTTCCTCAGTTGCAGTTGTGTGCAGCTGTGGACATCCAAGGGGTGGATGTTGTAGGTGGTGAGTCCTTCAGATTCTCTTGTATTCCTGTGGAGTTTGGGGTTTTCAGCATCTCTCATGAGAGCCCAGTACAGTTCCTCCTGTGATTTGTCCTGTGATTCCTGCTGAAGGCAGTGGGAATAAAGCTCTTCCAAATAATTTTGAGGATTTGGGGATACATGAATAGAAATGGATGTGTCAAAATAGTTCACATTTCTGTAAGTGCTGATGAGGTTGTAATTACTAGGACTGCTATGGCTGCTTGGCTGTAATTCCTAACACTGCTCCTTTCCATTAACAACAGCTTTACTTCTAAAGAACCATTTTGACTACTGGTCTATACAATTAACTTATAAATGAAAAACATAGCTCAGATTCGAACAGGTAAAGTTTCATAGAACTATCTTAATGAACACAGCAATGATAATAAATTCCTTCTGACCCCTTATTAGGTGCACAGTTAATTTAGTGGACAACTGAAAAGACATGGGGTCTTGAAACTGCAAGAGTCAAGGCTGTGTTAAGATGTAACTAAATATATTTATATATCTGTTTCTCAGCCCTGAATGTTATGAACATAATTTGATCAACGACACCATTTAAAAAATTATTTTTAAATTGATTTTTTTAACCTGTTCTTTCGGAAGCTGTCAGATTAATTGAAAACATGTTCTTTGAAAATTAAGATGCGATGCTGAGTGTTCCATTTTTATGTGTGTACATCTAAGACTTTGGTTCAATAATACATTCAGTCTTTGAGGCCCTTACTCAGGTCTGTAAAATAGCATTTAAAAAAGAAAAAGTGAGGTAAAAGTTAGTCCAGTTCTGGAATAGCTTTTAGCATATGCACCTGCTCTCTACACAAAAAATCTAAATTTTAATTAGTGATTTGGCATGGTCTGCTCTTCTTAACTAGCAGTGTCTTTTATTTCTTTATCTGACAGCCTCCTCACCCCCAGGGTATGATGGAAAATGACTCATTTTCATATAAGGTAGAGGAGTTTGGTGAATATATGACCTACAGATTTTCCTAATTTTTTTATAATATAATGTACTTTGATGCATTTCAGAGATAATCTGTCTGATGTTTTGCATATTCCTACTTAATTACAGTGTATTTTAAGATGATTTACTACAGTCAGATAATTCTGAAATAGTCTTGCTATGGAGGGCATGCATACCACAGGCAGCTGCACAATTAGCCATAGAGTTCATAGGTGAATGACGTGTGTATATGGAAGTCGGGAGGGTTGGCACAGGAAGAGTTACAAATAAAAAGAGATATATGGCCTCATCTAGTGTTCACTGATGAGGTCTTTCTGACAGTTTCGGTGTATTTTGGCTAAACCCCAAATATTATTTAAGCATGCTCCCACTTCCAGCCTCTCACAGTAACGGGTGATGAGCAGAGGAACACTGAAAAAATATTCTGAAGAAATCTCCGAGCTTACTTATTTCTTTTTCCAGTTCTATAACATCATATTCTAGTAAAACAGAGATCTATTTGGGGGCCAGAAATGTCTGGAATAGCATTTTGGCTCTTTATTTGACCATATGTGTTAATGTTCCAGTGACTCCCTCTACATAAAATTAGCCTGGAATGAAGTGATCGGCGTTTGAGAGCGTTTCAAAGCCATACGAACAGATCCAGACTATTAAGGCCAGATGAGGACCATGAGATCGTCCAGGCTGACCTCCTCTATAACACAGGCTGTAGACAACTGGAAATAAACGTGCACCTCTTCAGTAAATGCTGTGGCAGAGTGGGCACCTCAGGCCAAAGCAGGTGGAGGGTTCCCATGTGCACCTCTGAGCCACCAAACAATCCCAGGGTCCCCGTGCCAAGCCATGCAGGTGTTTCCATTCACAAACATTTGAAGAAAACACCAAGATATTAAGTCATTTTGGGGGCTGAAAAGCTTTTTTGGAACTTAGGATTCCCTTGACTTAGATAATGGTCATATTTACTTCTTCTGATTTATTTTTATTTTAGCTAGTGGACTTGTGGAGGCTGGATTACCATGACCTATTTGTTTTTGGAATACTTTATTCTCTCTAGGAATTCACTTATTTTCACCTCTCCAATCAAGCATTAGCCTGGCAAAAGACTCGTCTGTAAAACTTGCTGCACATCTGCAAATATCAAATGTCCATGAACAGGCACAAGACTCACTCCACTTACTTTTTTTGTCAGATGGTTTCATTTAGAACCCAAAGGGTCAGGAGTCACAGCATGACCTCATCAAATTAGACTCAACTGAGAGAGGTGTTTAGCACAACAAAAAGGAAGTAATCTGAAGGACATTAAATGCAAATGAGACTGCCATGTGCAAACTTCAAAAACACCTGATCCAAATGAACAGTGTTGACGGGGGTCGAAGGGGTGAGAAAGAAGGTTTCATATTTTGGTTGGGCTTTTTTTTTTTCCAAGGATTATCAGCAATATTACATCCTGTAGAGCTGGCTGAAAATCTCATAGGTATGTAAATATTTAAACTTAAAAATACCCACTTTTATTTTTGCCAGGTGAGAATATGTCAGTATTTACTGGCAGGAGTTTGGTTGGCTTGTAGATCAAACCTGGTAGCAAGCCCTTCTCTTTTAGAGGATTTGCTACTAAACAAGTATTTTTAAAGTGGTTTCATTATTGCATGAGTCTCATTTTGGGGAGGGAGTAGAAATTAATTTTGAATGCCTAATTGAAGAATTACAAGGAAGGTTCGGTTGCTGATGGTTCTTTCATACAGAGAAGAAAATGCTTATGAGAAGGTTTGCACATTTTCCCTTCAGGACATTAATCCATGCCCCCATTGGCTGAGATGTCTTTCAGCCATGAAGGCAATGGGGCAATGAAGGTCTTGTTATAATGGAACCAGGCTATTTCCAGATAATGTGAGTCAGATTGACTTCAGGGATAGATCTGCTTTCCAGATGTTGGATGTAGTCAAGTGGAGCAGGGAGACAGAGATGGCAGCTAAGTATAAGGAGAACCGTGGAGTAAATAAGAAGTGCTGTGTTTGCAATGAGTAGTGTTGAGATTTTCAACACTGAGTCAGAGAAAAAGCTGATAAATAAATATTTGTTGCTGACAGGCACAGGGATGTCTAAGTCTCTTGAGAAATGAGCCAAAATAAGACTGAAATGGGATCAAAATAGGACTGAAAGCAGTACTTTGTTAAACAGAGCTTAGGATCTGAATACATCCATAAGAGTGCAAAAGACTGGAAAGTGGTCAAAATGACTGGTGAACAGGAAGGAAAACCAACCATACTTGCTCAGAGAAATCTGGGATAAAATAATATAATGAACGCAAGAAGTAAAGTGTGATTCAAAGAAGTTTAGGTACATACGATAAGAGGTAGTAACAGTCCTGAATATCTAATCCAAAGCCACAGAAGTCAGCGTAAGCTCTGGGCAAGTGTTAAGGCAGAGGGACTGTTTTTGTTTCTTTCTGTTTGACTCGCTTCATCTGGGTTTGTCTGCATCCTGACAGCCATGAGATCAAGTAGCCAAGCTTTAGGCAGATCGGTGCCACGTATATCACAAGACAGTAGGAGTTTGTATGGGCAGTCTTTGAGATAGAGAAACATGGGACGATGGGTGAGATCTTTGTGAGCTATTGCCAGGCAGGCAGCCTTCTGCTCCTTGGAGGAGATCAAGCCCTGCTAGAAGGGCAGGAGAGAGGAACTGTGCGTGTTCCTCCCACGGCCTGTGGAAGGTGCTGCTTTTATTTTCTTCAGCCCGGAGTGGTTTTTCAAGATGCAACTGAACCTTCAGAGAGGGTGCAGCTCATGGGAACAAGACCAGCCCCATGATCAGGTGTCATTTTCTTAACCCGGCCAGTGGGTCTTATCTCAGAATCAGGCCAGCTGGCAGCAAGCTGAAGGCAATTGCTGGCGGTAGAAGCAGTCAGGGGAGGTAGCAGGAGATCTGTACAGTCGAGCATATACACTCAGGGTGTGGGGGCTCACATCTGGCTGCAAGATGCTTTGAACAGTTTGTTGGACAAAGGCGCTTGGTCAAAAGAGGTCAGGGCAGGTTCAGTTGTACTGCCAAGGGTGAAAACTATAGTGAAAGTCAATAAAAGGCTCTCATGGCTTCTAGTTTACCCAAATAAGGAGAGAGAAGAATTGTTAACATAGGGTTTTCCCTTACCTTTTCAAGGTCATAGGAAGGTTAGCTCAGCTTCAAATTGCTGCATAAGCTTGAAAGGAAGAATGACAAAATGTGGATTAGGAAAATACATGGTCTTATTTTTAAAACGTTGCTCTACTGAAATAGTGGAGGATGGTAGCCACCAGCAGGGTGAAGTGCAGGCAGGGTGGGAGGAACGCTCAAAATTTTGTAGCTTGAGCATTTTTCTACATGTTTTGAAAAAGGGTCTAATGACAAGAGAGATTTTGGTGTTACAGCTGGGTGAACTTCAGTTACGAGAAAGATGTATGTTTTTAACGGTGTTGGTGATCATCCATGGGCAAAAACAATCAGGAAAACTGGGGGCTCTCTAGCTCGGTTGTTTTCTGGGAGCTACGATTTAATTACAGAAGAAGTCATTGGGCATAATAAATGGCAGGTTGGTGAAATCCTGTCATTGGGTTATTGAAGATAATCTGGCAGAGCTTCTTGACTTAGGAAGCTGGTTTTTAAGCTCCCCTTTATATAAAAAGAAAAGCATCATGGGCAATCATCTGTGCTTTGCAAACCATGCTAGGTCACTAGTTCTGCCTTTAGAGACAGAGAGCATAACTGACTGAGGCAGACAATTAATTATTTTCACTGCTGAAGAAATTAATTTTACTGTTTACAAGTAGTGTTTTAAATGAACAAAAAACCCCTGTATATAAATTCCTGTTTCTGTAACATGATTTTTCAGTATTTCCAAAGATACCTGAAGGATTTGATGCCCAATCCCATGATAAATTAATGGTAGCTGGATGTCCAAAACCAACAGATCATCTTCAGGTAGTTCACTTATCAAGAAGCTAATGTCAATTTACAGTAAAAAATATCTTCCTTCATACAGAAATAGAAATTGGTGTGTGTGGGCGAGGGGGGTATCAGAAAAAACTTGCAGTCAGTTTATAAATCAAGGACTGCAAGCACCTCAAATGTTCTTCAAATATTGCAGCATGGAAAAATAGCAGAGAATCTGTCATTTTTGCCTCTTCCACCTCTGGTTATGTCAGTTGTTGATACTGCATTCCCACTGATAGTTAAAAATAATAATACAAACAGAGAATTCAAAGAAACTCACGAACAAATACTTTATGGTATTTACAAGGTGCATTTTTTATGAGTTGATTTTTCTCCTCTTTAAGCAATGCTTCATCTGTATCTAGTAAAGTCCTAGATGAGAAACAGTTTACTAGATATAGAATATAAATATTGTGTGGTCATAATAGAAAAGTCTGAAAATGGTTTTAAAAGAAACCGAAGAAGCTTTCATATAAACAGCTAGAATAAATATAGGAAAATTTGGATTCTCTTTAATAAAATGTACTTCATATGTGTGTAGTTAAGAAAATGTCTATATTCACATGCATGTATGTGTGAGAATATCTATATATATTTGCGCACTCACACAGTTCAGCTATACATGTATACACATATTTTATATATTTATAACATCTGTTTATTATATTGATATATGGTTTTCAACACTGTTGCACTGTTTCAAACTGTTCAAAACCAAAACTGCTTAATGCAAAATTCTAATACTCCAGCTGGAGGTAAATGTCACCCTTCTAAAATAATGAGCTATAAATACAGCTTTTGTTTTTACTGTTTGCTCCAGATAAATGATATTTTTAACTGGTGCCCTATCCTGAGGACATGGAAGCTTTCCATACATATATACAAGATTTGACCATTATTTAGTGGAAATAACACCAAATTACACTAGGGTTAGAAAGACACTAAGCAGCCTGGAGCATGATACAATGGTTGAACTTAAAAGTTCAGTTCATTTGCAGAGATGTTACTGGTTCCAGCTGTGTTCTCTGTATAGGGGTAGGGAGAAAGTACATGTCCAGCTGAAAATAGAATGAGCTACACAGGGCTCTATGTTCAGCCTCTGAATACACATCAGAAACTAAACAAAGAAATGCCTAAGATAGGCAACATCGACTCACAATAAAAACAGCAATAGTAGTTGAATCATGTCACAATAACCTGGGAAACTTACCTCCTACATTCTTCCAGGGAACGTCTTCAGGTGACACTTTGTTTAATAATGCAAAATACTCCTATACATAACGTTTAGAATCTCCCTTAAAGTCTTGAGTGATGTATTTTCATCACTGAAATTTATAGTAATATCAGCATCGGTAATTTATGTGTTTTAATTTAAAGCATCTGGTTTTAATTTATGTAGCCCAAGGTTTTTTCAGCAGTTGCCCATGAGTAAGCATTTGATCTTGATACTATATTTTGAGTCTATATTTGATGACCATCTTTCCAATGTGTGGGTTTTCATTAAAAGTTAAATCATTTTGTCTCAAACCAAAAATCATTTTTTCACAAGTGAAGTGAAATTGTTTTTAAATAACTAAAAAACTGTTCTGCATTTCAATCAGCTTGAACAATGACAACAGTCCTGTTCTTTTCACATTTGATTTCAGTCATTCTCACCTTCAGTTTTTTTTTTGTAGGCTGATTCAGTGCTGCTGTGCTGGATGACATTGAGACAGAAGAAAACACCACCATAACAGAGAAGCTCTCCTATTAATTTTCAAATAACAACCAGGCTCAGTGCTTCCTGTTAAAAAGCAATGCTCTTTCTTTGTGAGACATATGGCCTTGAGCAGCATTCTTAGCTTCCCTTGTGGTTTTAGGATGACTCATGAATTTTGATGGTTTTCTTGAAGACCCAATTGCTAGAGTCCTGTAAGTGCATTCAGATTTAATTTTATTTTAAAGTGAAGGGAAGAGGTTTCTAGCTACTTGGCTGCAAAGAAGTGGTCAAGAATGCAAAGCTCAAAGGCTCAAACACACGAAGACATTAATTAAGGAACTCAACATTTCTTTGTCTGAAAACGCCATAAATGAGGAAGGGCTTTCTGAATACATCGGGACTGGCAGCACTGCACATCTGTTGTGAAAGAAGTCACTAAGATGGTTCCCTAATAGCAATTCCTTGGTTTCAAACCAAAGTAGTTGAGCTTGGATTACTCCTAGCTGCTTTCATCTGCTGTTCTTGTCTATGAGTTCTGTAGCAATGGGCTTTCCCACCACAAACCAGTAGCAACGGGCTTTCCCTTTGCATGGATGGTGGCAGTTGTAATGAGAGAGCTGGGTCGAAAGTTAGTTCAAACAGTGCACTTTGTGCCTGGAGCTCCAAATGTTCCTTCTCTAGCAGAGAAAAGGAAATATGGTGTTGAGGTCTCCCGTTGCCCTGAAGCTGGGGACACTCTCTCTCTATGTCTGTGCCTTGTTCTTTAGAAGTGACTGGTTTTCTGTGGTTATGTATGTGCTGGGTACTTAAACCAACAGGGTCTTGCTCCAGAAGTTCTTAAGTATATGAAGTCTGCCTGATGTATATTCCCTGGCAGTAAAGAAGGAGGCACTGAAGACCAGAATTATGAAAGAGAAGGTGACTAGGTATACTTATCATTTAAAATGCATCATCTTTTTTGCTCTTTAATTAATTCATTAATTACAAATTAGCTTCCAGGATTTCATAGTAGGAAGCTTTATAATTATCTAATCTTAACTCCTGTGTAACGTACCAAAGAACTGTGCCTTAATTCACTCTCCATAACTGATGGTGGATATAAAGAAGAGATTCAGTCGGGAATATTACTCTATCAGGACTAATTTCTCTGCAAGTTGTGATACCATATGGTACATTTAACCAGGAATACAGCAGATTCCCAGAATTGGAAAAAAATTTAAATCAAGACTGGGAGATCTCTCTTTAGCTGCTCTAATTTCATTGATATGAAGCACATTAGTCTAATCATAACCTTGGACCGAATTTTTTGTTACTGGCCTTTCTGAAGTAAACCTCTGTGATTTCTGGTTTTAAGAACTCTTGGTTTCCTGCCCAGAAGCCGGCCATGCTGGGAAGCCTTACTGAAGTCTTTTATTTGTTTAGCATATTTACCAGTACCTGAGTGTAATAACACAGAATTTTTATCCTGTGAACACAACTCTTAGACTTCTGGCGCTCCAAATGGGAATGTCCTGCTTCTCTGAGAGGACAAAATATGTCTCTTTAGAAAGCAATCCAAAATAATTTGCCTTTGGGTATAAGAGCTGTAGTAGTGTTGGAAGGTCTCAGACCGTAGCCTTGCAGTAAGCCAGTTTTATCAGAGTCATGGTAGCAATTTTATTTGAAGAAATTTAAATTAATCTCTCTAAAAAAAAAAAAAAAAAGATTAACAAGTCCAAATCTTAATTAAATGCTATATTTTAAATTCTGTGAATAATATTGTTTAAGAAACATTTAATCATTGTATTTTCTTGTTTAGGATTAGCTGTTTAAAGACAAAAGACTCTAGGCTCCAATTAACTGCTGCCAAAAATTAATTTAAGTAGCCTAATTGACAACTTGCTTTAAGCTACATAAAATCTTGGCATAAAACTTATTGTCAAGGGAAAAATATTCCTAATTTATTACTTTATTATAAATGAAACTATTGACCAAAGTGCACTTGCTCTACTGCAGCTGTTATGTAAAACAACAATATGTAGATGACAACGATAATGAGTCCTTGTCCTTATGTGTAAATACAAGTTGTTTTAAAATTGCGCCGGCTGTTAATGACTGTTCGGTGCCACCAGGCTAGAGAAGAGCTGCGGAAGAGGCAGAAATCTTGTTTTCAGGCAGCGCTACTGGATCCCAGCCCTTTCTCCGCGACGCCTAACCTGTCGTGCAATCCTCGTGGAGGTGAGGCCGGGCTCCTGACGGCCTTCGGACAAAGCCTGCGAGCCCGTTCTGCTCACGGTGAAAACTGAGCCCGACCGCCTGCCACCTCTATGCAAAAGAGAAACGTAAACTGTTCCACATGTGGGAGCAGAATGTGATCGCTGTGGGGAGAAGGTAGCAAGGCTATTAAATGTAAAACCAGGGCTGAACAATCAAAATACTTGTCCGCGAGTGTGCGAGATACTCGGATATCTGTGAACAGGGAGAGAAAATTAAAAGCTGTAAGTACATACTGTAAAGCTCTTTAGTTTCTTGTTTATGGTCGCAATGGGCCAACTTTCAAAGCCACTTCTTGAAACGTTGCCCGTGGTTTTCCACCTGCAAGTAGTTAGACACAGAAGTCCTGTTATTTTCTGCACTGGCACAGCTAATTTGCATCCCTGAATACCCAGCTGATTTACAGAGGCATTAGTGCCTGCGTGGGGCACGGTTTCCCCGCCGACCCCTCGGTGTGCGCGGAGCTGGAGCGAGCGGCAGCCCGCTCCCCGCGCACACCGCCGAGCGGTGCTGTACCTTCTGCCATTTGGCTTTTCCACTTGCTGTTCCTTGCCGGCCATCCGTCTCGACCTGCTGCGACGTGAGCCCACCTCTTCAATGCAACGGCAGCCACGATATTGTGCGTTTTCCTCTTAGGACTGCGAAAAATGATTGCATCAGGAAGGTAGCTTACTGGTGTGCAGCTTTTCCAAGGAGCCTCTTTGAAGGCTAAAAAGGTTGCTTGGAAAATATAGTATCTTGGCTCAATTTTCATTGTCTAGGCACATTTCATTTCAGAAAATCACAAGCTACCAACCCAGCCATGTCATTGCGATTTTTCAAGCATTTTCTTTTTGTGCGTGTGTGTTTTATATCTCGGTGAAGTCACATCCCCCCCAGGCTATTGGAACAAAGCTCAGCTGAGAGCTGAACGTACTGAACGAGAGGAAATTACAAAAGGAAAAGCTAATGTTGAAAACCATTAGTATGGGCACTTCTCCCACAGCCTCCGTGAACCCTGGAGCGGCAACCTAAGCTCACTCCGAGAGGCACGCCGGCTCCGAGAGATGCACAATGTCCAGTCTGGCTGAGAACCTGCGAAAGCAAAACCCTCCCAACCAACAGCACAGCATCCATTAAGCCAAAGAGATGCTTTTGAAAAGCTCCCAGGGCACTGTGACCCTTCACACCCTTCCTCCACCGAACAAACTGTTTAAAGACCGAGATGTGCTGCAGAGATAACGAGCGCTGAAGAATTTACAGCAGGTGCTATTTGAAGAGACTTCGAACAATGCAGAATTACCTGTGCCCATTTAAGTCCATTAATCTTCTCTTGTAAAAATAGCAATAAACAGTGATTTAGAAGCAGGGAGGAGCGAAGCTGGAAGCCCTGAGGTTAATAGAGAAAGATCAGTGCTTGTGGTTAGTTTTCTTTCTGCCTGGGCAACAAGTGACTGAACTGCTGAAAAATGCAACTGCAGGTACAGCTTAGAAAATACCAGATTACAACTGTTGCGGCTGGTATTATTTAGCAGATATATGACAGGGCTTCAACCAGATTATACTAGGTGCTGTATAAAAACACAAGTAATAGCATCCAGCCCACAGAAAGAGTTTACAAACTGCAAAGCCCCCCATCCCAGATAGACACTGAACGCCCAGGGAAGGCACCGCAATAAAGAGGTCTGCTAAAACAGAGCAACTGCCTGAAATTTGAAGGTAAGCAACAGCGCTTAATCACAATAATTACCACCTGCTTAGCTATTATCTCAGTTGCGGCTGCCTATGTGTCCACAGCATGTACCCTCAGCCTCAGAACAAAGTCTTATTATGATGGATAGGCTCTGGTTTTTAAACTAAAAAAAACCCAGAGACCTGACTAGAGATCACTGGAGCCAAGGGGGATTCTTTTCCACTGCAACAAGCCCTGTGGCATCAGGAACCCATCAAAAAAAGGTGATTTACGCGAATACAGCCGTAGAATATTTTCTTCCTGAATGAAAACAAATGAGCTGGCAAAGTATTAATTTAAAATACTTGACTTGTTAACGAGCGGTATATATTATAAAAGTTGCTTCTGTAAGGCCTTTCTGCCTTTGCTCTGCAGGTGGCTGTGTGTCTGCCCTGACCTGGTATGTGGGTACCTCCCCCAGCGGCTCCTGGACCAGCGTGCGCCGAGCAGAGGGATGCGCTTGCTGCCTTCTGGCTGGGAGATCTCTTGGAAGCAAAGACGGTTGTGAGTCCAGTATGACTGCTGAAATTGTAGCAGGTATTAGTACTCTTCAACAAGTTAGCATTAATTAAAAATGCCCTTGTTTTTCTTCTGCATTAAAAAAAAAAGAATTTCCGAAATAGTTCTTGAAACTATTTTGGTCTGCTTTTTCGTATGAACAAGGGCTTTCTCAGTATCGCTTTAAAACAACTTAGATTAAAACCATTGTTCATCACATTTAAAAACTCACAGAAACAGTTGACCCTTTTAAACCTAGCAAGCTCAAAATAATTATGACAAGACTTTTTCTTTCATTTTTAAGAAGCAATATATGTCTGGGTTTGATCACATTTACGTAGAAAATTGTTGTAACTTTTTTTTGAATGAGGCAGTCATTTCAACAGTAAATGATGAAAATACATAAAAACCTGAGGAAGGAAGGAACTAGCATTATTTAAATATTTTGTAAGATAATAAATACAATTCCTAAAGTGAAGCGGCTGACTAAATACCGATTTAGTCAATTTAAACTTTAGCTAGTGGAAATATTTCCTTTACAAATTACACTCCTTTCTTCCTCCCTCTCCCCTCCCTACGTGCCGAGTATCCTTTATTTCTGGACACCGGGCAACACAATGGAAAGAAAGCGAGACCTGAGCATCCAGGCAGAAAACCAGCCCTTGTACCAGAGCCAGGAGGCGGCCGGGATTCCCGCGCCGCACAATGCCGCGGCGTCAGTGCCACGCCGTGCCGTGTAATGAACCCCAAGTGGCCGCCTTTCACATCTCAAGAGCCGAAACCGGCTGGATGCTGAACACCGCTGCTCCCAGCTCCAGCCTTCAAGTGACTATTTCGCCCAACAATAACACTGAGAAAGGCACAAAGCCCGCTGCTTCTGCCTGGCGCTTTTGGATGCAAACTGGCCAAATATGTTAGGGTCAGCAGGACCACGATGCTCTTTGCTGGCAACTTAAATACAGTCAAGGGGCGGGGGCTGGTGAGGACAGTAAAATTTAACAAAGAGCATTTTCAGAAAGTGCAGGGGAAGGTGGTGGTTTGTTTTTTTTTTTTAATCATCCCTCAAATCTGCAATCTGGGTAAGATTTGCAACAAAGCAAACCGTAATTCTGGAAATGGAGAGGCCTCTATCTGTACGGCACAGGTTATTTTGCAACTTTGCTTCTGACTTACCTGAAAAGAATTCCTCTCCCCCGTTACCTGATAAGGAACTCGCCCTCCAAATTTCCCACGAAGAGCAGCAAGCCGGGGGGGACGATGCGGCGCTCCCCCAGTTTCCTACACTTAAGCTTTCGTCTGTGAAAAATCCTTTTTATTAAAGGCAAACTGCAGTATAATTGAGCTAAATCTCCAGGCTCTGTTGGAGGTAGCAATGCCACGCACAGTTCATTGCAATGCCTGCTGTCCGAGGGATTTTTATGAGATCATATTTCACAAGGAAATAAATTTCCTCCTCCGGTCTGATGCAATCAGTTTACCAAGTGGTAAATAGCTATGTGCTGTTTTGCAAAGTGTTTGCGGATATTCTAGGATGAAAGTTGCCAAAGATAAGATCTTAATCACTGAAATCTGGAGAGCGATTGAGAAAATGGCCCCATAAGGACGTTGGGGCAGGTTCCCTGGAGGAAGCCCAGGCACCCCCTGCAGACACTCAGCACTAGCATGACCCGCAGGAAACTATTTATCAAAGAGCCCATCCCAGCACAGCCCTGCTTCGACGGCAGCTCCCAAGTGGCAGCCTTTGCTTGCAAGTCCCAAGGCACTGACCTGAATTGATTCATCCCTAAACCGCAGCTATGGAATCTGGCGTAAAATCGTTTGGTGTAAGTACATCCATTTCACTTCTCTTGCAAGAAGCAAAGGAAGAGAGGATCTTCCCAAATAGGTATTCTCCTCCCTCTACTTACACAAATTTTCATGGGAAACCATAGATGGGCACTGCCTTGTGCTGTAAAAATCACTGAACTGAGTTTTCAGGGAGCTGCTTGTGGAAAGGCATCTGGGTAACAGGCTCTAGGGATGGCCCAGGCGGTCCATAGGCACCCTCTGATCCACGGAAGGGGCATTACGTGCCCTGTAGAGGAGTTAACTCCTCTTAGATAGCAGCCCTGACAGCTGCTGTTGTATCACCATGAAAATCTGAAAATTGTCCATGACCAGCAAGCAATGCAACAAGTGTGGTCTTTGTGCCACGTTCAGTCCTGAAGCCAAACTGAAGAAGTTCAAAGAAATGTGAAGTCATGCTGGTTTCCTTCAAAGATTTTCCCTAAAAACTACTAATTTTCCCCAGACAAGAAGGCAGAGACAGCTGGATTGCCAGCAAGATTGCTAGCTTTTGGCAGCTCCTTCTTGAATAAATCCTGCGGATCTCTACTCTGAGAGAAGCAGGAAACTCAAAACTTCAGACTGAAACTGGAAACTTGTTCTTACTAAATTTGGATACATCACTCCCAAAATAAGACAGGAGACCTCCTAGAAATTCTAAGATGTGGACCAGAAACTGAGGAAGTTCTGCCAAAACTGTGGACGTCAGCTCCTGCCCTATTGCAACGGCCCGTGGAGAACCCTCCTTCCACCCGCACGCCAGAGAGCAGCTCTCAGCACCACGTGAACTTCTCTTGGGAGTGGGCAGTTTCCACGCACTTGGATTTAGAAGAGACATTTCACTGCCAGTTCCCGGAAGCAAAACAGGAGGTGTCAAACGTGTAATCCTCATCACTATACCCCATCTAGGTTCATTGCACAGGCCAAGATTTTGCCTCTTTTTTTTTTTTTACCTCTCTTCTTGATAATCACTCTTTCCTCACTTCTCAGTGGTTTTGCAGTAAAAAGATTGGTGTAAAAAATCACTTCCATGGGATTTATGCTTCTGTTTTTCAACAGGCACTAGCTATTTAGTGCTTCCTTAATGTGAGATTGTGAAATACCTAAAACAAGGCCTGATCTGGCAAGATAACGAACACGTGAATTGCTATTGAGATCAGTGGTAATTGCATGTTAACGCACACATCATGAACCAAAAATGCGTGGATCAGAAAGCAACTCAGGATTGGGTTCAAAAGGTGATGAAATGGGAAGCTATCATCTCGAGCGTTTTGATATGACATCCAAAGGATTTACCCAGGTCAGAGCAACCTGATGAATTCACTTGAAAGTGAATCTCCTTGGAAGCTTTCCTTCATCCTAGAGAAAGCACGAGGGATCAGAAAAGGAGTTCTTCACAGATAGTGTGATATTCAGCTCAAGCAATCCTTTAAGTGTACAGGAGAGAAAAAGAGGGTGATGGGCTAAGGGTTAGGAAATAATATTCTCTCCCATGTATATCCACCATCTTTCCATACACAAACAAATGTGCTCATATAAATTCACCTGCAATGCAATTTGAAAAACAGGGGTTTTTTTTAGAACACTGCACAGGACAAACTCCTGGAAATTGTATTTTCTTTAAAAGAATTTGAATTGTTTTAAAAAATAAATATGTATTCACACGATGATGCAGGTTCATCCTCCAATGCACACATTTTTGTGTTTTTCTTTTGACCTTTTTTAGTACTAGGTGGTTTCCAAATCTTCTTAGGGCCTAAAATACGTATTAATGAAAAATCTAAATTAAAAATCACTTGGGAAATTAATGAAGTTCAAGGGATTTTTACTCATTCTCAGTGTATATATCTGAATTTGTTTGCTTTAAAATGTTGCTTTTCCAAAGTGCCTAGGCTACAGGAGTGATCTAATGCTGCCTTCAGACATTCCTCCCATGTTGATTTGATACATGATTTGCATGTCTTTTGGAAGCTAATATCAGCTTCTCAATAGAAATGTGGTATTTTCTATTATTGCCCCCACTTCCCCTTCTGCAAAGGATGCCTTTGGAGATTTTTAGGTAAGAGAAATCTTGACCTGGACTGGAGGGTTGGTTTTATTGGTTTTCTTTAACTTCTTCTGATTTACCTTCATGACAACACCCGACAATATGCTAATACACAATGCAATGCCAGCATAGCTCTGCAGGACATCAGTTTTTTAAAAAATCATGAGAAAGTGGGCATCATGCCTTACTCTGCGGTGTAAGGAATGTGGTGATAGTACGGTAGCAAGCTCAGCTGCACCTTTCCATCTTGGAGCTTCAGACCACGTTTTTTCTGTGGCCAGTGCTTGGGTCGTTTTCTGGCTCAGACTGGGAAGAAGCCCCAGTACGACTCACTGACCAGGCACAAACTAGTCCCGTTTCTTCTCCAGGCTGGAGGTGCTCAGAAACCCACCGTCTTTGCCTGTACGAGTCTGACATACACCGTATACCAAGCAGCCAACATAAAACCAATGAGGTTTTTGCTTCAGTGGACAGACTTGGCACTTAGAGAAAAATGATTGTAAAGCAATGCTCTCTGTGTATGTTGATCCCACTGAAAGGCCTTCTCTGCTAATCTCAATAGCCCTAATTTCTTTAGACATTCCAGGAGGATTTTGCGTCTCAGTCTAGACACACTTCATCCCTCTGTTTTGAGAGAGAAAGCCTTTTGAAACTGCCAGAGCTCCTTTGTTTTCCTGCTCTGAAGGGCTTTGGTGCCTGTGAACAAAATAGGATAGGCTAGGATGAAGACGAAGGCTTCAAAGCTCACTGTTTCCCTATATGTTTTTCAAGGTACAGGCTGCATATCTGGAGTTCCTAGTCTCTTTCTGCTTCTTGCTTCTTAAAGTTCCCTATTAAAGTCAATAAAGGCATGCAATCCAGAGTTCCAGTTCTGCCTCAGCCGCTCTGACATAGTGAGAAAGCCCCCTCATCTTTCAGCTTCCTACAAATATTCTTTTTATTGTGCAAATTAATCATGTAATGTCTGTACAGTGTTTAAAGCATTAGCCAGAGTCAAGACTAAAAAGGCATAATCACAGCCTGTTTCCGTTTCCCCGTATGAAGTCTTCTATTCACGAATCAGTCTTGGAGGGTACAAATACCTTCTGCTGGGATTTCTGAGTATGTCTGACGACAAACAGAATGAGACCTGATTATAAGGGGTTTTTTGGTCACACAAGTGCTCACATATGGAAGACAAGCAGTACTTTTAAAGGCAGAGTTAAGTAAGCTATTGCCCGCACCCGGTGAGCAGTGACAGCCATTGGGGCCGGTCCCGTCATTGTGCTGTGGGTCATTTTGCAAGAAGTAAGTCAGCGGCATCTTAGATGCAAGAGCAATGCAATGTACTTTATTATTTTCTTACCTTTCCGTACAGTCCTCCTGAAAAATGTCACAAAGTGTGACTCATCACATCTGCATGAAGTTATGAAAAAAGTAAGCCTTGTTAACCTGCTGTTTGAAAACCAGAACACTTTTATCAGTTCATATAATTGCTAACCCCTTATTCACTGTTCAACACTGAAGGGTTCTTTGCCTCCTAAGATCCCACTAATTGCTGACAGATTTGATTTCTCTGTGACAGCAGGAGTCCTGTTTCTGGCCTTTACATCAAGTAATTGCTTTATTTTTCTCCCTCTGCTCTGAAAAACGGAATTCCCTTCTCCCCTGCTTGAACCTCTGTAATGACTTCTTTCTATGTTATTAAATCCTTGCCATTTAAATCACATTTAGAGATGTTTTGAATAACTGATTCCAATTACTAAGGCTCTTACTAAGGAGCAGCTGAAAACGCAAGTCATTACTTGCCCATAGACAAGCAGCTACACCTTGCAGCAAAGTCTCTGGTGGACTGTATTTTATTTCTACTCAGTAAGGTGCAATTTATACTTACAGGAGGCGGGTGTTCAACAAATATACAGCTGCTGGAGTTCTCATAACTTGTCGCTTGTGCAAAATAGAGAGCTGATTTTATATTTATTTTATAAATAGTGCTATTCCTCAAAGAAATCATCCGGTCCTTCCTGTAGTGGCTCGGGCAGCCTGCTTGGAACAACAGTAGAGATGAGCAGTTGACCGACGAATGACCCACGTAAGGTTACTATCCCGAGATCTAATAAAAAAGCATGGCAGGGTAAAAGGAAACATGACTACAGGTCGTACATTCCTTCCGTGAAGTATGATCAGCTTCTGTTGTTCTTAACGTTGTTTTTTATACAGGTCACGATTCCTTGAATGTACTAAGAACTTCCCGGCAATAACAGTTTAGTTCAGTTATTAATCATACTTGTAATCATTAGCGCCTTTGTAGAAAAAAAAAAATATGTGCCAGGAGATGATTATTTGACAAATTGCTGCAGGGGCTCAGCATAATAGCTTTGCTGATACAATCAACGTTGAGCCATTTTAAAAAAAAAAAAAAAAAAAGAAGCAACTTCCAAACTGTTTGTGAAAAACACTACCCTGTCAACGAAAGGGGACTGATGTTTAAATAGCTAGCATGCCGTTGTCTTCACAAGTGTAGGCTCAGTTCCTTTTCATATACGGTTACTACCGTGGCACATGTAAACAGCTAATAAATTAAGATAATTCATAATAACCAAGTAATCTGCAATTGTCGCTAATTCATGGGCGTATTAGGAGTGCGAGTGCTGCAAACTGAATCTGTACTGGAAGCCACTGCTTGATGTACTGGGAGTCTGTGTGCAGCTCCCAGCTTCTGCTGGTGCAGGCTGAACTAGTGCCTTGGAATTGGTACAAGAAAGAAATAATCCCTTCTGTATTTGTATATTAACTTTCTGGTACTTCCTTCAGTCTAGCCCTGGTAATTAGCCCTGGTAATATACACAAAGGCCCTAGTTTACTTTTGACCAACAGAGTAAAACTACTACGAAGTGGAATAAAAGGTATGCTGATAAAAGCACAGCCTGACCACTAAACTTGCATCAGTGGTCAGGACTTCTGCCAGCACAGCTAAGCCGTAATAAGGATCTCTCCTTTTTCCAGCCCTGACAACACGGAAACCAGCACAAGACCTTAGTTTTTAGACCCTGTGGCTGCAAATGGTCTGTGCAACGAAATTTACCTCTCAATATGCAATGATTGTTTTCATGCAACACTATTTTGCTTAGTAAGTAGTTATATTCATGCCTTAATATTTTTATTGTATTTGTTCTGGGAAGTTATTTGGTATAGTGTAAGGTGTTCCTATATCTCGGTTGGAAGTATACTGTGCTGCTTCAGATTGCCTAAAAGTGTGAGCAGACCAGTATCTGTACATCTCCTTATAGGCATTGCTCTATTTTCATGTACAGATAGATAGCTATTCACTAAGGTCCAACCTTACTGTCACTGAAATAAATGAGCATTTTCCCATTGACTTCCTTAGGAAAAGATATGGATCCAGAACCCAACTGTCAATACTCATATTGGCTCAAAAATACCACTTCATGCATATAAAACTATAGTTAATGAGTGAACTAAAGTAGGTGGGTTCATTTGGTATTCAGAGATAAGCTTCCTAAATGTGTAAATTAAAATAAAAATAAAATTTTAATGAGTACAAGGGAGCTGTTTTCTGTTCTTTTGTGTGGATGTTATTCACAACTTCCCCTTCCTATGCATAAAAAAAAGAAAATTGAAAATACCTGCGGTAGCTTTTAAAAAACAGTCCAATGTCAAGAAAAGTAATAGTTGTGATGCTAATTCTGTGCCATGAGCACAGACCAATACTATGTGGTCAGTTGTCTGGAGGGCCTTGGCCACAGGCTAACGAAGGGACTCACCTGCACATACCAAGCACAGGCTGAGAAAGAAAGGCTGGGTCAGTGCTGAACGTCCCGCTTTTCTTGTGTTTTAATTAACCCCATTACTGTTTTTAATTAGAGATGCTTAAGAGAATAATCTCTGAGTTTTGATCTGCTCTTTCTAACGCGGTAGCGGCATCCGAAGGGGTCTTAGTCATTTCCCCCCTGTAGAACTCATGAGTCAGCAATTCCAGAGGGCTCTTCACGCACTTTCTGCGTACGTGGGAAATAGCAGAAGGGTAAAATTTCCTCCCCCCATCCTGTGCAATGCCCCGGGAGCCAGCAGACTGGACATTAGTGCCGGAGCTTGGCAGCAGCATCGTCGTGCCGGCGCGAGGGATGCCCAAGCTCCCCAGTATGCCAGCGTGGAGTGCTGCCAGCTCGGCGCTGGAATGAGTTATGTAGCTGTACCTTGGGATACCTGAAATCAGCCCCATAAGGGCAGACTTTCCAAAATGTTTTAGAAAAGACCAGCGACGTTATCAAAAGAGCCAGGATGTCAAACTTCACTTTTGAAAATCTCCCCAGGAATCCCATCTATCTGGCTTTTTAGTCACTTTGAAGGTTGGTGATTAAATCCATACTTAGAGTGTGATTCTCCCACACATGGGGAGCAATGGGAGCTTTGTCATCACCACTAATGGGGACAGGATTGCGAGGAATGAAATATGCAAGGAGTATGCGAGGGGAAAAAAAATAGGCTTGAAAATCATCAAATGAAAAGAGCCAGCGGAGTTTTTAATTTTTGTTCATGCTCTAATTACTGAAAATGATAGAAGCACTTTCCCATTTTTAAAATGGTTAAGTTTAAAAATGTCTGGGGTTGTTTGTTTGTTTCTTTTGGGAATGACTTACAATAACCAAGAGATATAAATCAACCCATGGTTTTGCTTTTCTTTTCTTCTGCAGCCGCAGCTTAAACAACCAAACAGCGGGGCAGCTCCTCAGCAGCCTGAATCCACACTGAGCGCTCTGGAAAGGCTGGTGCGGGGCGGGCAGGAGGGCCTGCGAGCTTTGCCGTGATGGAGTTGAGTTGTCTCACAACGCACTGGATGCCCTCCTGGGTAGGGGCACCTCAGAGCCTCCTGAGGAGGCTAATTCCCCTTTGCTATCTTCTTGGGACCTTTCCCTCCTTGGTTTAAAAAGGAGCGGTGCTGAAAGTTGAAGGACAGCCCAGATTTTGAAGGATAGCCCAGATTTTGTGATTGTTTGGGGTGAAATTCTTACTCCTGTTTAGCAGCTCCATGGGGCTTGGCTGAGAAATGTATCAGGTCGTGCACCCAAATCTTCTGCTTCCATATCTCTCTGCACCTTCCCTCTCCCCCTTCCCCTAGCCCATGTAGGCATCAGATTTTAACCTGCTTCTCTCTCCTTTGAGGTGAGAGCCCGCAGTGCTCCCTCAGTCCCCAGGGAAGGCAGCCCATGGACCCATCCCCAAAACCAATCAAAGCAGCTGCCTTAGGTACGACGGCAGTGCCGCTGTGCTGGGTGGGAGGCTGGTGTGGGCCAGCTGCTGCATGGATGCTTACCTGGTGTCGTGGACAATACCCTCGAGGATGCCATGGTTGTCTTGCCTCTACTGGCTACAGAGACTGTCACAGCCTGGTTTTTCTCTAGGTTCCTCAAAAATGGCTTTGCTCCAACCACCAGACACAAAGAACCAACGAGTTGTCAGGCAGCGAAAATCCACATCATTCTCTGAAGACCATTGAGGAAGAGGGCCAAAGCCATGAGACCCATCTTTGGACTCTTCAGCCACCCCTTTGTTTTTATAATCTTCCCTCCACCAACAAATCACGCTAGATCAGCAAACAAGCCCACCGGCGTGGTTAACGTGGGATGCGGGAAACCACATCTCACAATGCCGTTGTGCTGGAACAAGCGGCAGGAGGAAGCCAAGGCAGGACCAGGTCACGGCTCTCCGGGCAGCTGAGCTTGCGGAGGAGGGCCTGCTTTCTCCCTCAATGTTTCAGTTTTCTGTTCATAAAACGCAAATAGTAGCTCCTCTGTGTCTCACAGGCATACTGTGAGGATAAATGTATTAAAGATGTGCAGTAGTCAGGGTCCACATCAGGGCACAAAATCTTAGGGAAGATAAATATGCCTGTAGACACCAAGTAGTGTCTTTCTTTCGTGCCTTAATGCTTTTATGGTCAAAGAAGAAACCTTGAGTTTTACAAAGGCTGTCTGGCAGTTCTTATATTAGCGTCCTCACCACAGCTACTTCTCGTTGGTGATGTCTGTTTGTATCTCTGTGTGATGTTGATGTTGTTGGTAACATTTTCATGTACAGTAAACCAAACTACAAACCTGGTTTGCGCCTGACAGTGAATTGGTTTGCAAAAATGAAGCAAAACAGTTCAGTCTTTTGAGCATGTGAGGAGAGGAAGACGACACCAACGTTTCTATGTTAAATGAAGAGATGCGAAAGTTGTTTCTTCATAGGAAGCAACTGAGGGAAAAACCTTATAACTCGGTAAAGGAGTAAATATCACTTATTTGAAATGCCACTGGATATTCTCATTGCCTTTGGCTTTGGTTCAACCCAGCTAAGAGCCTCTTGCGATAAATTTAGCGAAAGCCATCACTGGGTGAGAGCAAGCTGCCGGGGACCCTGTGCTGGGGGGCTGCAGCCCCGGCACTGCAAGGTGCTGGGAGCCCCTACCGCACGTGGGAAAGGGAGCGCAGCCTCGCTGTGCGGGACATTACCTACCCTTAACGTGGCCATATGCATCTATACTGGAGCGTGAGTGATTGTGCAATCAATCACCCGCACCAGGGACAAAGTTAAGCTGCATGTACAACTTTACTGTTCTCCTTTTTTTGCTTCTGGAGTCTTACCCACGCGGTCGCGGCTGCCTCAAAGGAGAGTTTGTGTGGGTTTTTTTTGCTTCCCTGGAACATTTGACTACATCACATTTGCAGATATTTCAAGTTTTTCATTCACGTGATACCTGAGCTTTATTTACTTTTGAAATAAGTCATCTCATTAACAGAATTCATTATCCATTATTACTGTCATGTCATTCTCCTAATAAAAGGAATGACTGTAGAAGCATTCAGTGGCTTAGCTGGTAGCATAGTGAGCTATTATGCTGCAAACCTGCATTCACGCAGTACATTGGTATGCCAAGGCTGGCAGAGGCTAGGAGCATCAATGAGGTAATAGTCTTAATCTCTGAGGGGAGGATTATGTTGTGCTGCACTGCAAATACCTCCTACCGTTAGCAGGATAATACTTCAGATGGAGCTATAAATTGTTCAACAAATAAGGACAGGTGCTGGGAAGAGGGTGGAAAATAACCCTGCAATGTTCCACCATTATCTCCAGAGAAGAGGTGGAAAAACTGTTGTTCTCACTGCTAAACTATTATCACTCTTTCTCCATTTAATTTGCCAGCGCGCCATGGCCAGCCACTTAAAAGTGAAGTGCACTGATAGTAGTTGGGTCTCTTCTTCCCAGAAATGCTGTTTGCTTTTGTTGACTGAATGAATGCTGGTTGTAGACACGTGCGGCATGAAGTGATCATGGACAGGGAGTTCCAGCCACACTGTCCACTGTCCCACCTCCCTGCGTGAGCTCTCTACTCCACAGAGTGCTACGGCACATCGGACCCTGGCTAGACTACGTTTTCACCGTTTTCCTGCTCAGAAGAGCAGTTAGCATTCATTACTGTACGTGGCATGAAGAAGTTTGTAAGTCCTCCTTTTCATGTTTTAGAGGCCTGATACTCTAGGTTCACCTCTACTGTCATGGGAGGACACAAGCCACCCAGTTGAAGGAGATGTGCGTGTCTCCTTTCAGCGGTTTGCTTCCTATCCTGCAGCAGGTCCTGGCATGAGGAAAAAATAAATGAGAAATCTCATTTACTAGGAAAAAATGAATAAATAAAAAAAGGTTGGCGCACTTTCCACAACGTCTTTTGCCTTAGGATGTCAATAAATTTCACAAAGCTGGGCAAATGGTATTACTCCCATTTTACAGAGGATTGATATAAAATAAACATTAAAAAGTATTTAAACAGTGCTAGTGCTGGGATAAACTTTGTTCCCTGGAAGATGTTGCTCTACCACAAGGTAGTAGAAGAGAGGAGAGGGCATTTAATGGCAGTGTACAGATCAACTAGTTCAGGCTAAAATATGATCAGAGATTTGCTCCTGAACACACATTAAGTTTTACAGGTAGCAGTGATTTACCATGGCCCCAGCACTTGGCCCTACTATTACCTTGCTGTTCTTCCCGCTGCTACAATTTGCGCTTGATCCAAAGCCGCATCCAGCCAGACAACAAATCAGCGGTGGATTTTGAGTGGGAAGCAATGCTTTCAGCCCCATGGGTCATTACTGGAGTCTAGCTGAGAAGCTTTGTTTTGGACCAAGTCAACATTAATTTATATTTGCCTGACTTAACTTCTCAAGGAACTGAACTAGATTTCCCCCATGTGCCCAGCTGTAACTAAGGGATCCAGGCTACATCTCCCATGATGCAATGAACACCTTCTTTCTCTCCATGTGAAACATTTTCTTTTGATTAGAAATGTCCAAAGAACCATTCCAGGTCCCTGGATCACCAATTTTTAAAAGGTTTTGCCCACGGAAAACTTCAGGTTTTGCAAACACTATCCTGGTTTGGGATTACAGCAAATGCTGAAATATTGATCTTGCCCATCAGATTGAAATTCCTTTTAAAATTTTACCTAAGCTCAAACTTGTTCATCCCTGAGAAATGGGAAGAGAGACCTCTTTTGGGCAAACTCTTAGCAACATGTGATTTAAAGAAATGTTCGAATTGTGGGTCTGACTCCAATCCCTGTCATGCAGATAGAGGAATTAAGTAAATCCCCTGATACGTGTGGTCTTTCCTATGTGTTGAACCATTATAGGCTAGTGGGGAATCAAGCACACAAAGTAGTTGAGGGTGTAACTAAAGAGATTCATTGCCAGCAGCAATGGAACACATGCAACCCTTGATGCATTGCTTTAATTTTTGAATTTTGTGTTGTTCCTTCTTCTTCAGGAGGTGCGGGCAGTAGTGCACAGAGCAGCAAGCAGCTATCAGTTTTCCTTGCAGAAGGGTTGACCTGCTGCTCACTGCAAACTGATTTCATCATTTCCATGTCCACGTCTTCCTTTCCATAAATTAAGTAACTTTTTGCTCTTACTTTTTTCCCCTTCCCCACAGAAATGTCTGTTTTCATTTTTTAGAAAGTTAAACAGTTCTCATCGTAATTGTGAAGACACGGAAAAAAAAAAAAAGTCCATCACTTCCTAAGCCCTTGGTCTGAAGATTTGCTTTATTACCTACTCACCCAGTCATAGCAGCTTGTCACTATACAACTCAAACCCAAGTGTTTTCTTCACCAAAGAGTTTCGGCTTGAAATTGTGCAACTTTGTGGCTGAGCACATCCACTCCAGCTCGCGAACACTGACTCCAGAGTTCACAGAGGAACGGGGACCTTTTTTGAAGTAAAGGGGAACTTTCCCAAGTCAGGACTGCAGGGTCTGGCCTACACACGACTTGCATTTACACCAGACGAACCACTACTGAAGGTGGTGTAAAGGGTCTTTAGGGTGACTGTCAATTTAAAGCCACCTTAGCAGAAGTGAGAGTAGGTTTTGCAAAACTCTAAGCAGAACGGCTTGTCTCTGGTTACCCTGCAGCCAGGTGAGAGAAGCTCAGAGAAAAGGATGAGCCAGTTAAAGATGCATTAGGACATAAAAACCAATAGGAAAACCCAAACAAACACTGTTGTACCAACATTGCAACAAACTACCCAATGCATCCCTGTCCTTTGGTTGGTTTTCAGCAGTCTTTGGAAGAGTTTTTATCTTTCTGCCACTCTGATTTAAGATACAGCGTTACTTAAAACCCCCTAACAGTCAACTAAATGTCAAAAGATGAAAAAAAATTTCCATCAGTCTCTGCTTTTTATAAAAATATATCAATTTAATAACTTGGTTTAAAGAAAAACAGAATGATCATGTTAAAATACTGCCAAATTTATAAACTTTGACAGTCCCACATACTGAGATGAACAGGCAAATTTATTTAATAAGAAATAAAATACATTTTCTCCCTGCATTCATTGAAATAAAAAGACAGACACATCTGTCCCAAATTTCTTTTAAGGAACAGAACGGCTGCTAGTAACTAGAAAATAGTGCCTTTCTGCTGGCTTACCTCAAGATAAATTTACAGCTTTGCTGTAACAGTATCAGAATTCAAAATGTAATCAGTTCAAGTAGAATGAGATCAAACATTTCTGTCCACATTAACTCTTTGATGTCACGATTCAATATCTCACAATGAAAGATGGGGATGTAAAATGCAAGAAAGTTTATGCAAGTTCTTGCTGTTCTCAAAGTTGAAAAATCTGTGGGGTCTGTTACATGGGGTTTGTACATTCCCATAGAAATGTGTGGTGAGCATTGTAGAAGGTTACCTTACCACAGGAGTTACAGATTTACATGCTTTTTGAGAGCTGCAGTTCTTACTGTTGGCAAGACCTCCCAACCTCATACTCCAGTAGCTGCTTAGAGACCTAAAACAACATCTCAGAGAGAAAAAACGTCCCAGGTGTACTTCAGTGCAAGATATTTGTGCAGTTAGTGTACTAACCGATTTCAGAAGTATTTCAGGAAAGGGATGATTCTTCTATCATCTGACCTCAGCGAAGGGATAGACCACTCTCATCCCAAAACAGTGCAGAAAATGGAAAATAATAATTGCAGCTATACAGAAGAAAACCAGCACATTTTTCAAGGCAGAGAACAGTCGTACTTCTCTATCACAAAAGGTAGAGTTATTACACAGTCTCACCACATCTCCAGAACAAGGGATTTATGCAATGTCCCACATCAAATGGAAACCCCCTCTTTAGGAACTTTTGCTCTCCTCCCAGACCAGACATTTCTTCTTGATCTAAAACCTTTTGTCCCTTCTGTTTCCTTTGTGCTTCTCAGATGGCACCGAGGGGATACCGAGAAAAACCAGCAAGGAATATCCATATTTATGAAGTTAGAATCAGATGATGCAAGCTGAACAAGCATATAAGCAATTGTTTTGTTTACTGTGGCATTCCCTCTGTGGGGGAAGAAGAAATACTGGCCCCATATTTTGGGGACGTGAGCACTAAGAACTTCAAGAAAAGTTTTAAAAAGTGAAGGCAGGAAAGGTGTGCCAAAACCTAGCTATGACGGTGAACCTTCCTAATGAGAACCAAGAAGGGGTTTACTGGGGGTAAAAATGGGTCAGCTAAAGGGCTATATAGCTCCCCATTAGCACTGCCTGATGAAGTCCTTGTTTGTGGGTTGATAGGACACAGCTGCAGCTGCCCAGCAAGGCTGGGCTGTGTACACCCTGGCACACGTTCCGTTTGTGCTGGCCAAAGAGTGCTTTTCTGGTCTAGCCTGAAACAGTTCTGCAAACAAGGCAAGCTGTATGAGCAAAAATCACTTGATGCCAGTATAAGCTCTGTTTCCCTGAAAGCTTTTGCCAGCGTGAAGTGTTCTTAAAAACTGTAAAAATAAAAACCAAAAAATGTCACACCCTTGGCTGGCATTGGCATGTGTGCAGACGTTTTAAAGATATATTTGGCCCAGGTTTGCTTTTGCTGGATAACTGTACCAATGTAATTGAAGAATGTTATGTTAATAATAAATGTCATGTTTATTAACGTATTTAACAACATTAATAAATGGGAAGCTGTCAAACTGGTGTTACCCTGAGCAAAGACCATAATAACACTAAGTGGTAACTCTAGGGGACTACGTGAAAACAAGAACCTTTCTTCTGATGGAGCTGCGAAGTACTGTAACTGAGAAATAAAAGAATATCTCTCCCATCTTTGTGAAGACCAACTTTTAGATAGGGCAGGTTACTTAGGCAGGGTCTAGAACATACAAAGAGAGCAGGAAAGGGAAAAGAAATGAGCTTGTACTATAACAGGTTCCCAAAGGCTATTCCTTTGCTAATAAAAGTGCTTTGCTGTCTATGAAACAGAGATAGTGTATGTATTTGTCTACTGAGGAGCATCTCAAGTGATTTAGCCTGCCACAGTGAAATGAAGACTTCCATGAGAGAGTCCCTGAGGAAAAATTAGTGGCCCTGAATATACCTGCCTGGGACAAAGCACTTGTCCTCCCAGGGACAGACAGGCCAAACTCTCCCCTAGAAGTCTGAATACAAATCCTTGAAAACCAAAATTAAAAAGTAATTACCTGAATAAGGGCCACAGAATCCATTACTTCATAGATAGGGTTTATTAGAACAAGAGAATATCAGACAGATATGACAAGTATGACCTGCCATAATCCAGCTAAACCACAGCTGCATATAAAAATGCACTATTTTATTCTGCAAAGCTGCCTGATTTTCAGAGCATTGTTAGCGGTGCAGTGTAGCTTTGCTCTGTGGCAAACAAGTGATTGCCTACCTTCTTCATAACTGGCATATAATGGGGGCTATAAACTGGGGAGACTAAACAGTTGGGATTCAGAATAGACCATTTGCCAGTTGAGGTTTGGAGAGAGGAGGTTTAAAGTATATTTTAGCACCACAATTTTTCCTATTCAGCCAGCACTTTTTTCCGTAATTGCTTGCAGGTTAGAAGGACATTTGGACCCTGACCAGACAAAGCTCATGAGTATTTCCAAGTCAAGAGCTTGGAAGTCAATAGGATTACTCACCTATTTGAGAGCTCAAAGGAGTAAGGGAGGCAAGGTCTGTAGGGAGAGGTAATGTATTTTATGAGGAAAACTGATATCACTGGAAAAAATGGACAAGCTCTCACGGACACAAGTTCTAAGTGCGAGCCCTGTCAAAGGCTTTCATTTCTGGTGCGGATGAATTACTTGATTCACACCTTCTGTTGCCTTAAAACACCTCAGGGCCAGTTTCCTCCCATTTTCAGGCACTTGGCTGCGGTGCCTTTTCCCACAGCCTCGTCAATGAGATCTGAACTGCTCTCTAGACGTACCTATCTTTTTTTTCCCAGGGCACCTGAGGCACCGCCTGAATTATGTGCCTATAATTCAGGGGGATTTAGGACACTTGACGTGTCATTTAATGTTACACAATTACATCCCAGATCCTGGCTTTCAACATCTAAAACCCAGCAAACCTAGATGAGGTGATTGCAGGCTGAGTTTCTTTGTGGTTCCATTATGGTTTTTTGGACAATGATTAGCTGCAACATAAAGCAAATCTAAAAAAACCTGGCTCTGAATTCTCTATATACTCAATCCTCTAATCCACCCCCACATAATCTATTATATCATACAGCCCTTGGTGTAGGTGTGTAGTTCAGATCTGATGACTGAACACTATTATGTGAACACCCACACAGCACTAGCAGATGGAGCGATGCTGCAGTTCTTTCCCCTGCACAGCAGTCAAGCTTGAGCATCCTTACTCCCCCCCAACCTTTCACCCCATCCGTGCTCTCTTCTTTAGCGCACTCCAGTGCCAGAGAATCGGTTCCGACTGGTGTCTGTGCTCCACTCCCTCCTCTGAATCTGCTTCAGCAAGGTGGAAAAAGGTACTTACTTGTGTTTGGCATCACCAGAGCAGCAGGATCCCAGCTCTGCAGGTGAGAGTGGAAAATATGATCTACTGTGCTTCGTATTGCGTAAACCCATGAGCTGACGGTTAGTTTTTGGGAAGATGAGCAAGAGAAGAAGAGGGCGGGCATAAGGATTTCAACTGCATGTTCCCCAGATGTTCCACTGCATTTGACATATGAGGTCTTCATTTAGTTCAACTCCTGTTGGGGAGATTGAAAGCCTACTAGAAGTCATGTTGGCAAGATAGCTACTCTTACAATATATATACACGAGTATATTCCCATTTTGTGCTTTCAAGAGAAAATCATGCCTTCTACTTGCATACAGCGCACATTCTTACTGCCTGCCTTCCTCCACATATATTATTTATGCTAGAACTGCAACTTTGAAACCAAATGACTTCTTATACCAATTTAAAGTTGCCAGCCTTCACAATATGTGCTGAATGCAGAGTTCCTGAAAAACAAGGGGCTGGTGAACAAGTGCTACTGCCTGCCAATTAAGCAAGTTGTGCTACAGAAACTTAATACGAAGCTTGTTGAATGTTTAAAAAAAAAAACCAACAACTTCCACCCACCCAAATATTAATTGAACAAATTGGCCAAAAGCCTCCTATTCTCACATAAAGCTACTTTATTATTAAGGAAAAATGTACGAAGGAAGATTCAGTCCCTAGCAGGATGCAGCTTAAGAAATGGGGAAGTAGCAAAAAGGAGCTTAGAAAAAGCAATGTCAGTAAGATATAGGACAATGGCAATACATCCCATAGATGTTATTTGTCTAAAGGAATCCTTTCTCATTTTGAAATCTAATTAAAAATTGTTACCAAATATCACTTTAGCTGATTCCAAAATCTGTTTCATCAGCTCAAAACTTTTTCATATCACTGGGGCTGCACACGTGAATACAAAAGTATAATTTGAATTTGTTTCTTATGAAACAGCTCATAAGTAAAAAACACACTGTTTTAGCTACTATCAGACATATTTTTCTGGGTCCCCATAATGGCAAAACTAGCGCAAGTCATTCACATCATTAAAGCTTTGGGAGTTGACCAGGCTTGATACACAAGCTCTATGAAACCATAAAACAGAGGGACTCAGAGCAGGAGTCTGTGCGCACTAAGGACAGAACAAATCAACCTGTGTCATAAATCAGCTTTATTCTTACAGGAGCCAACCTTGGAGGTTCCTTTGTGAGCGCTGGAGGTAAAACCAAAGCAGTCAAGCTCCCACTCAGGCTGTTCTTAATCAAGCTGGCATATTTTGTCCAACCATGCATCACTGACCCAGAATCCCGGACAAATGACCAAAGTCTTTGTATTCAGATAACATTTCCAAGCAGAAAAATATAGACTGTGTTGTAGGAAACCTAGGTGGGTATTAGTCTTTTTCTTTTTTTTTTTTTAAAGTAGTAACACATCCTCATTCTAAAATTCACTATCACATCATTTAACAGCTGTGGCTTGTGCCAGCTCTCTGGATTAGTAAATCAAAATAGTGAAATTGTGAAACATCTTCCCACCATCAAGAAAAAAAAAAGAGTTTTAGGGCTTTCTCAAGCATTTGCAGTGAAGAGCTTGCCAATCAATTCTTGTTGTGTAGTGAGCAGAAAAGAACTAATTATGTGACTTCTTTTTTTTTTTTTAATTTCAGAACAAAGAACATATAATAATTCTTGGTCCTGGAAACTTAAATATAGAATATGCTATAATCCAGAGTTCATTATGACTTGCGGGACTGGTAATAATAATAAGGCATTATGCAGTCCTAAGGAGCTTCATATCTAGAAGGTAAATACTTAAAAGCCATGATACCTCAGCAAATCCAGAGGCAGGAATAGAGATTATTATGGTTTTAGGTGGGGGAACATTATAATTCTTGTTTTTAAATCAGCTTTAAATCTGATTGCAGAAGAGCTTGATTTCAAAAGGGAGATTTGGTGTTCAGCAACATGGGAAGGACCTACATTTCAGGTACTTTCTACCACTTCTCTGTTGGTATTTCACAGTAAAAAAAGCAGCCTGAAAATCATTCAGAATTAAACAAACTGAAGTTAAAAGCTTTGATCATGTAGTGGAAATAGGAAGCAGGTAAGTGTGTAGCATTTTCCTTTATTGTTCTGCCCTCAGACCAGGACAACTGAAATTTAAAGTCATTGTTTGCTGATTTTTTTTTGTTTACACTTTATACATATAATGTTTTGATCATCTCAGTTCAGTTCTTCATACAGAAGGACTCTCACTGCAAAAAGCAACCAGAAAACTGCCCTTGTTTTTGACAAGCTACAAAACCTGGGTGGTTAAATTTATTAAATGATCTCCTTATCCTTAAAGCAATGAATAGCATCTGAGCCATAATTCCACATCAATAATAACATATAATCTACCTGACATTATATAACTCTAGTTATAGAGCCTAACTATCGTTCCTCTATAAGTCTAGTAAATATATTAGTGGTAATTAATGAAAGGTTGCAATGGGGTGTTCTGTCTGCTGAAGGGCCAGGCTGCCTTCAGTCACCTACCCTGTGCTTTGCTTTGACCCTGAGTAACGCAAGCCTTGTGGAGGAAAAGGAATGGAAAGATCACCCTTGGGGCACTCCGGATTTACTTCTTGGAAGCGGCAGTGGTTTCATAGTCCTGCTCCAAATAAGATAGAGGATTTCAGTCACGGGCTACCCATGTCACAGCTACATAGGCTCGCCATTGGACTACAGGAGAGAGGGATTAGTGGGAGACTTGCTCTTTGAAATACAGATTTTGGTTGGAAATGAATCCTGCAGAACTGACTTTCCTACCCGTTGTGTTTCTGAATGGCCGCTTTAGCTAGCTTGGCTGCTGTGACTCCTCTCGTTAAGATGCTACCTCTCCACAAATACCAGGAGTAGCACAGGTCACAGAGCCCACTAGTCAGCATAAATATTCCGTTTCTATAATGCTTGACGCTGGCTGTTAAGTTGCTTTCTGGATTTAGCACTGATGAGTGACAAAGAGTGACTTGTCATCTTATTGAAATGAGCCTCCTCCTGCAGCAAGGGACTCTTGGGGAAATGTTCTGTACGACTAAGGGTGGAAAAGACAAGATGAGAAAAGCATCCCAAAGAACCCCCTGAATTGAGGGAAAGGTAACAGCTGGATTAATGTTCAACTGCTTCATTTTGGGGTTTGCCATGAATAATTAAGTGTAATTAATAAATAGTGCCCTGAAGATAGGATCAAACAGACTTTGGGTGTGGTGCTTAATCCTTCCTGAGTTGGGGAGTAAGGCCAGCAGCCTATAATGGATTTAACTAATTCTCTTAATTGCAGCTTCATTTGCCTGATCTTTCTAAATGGTATTAATCTAGTGATTTGCAGAATAAGCACATGGAAAAGACTTACCAAAATCACGTTAGGATCTCAAAGATATATTTCTCTTCTTAGACTTTCTTTCAGTGGGAGAAGAGAATTCATTGACAATGCAAATTCTATTAATTTGGCTAAGCATTCACAGTCTTTGTTGGTATAAAATAAGAATTTAAAATGCCATTAACAAATTCAACCTTTAGAATCAACATTGGTAATGACAATTCTGCAGGGCTCCTAATTAGTTATTTATAGATTAAATATTTTGTAAAAGACACAACTGCAGCATTTCACTCTCATTGCCATGCTGGGTACTAAAGCATTGCACAGATTTCTGCGTCTCACAGAAGCATTCACAAGAAACTCCTCCAGCAACCACACTGGGAGACAACGAGATAATCACATTTCTTTTTCACCCTTTGCCTGGACAACAACAAATCTGTGCAAGAAGCCTTTAGCTCTGAGGAAATTCCAGCTAACAGAAGTTATAGCTCATATCCTCAGGTTTTCCATATCAGATCTGCTCTCTGCTCCCACCACACACCACCACTCAGGTGTTCCATTCCCTTCTCTAAAGAGCTCGCTAAGTTCAGCCCAGCAGAGCTAAAACAATTAACGAAATCTTGAGATGCAGACTACTGCCAACAGTTTCCCTCCTTGGGCACAACAGAAAATTTCTTCTCTGACAGCGGTTTGTCGGAGAAAAAGCTAATGAACTGCAGCTCACGTGGAAAGAAGTGAAGCTGAATGAATGCCGTTGACTTGCCATAGGTGACTGACTGTGCCAGTTTTGACTCTTGAGCCATTTTGAGTTTGATCCCGTTCATAAGAATTGCAGAGGTAACTTCTGTTCTCCTTGCCTGAAACTCAACAACATCATTTGTGCTTTCACCCGTGCAAATAAATGGCAAAGTTCCCACTGGCTCAGCAGTGCAGCATCTACCA
Organism: Haliaeetus leucocephalus; assembly: GCF_000737465.1. Classification (NCBI taxonomy): domain Eukaryota; kingdom Metazoa; phylum Chordata; class Aves; order Accipitriformes; family Accipitridae; genus Haliaeetus; species Haliaeetus leucocephalus. The sequence continues at coordinate 2,279,025 of NW_010972620.1, forward strand.
GCTAAGTCCAGTTCTGCTGTGCCTTTAGCTCATGGGAAGGATTCTTCTATTTTTTAATTACAAGCTACGAATAAGATATATAAAAAAACTTAATCAAACACCAGTAACGTGGGCTGTCCAACCACGCACACAGCTGTGCTGGCTTAATGTAGGTTCACACTGCTTGTCCTTCTCCTTCCTATGGTTTGCTGCCTCCATGGCTGTTTTGCCTTCAGCTGGGCTGTAAGTTATTAGGAAAGACTTTTTTTCTGCTCTGTGTTTGTACAGCATCAAGCACAGTGAGACTCCAAGGGCCTCTCACTCTACTGTACTATTAATAATTAAGAACAGTCATTATTTTATTCTCATTATCAAATCAAAGAAATAACGCTCCTTCGAAGCTACACATGCTGTTGCAAGTAGCAAAGTGCTTGTGATACCCATGGCCCTTTCGCTGCTCTTAGCTAGCCACTAACTCACTTAATTTTGTGTAGTTTAGCACATTACAAGATTATTCAAGAGTGCCATAAATGATGTCAGGCACCATCAGAAACCACTTCAGAAAATCATTGCCTGTAGCCAGATCAAAAGGTGAACACCTGGAAACTTGCAGTTCTGGGAAAGCAGAATAAATCTTTTTTTTTTTTTCTTTCTCTTCCTCTTGGAGATTTGTTTCTTTTTGCCTTAAAGAATTTGAAAGGTTTATTTACAGCTTTTCAAATGACCCCTAATCTATTTAGAAAAACATAGCATGGCAAATTCATCTCGGGTGTAACTCCATTTGTTGACTTAAGCAGACTTGTGCCAGAAGGGAGCCTAGCCCAGGAGTTTCTCTGCAGAGAAAAACAAAGCATTTGAATACAACACTTAATTGGCTTGTTGAGTCCCATCACAGACTGTCCTGGAATATATTTATTAAAGGTAATTCTTTTATTTTGGTAAGATTGTATCAGTAACTGAAACTCATGGTATTAGCTTTAAACCTTGTCTTGTTCCCCAGGCTTCACTGCTTGAGACTGATAATTTCCACAGCACCTGACAACATTTAAAGAGACATTGTATTATGTAGTGTAGTGAAATCTAAGACTATAAATAACTGGGAAAGTTGCTTATTCTGTCAGATATCAGCAATATAATTAATTAAACAATCCATCAGGTTCAACTTTTGGGAAGTAATATAAAAAGTTTTTTATTGTGGTACTGCAGAATTTAGAGACGTGCTGGGAGCCTGTTGCAAAGACACACAGAGTCCATAAGTAATACTAAAATGATGTCTGCTATAGATAGTTTAATCAAAAGATAATTGGTTTGTTTAAGCTTTCAAATTGCTGGCATTCTTCTCTTGGTCAGGTATATATTGACTCATTGAGTCCCAAACCGTGAATACTTTTATGAACACATAAACCCCAGAAAAAGAGTCTGGGGCACAAACAGTCCCATCAAAATTGGTCGCTGCCACTTTTCATGTGATACTGCCCTAATGTAGAGCATGAATCTGGCTGTTGGAGCCCTCTCCATATGTTGTATGTGGAGCGGGGGCACGGGGGGAGAGTGGAAGGACTTTGAGGGAAAGGACTGGCAAAAAGGATAAGGAAAAGAGACAAAGCAGAAAGCAAGGAGAAAATTAGGCAGGGATAGAGATATTTTGAAAAGCAGAAATAAGCAAATGAGATTGGGAGGTAAGGATGGACCCAAAGCATCAATGGACAGCGAACCCTTTTCCCTGCATGGTTGTTGAGTGGCTATAGCAGTTTATAGTATGAATTCTCACGGTCCTGTCCCACGAAACAAGTCTTAATTAACAAACCAGTGATGAAGTCAATAGAAAACTGCTGAATAACTTGTGTATGTTTTGGAAGAATTGGTTGCTTTGCTTTCATGTGGATGCTAACAACGTTGTGACTGTGTTAGGGTAAACTGGTTTTTGGTTTTCTCAAGTACAAAAAATTCTGTACAATCTTAATTATTTTACTATGAAGGACCTTACTTTAAAGAGCAGATTTTTGTGTAGATTTGTAGAAGATTTCCATCCCTTTTTCTCTGACTTTAATATACCAGTGTGAGCATTGGGCTTACTGTACTATTCTGGCCTTTCACCATGGCTTTAGCCATATAGTTTAACAATTTGTAGGAAAATCCTGAGGCCACAGAACATATGCAAATGCATATCAAGCTGAACTGATGGACCCAGCAGTAAGAGGGATATTTGTTTCAAAAATGAAAATGACCTTCCATGTGCAAGCAAACTGATTTGCAGAAAAAGAACTAATAAAACAGAGTCTTTTAATGAGATCCAAACAATTTTTTTTACAAACCAACTTCTTGCTAAAGAAGCTGGCTGGGTGTATGCACATGCATTGCTGCTAAAACCAATTGGTTTATTACATATGCTAATAACACATAGGTATTATTAGCAAATACATATGCTAATAATTCAGCCAGGGCAAAAATATTAAAGAAAAAAAACTAGTATTCTGTAGAAGGCTTGTTTCATATATCCAATAAATTTTTGAATTTATACACTGTGAGAGAGAAAAAGAGCACTTTTTCTCATATGAAACAACAGCAGGTAATTTAAAAGCGACAAATATCAACAGTATCAAACCCTAAACAATTTTTTTGAGATAAAGTAAATGAAATGCCCAAATTACTTCTGTATATATATCTGATCCAGCATCACTGGGATTTTAAAATTGACTTCATGAGAGAAAGATCAAGCTCTGTAGCAACAATGATATTAGAGACTCTATTTTGATCTGGAATTACAAAGTCCGAAAAATTTTGGTTTTGCTCTGGTGAGCTCTCCCATATGAAGCACACTTACAATCCTTTCAGTGGTTCCAGGTTACAAACGACAAACCTAATCTGAAGAGAAACATTTATATGTTTGATGTTAACTGTAATAACAGCTTTATTCAGTTAGACCTCTTAAACCTTTTAATAAAGCAGATACTTGACACATAGTTTTTATTTTATTTTTATAATAGATGTATCCCCCAAAAGTTTGAAGTGATACTCAGAATATAGAGTAGTATTTCTCAGTATTTGCCATATAGTTTGTATGTATCACTATTGCATAATAAATAGATGTTTTAAATATTTGTTCGTAGAGGTCTTTCCTTGAACTTAAGCATAAGTTATCTAAACAGTTGAAAAAAGATTTATAGTTATGAAGAGGCCTATATGTCAAGCAAAGTTTTATGATATGTTCCATAATAAATTAGCAATAAATGGATACAGGTGACTGTGGAATTTATGGCCTTTAATGTTTTAATGCTTCACTAAAGAAAAACCTATTATTAAGGTCCTAAAGGGTAATACAGGAATACCATCTACAAATTGTCAAATTAAATAGTTGTTGCCAGGTATTTGAACAGCGGAACATTTTGGCTTGACCAGCAGCAGGGGTAGACAGCAACAAAAGCAACAGAAAAACTAGATCATTTCAGAAGCACAAATGATAATTTCACCCTGCAAACCCTACTCAAGCGTGTCACCTCTGCTCCCGTCGTACTGAAAACAACGGGCCTGATCCTTAACCATCCCTGATTTGAAAAATCTGTAATTATGCAGGTGATCTAAGCCTACTCGTAGGGCTCTGAATTACTCATACAGGTAAAGGCTGCGGGACTCATCCCAGTTTAACTGATGGCTAAAAGCCGGTGAGTGAAGCACTGTGCCCCGCTTTGCTTGCTGGAGACCTTTTCGAATGTTTCTATGCATGTGAAAACTGTTGCTTGAATCCAAGAAATAACACACTGTGGGAAAGAAAGGGAGTTTACTGTCCTAACACTGTGACCTCAGGTAACACTGGAAATTGCCCTAAAAGAGATTCGGACAAATGCCGAAACTAGATGATGCACCTACTGCAGATGCCTGCAAACCCTTTCTGCTAACACCTCTTGAGTGGTTAAACCCCATCAAAAGACAAAAATATCGATAAAGCTGATGAGAATCTGACCAGAAGTGAAACCAAACCTTCGGATCAAAACAGGGATGGTATTTGGTGGGGTAAAGGGAGAGAGATTTATCTTTGAAGGGAGATCAGACCTGGCAGTAAGGAATTAAGATCCCAAAGCTGCTTGGCAGCGCCTGCCCGCTCCTGGGAAAGAGCTCTCCCAGAGATATAACACAGACCCAGCCCAGCACTCACGAAAAGGCTGGGTCAAAATTGCTTTTTAAGATTAGGCATACTCAAGCCATTAGCATGATGTCTGCACGTTAACACATCAGCACAAAGATAGGGCAAGGGGGAGGGGGAAAGAGTTATGCCAAAGTGCTCTGCGACTGCCACTGGGGCAGTTCATCTCTAAAAGGAAACACATGTTATCCAACCCTACACCTAATAGGGTTGGACAGTAATTAAAAAATATCTTTTATTTGGAGAGCTGGGTCTTGAAACTACCAACTCGCACCATTAATCTTTTTGATCTACTGCAAAGACCTGCAGCAAGGGTCAGCGAGCAGGATCTCTGCCATTTGTAGAGGGACGAGCACACTGACAGGACAGGGAACTGTAAAACAGATATAGTCACGACATACAGTTATCGATTAACAGTGGTCGGGAAAGGGATCGTACGGTAACCATTACCTGATCACATCACCATCTGCTCTCATGTCACAGGGCTGCCTTTGGTAAATCACCTCGAAACTACCAGCAGCTCCTCAGAAATAAAATTTAGGTGAGGCGATTGCACGGGGAAACTATTTGGATTGAATGGGAAGCAGGAACAGGGCTCAGGGAAAGGTCTCATTGCCCTCAGGCTGCCGTGTTCTGCTCACCAGAGATGGCAGAGCAAAACCTACTGCTAGGCTGGAAATCTTGAGATTTGCTCAAGACGTTCACGCTCCCACATGTGAATGTGTCAAATGGGTTGGCTGAGCTTCAAGCTCAGTTCATGTTAACTGTGCCATAACAGTTAAAGCAGCGAACCCAGCTCGTCTGTCCCGTGCTACAGGCGTTCCTCCCGGCATCAACACAGGGCTGCTCCACCAAATGGTTACGTCGGTCCCATTTGCCCCAGCTGGGCAACCCTTCTGGTCTAAAGCACCTTGACATCCTCCACCAGTAAAACTAAATCCACAGAGGGACTACTACCCATATAACCAGGCAGAGCTTGTGATCAGGGGAAAATCTATCCATTACCAGAACAGTCACCAAAAAACCAGTTTCCTAGCACAGCTTGGAGGGCAGTGTTTTAGCCAGTCTCTAACGCTATCTTGCTGTCTCAGAAGATGTGTCAGTTTAGGCCCTGTTGTCATTCAATTAATCTCCAGCGTGGCTTCAGTAAAGAGAGAAGCTCTCCACTCCAGATAGCCAGGATAATCATTAATTAACCCATTAGTCTTGCTCACTTCACCATTCCTATCCTTTCTGTGCTTTACTGTCATGACATGACTAGATGTTTCTCCTTATTTTGAAGGGGCTAAGAATCTCCCTTTGTTTTTGTTTTAGATTTTGGGGTGTTTTTAAAACGAATTTGATGAACACCTGTGATTTCATCTGGAAGTTGTTTTTATTCTCACGCTGTGAAGAGCTAACTTCCAGATCACCCTCCTGTCCATATGTCTATCAGATGTGTTCGTGCTGTGCTGGGTTGGGCAGGGTCAGGGGGGGTTCGCTATGAACTATGAGCTTATCTGACCCGTAGCAATGACTGCCGCAGGTGAGTTGCAAAGGTATCTGCTGTTCAGATAAAACTCAGATGCTATGCTACAGGTATGACCTCTGTTCCCAAGAGCCTTCTCCTGTGCTCTGTCCAGAGGGCCACCAGCTTTTGCTCCCCAGGGAAGGCTCCTTTGCCTCCAGGGAGCCTTATCAGCTACAGCAGAGCCAAATATTACGGAAACGCTAAATAATTGCTATGTTTCCTTGTGCTTTTATTTGTTATTCATCACTTGCCCTACAACTCTGTATCACTGTAAAAGATAGATTATTGAAAAAAGATCCCGTGATTATTTCTTTGAATTCTTTCTCCCCCGGGACAGAACAAACTGAGATGATTGTGTGAGCAACGGATTAGTTTAGCTGGAGCAAGTGTTCCCAGATCTGGCTCTAGGGTATAATAACACCTTTCTGTTGTCTCTGAAGTACCTCCACTCAGGAAATATGGGGGGAAAGACACCCTCAGATACATTTTCTTTTTCTCCTTAGACAATAGAATTTAGCAGACTTAGAGCTAATCTGATCCCTCTTAGGTTAATAGTGTTTTTATGACTGACTTCAGTAGCTATGATGAAGAGCCCACATACAGAAATACTCTGGAAAGGTCAGTTCACAAGAACACTCGACTTCTGGGGACAGGGCAAGTAAAACAACTCTGATGTAAAGACAGTTGATATCTCCTTCTAAATAAAAAGTTACAAAAAATTAGGACCAATCTGCTGGTTCAAGCCAAGTTCTATTTAATTTACATATTTAGCTAGCATACTTGTGCAAACAAGATAAAAAAATGCACTACTACTTTACCGCAGGTAAGGTTCTTCATTATAACTACAGGCTTCTAAAATATGGTTTTCAGGCTATTCTGCCTTTATATACTATTCCACCATGATAAATCTTTAAACATATTATATAGCTATGTTTCCTGAGATTTCCAATGTATGGATATTTTAATGGCACCTGCAGTAGTGTTTAAATGAGTATAAAGAAATAAAATTTATGGATTTCAGATGCTTGTGGGTTTAAAAGCAGACTGAAAAATACAAAAATGAGGAAGTGATGAAGTATAATGAGCTACAATTGCTTTGCATTTGGGATTTTCAAACATCTTTAAACCATTGGAATCTCTTCTTGCATTCAGATGTATTTCGAAGAGCTTTAAAGATTCTTTCTTCCTAGAGATGCTGTGCATGGGGAATGGGTGTGAACCAAAGCCTTACCCTGAACCCTCCTGTTCCAGCCCGCGGCTCTGCCCCACAACCTGAACTTTGGAGCTAAGGTCCCTCTCTGTTACGTCCAGGATTGCCAATTCTTGTAACACTTTGTGTAAGGTGCCGTCTCGAGTACTAAAATCGTATCAGTGACCTCTGAGGGCTAGAAGTGGGAAGAAGGGATGCTGAACTTCAGCTGGAGCCTCCAGACTGGTGCTTGGAGACTGGACTGCAGGGACAGATGGTGTTCCCAGTGACTACCTGTGGAAACGGCAGTACCGCTTGTCATGTCCTGCAAAATATGATTGCTCTTCTGCCTGAGCAGTGTGTACCGAGCTAAAAAACAGTACACGCTGAGGTGAGTAAAGATACAGGAGGTATGTGGCCTCACATCCAGGCTGCTGGAACCACTGTCAGAGAGGAACTGGGACAGAAGGGAAAGAGGAGCAAAGTCTGCCTGTAGACACAAAGGTGAAGCGAGCTGGATGCAAGCAGGAGGTCTTCTCCTGTCAGGAAGATGCTGAGATACAGCAGCGTGTGAAAGAGTTGCTGTATCCATATCATACTGATGAAAAAGTCACAAAAGAAAAAAGAGGTATGTCAGTTCATATGATTTTAGACATTTCAGGAGTTACTGTAGAGTCTACACAGGAAAAAAAAAGGCCAATGATGTTGGAAAAATAAAACAGGACAGAGAAGTGAATGAGTCAGCCTCAAGAACTATGATGCTGGTGATACTTTACACATGCTCAGTAGGGGCTTCCTAAAAAGTAAAGTGTCTTCTGATGCTGAAAGAGAAACAGATAAGAAAAGCACCGGTAGCTACAATTGTATCTCCATAAAACTTAAAGGTACACTTGCACATACAGCTTCACTATGAAGCAATGGTCTGAAAGGTCTGGGTTACTGTGTGACTTCCTAGGTTAATTTATTTATAGTCTATTTTTTCATGTTAAATATTTCCAAGTTGGTGATAATGGAGTGTGATGCTTTTTTTTCTTCTCCTCTCCTGAAGGTATGCAGCAAGGTGAGTTTTGTATCCAAATATATGTGTCTCATTTGATATTGGTTTAATGACTACTTTCCCAAATACAATAATGCCTAGCCTCAACAGCATTTCTACTGTAATTTATATAACAGCCAAGTGCAGGGCCATTTCTCCTTTTTCGCTTTGTCTGACAATATCTCCTCGTCTTTTTTTTTTTTTTTTTTTTTCAACCCAGGGGGGAAGGGGGGGGGGGGGGAAGTGAAAGTTATGCTAATGAAATTCTGTGTTTCCCTTTTAAAGATACAAGCATAATCTTTTCCTAACATGCTTATTGCAAATTCAAGCATGCAGGATCAAAATTCAAAATTATTCTCACTCTCAAACAAATACATAAAAATCTCTAGAACACAAATTTAAACCACAGCAGAGAATACCACACCTTGAAATCAACAGACAAGTTCAAATATAAACCTGAAGTCCCACCACTAAAGACGCTGCGTGGTGAATCCAGCCCAAGACTTTGTCTGTAGATGCACTTTATCAAACAACCCCACCTGGGACTGGGAGACGAAGCGATAGCAGAGACCTCTCCAGAGTCACCTCTCCAGGAACTAAACTGACTGCAACTTGTCTGGAGTTGGATGTCTGGTTCTGGTTTTATTTCTACAAGGCTGAAGTTAAACTATATATTCTTGCCCTCTGTCATTCGACAGAAGAATGTACTCAGACCCCTAACATTTGCACTGCCTGTCTTGCTGCCATGGTTAAGAGAACCTACTGCCTTGTAAAAATGTAACTACACGTGTTTCATAAAAATCAATATAAAAATAACAACACTAGGGTACTTACATCTTTCTGGAACAATTGAATTCTGAAACAAGCATCTCTGGTTCTTCCTCCTGCAAATGGATCAAATTACACTTCACTAGGTAATAAAGTGTGGTACAATAGCCTGCCCAATCTGTTTTCATCTTGTCTTGTACAAAGTCTCAGATATACTTACTCATTATTCAACCTAATGGGCCTGCATTTGGCATATATTGAATGTTAGCGCTCTCCTTGGAAGTTGCAGAGGTTAACTGCTCCTAACAGTCTCTTTCCTTCCTTTCTGGGCATGTTTTCACCATGAATAATAGGAAAAACAGAACGGAATGTCATAATACCCTAGAATGAAGGTGCCGGTACAAACCACAGAGATGAAGTAATGGTAGCAAATGTTTGTCCTAATCCCTGATCATCCCAATGGAACCTAGCCCATACCTGGAAATATTCTGAAATGTATCGGGGAAGGAATCTGCTCCTGCCAAAATGCTTGCAGAAGTGAAGGCCCACATTGTTAAGCATTATTATCATTCTTTATTCACTTTATTGGTAGTGTTTGCTTGATTGTGGCTACGCATGAGAAAAAAAAATGCTGTCAGAAGCTGAACTGGAGATGTTACACCCTTCATTCAATTATCGTTTCAGAGGAGGAAAGAAATATTTCTAAATATAAATGACCTTATTTAATGTTAACTATGAGCTAAATCATGGTAATTGTAGTCCTGGAAGTGGTCCTGCTGCAGCAAGTTAAAAGTAAAATTACTTTTGAAAACAGAAGCTTGAAAAATATTTGTATATAATTCCTAGGCTCTATAGCAAGGAATTACACAAACTGCTAATCACGCACAAAAATGAAAAAAACTGTTGATACAGCTGAAATTTTTTCTTTGCTCTTGTTTTGTGCTATAATATTTTTCTAGTCCCTGCACTCAAAGTAGATACATCACATTTTGATGTAGTTAGGCTCTTTTCAAGGTGTGAAATTGGTAAGTACCAACACCAAAGGAAAAAAATTCTTTTAATACTGCACTGTGCCACTTGAAGCAGTATTACCCTTTGGCTTCAAGCCAACAAACTCCAGTGAGAACTATTTTATAGCACATGACTATAATAAAAGATATTTAAACATGGCCTAACAATGGATTAAACTAGTAAGACATAGTTTCTGTTAGATCCCAAGGATGAATATCAAAAATAGAGGCAATAGTTTTGAAACAACAGCCAGCAGTGAAAAGTTTATTTCTAATATAAACCAGACAGTCCTCAAAATAATTTGTGGTTTATTTAATTCTTACCGTTCATCTTGTGTTCTTTTGAGTAAGCTAAAGTAAGACACCCGCCTAAAAACACCAGCTGGTTTAGATTTTGATTCTGGATCTCTAGTGAGCTGAAAAACTGTAATCCGCATCTGCAAGGGTGGGGAGTCATTTCTGTAAACAGGGAAAATAAGCATTTGCTGGGGGCGGGGAGGGCAGCATATGAGAAGGTGAATTTTGGGAGAAGAGAGAAAAACCAACCTCGCTAATATATTATAATAAATTACTGTTTTGTCATTATCTCGTTATGTTTGCACAAACATCAATTGCATGTGAGCCCTGAAAAAGAATGTCTCATTGCCTTTAATATGCACTGCAGTGTGCACCCATACAAAATCATTACTGTAACAAAACCAGCTGCGTGTAATAGAAAGCAAATGATTTGCAATGTTACTATAAGAAACTACTTTATTTCATATTATCATAAAAAGCACAGCACTGAAAATTTGCATGACAAACACAAGAATCCAGGAAATTCCAAATCTAATTCATTTTTAGGTTTTAATAGGTATTAACTTACGGAGGTGAATTGTTAAGAACATTTCTTGAAGAATATTTCCAGAGAGTTTAGCTGCAATATTGGAACTCGTATTTAGTGAAATGTGAACTAGTCCAGTAGATGAAGAAAATGCAGAAGCCTTAAATAGCGGATTCACTGCTGGACCTAAAAAAGCATATTTATTTTTATCACCACGCTATGGCTGAAGGTTTGGGTCTATCAAGGACCTCTCTCTTAAGACATTGGGACTTCACTCCTCTGAACAAAGACTGCTGGATCAGATGCTGTTCTTCTTAAAATTTCAGTTCTGTTATCAACCTGCACAGTTACAGTTCTCGACTATTGTGAAATTATAACAAATAAACATAAGCAGTTTCAAACCCATGTTCTGCCCGGTCATATGGAGTAGTTGGGTTACTCAACTGATTTAGCAGATTACGAAGGATCAACTCCCAACTCTATCTCACACAAGTCATGAACCAAGTTTCTGTTGTCTTGTGGAAGGTAAGCCTATTTTATGTAACTATCGAAGGAGATAACAGCTGTTACCAAAAAGGTGGCAGGCATGTAAAACAAAAACTAAAGTCTTGAACAAATGAAGCTTTATAAGACCCAGGCAGGACTCAAACAAATGTTCAATGAAAGTCACTTTTATGGCTTTACTTTGGTTTATCGCAAGGCAGTAATAAATGTGTCTCATTAAAAGCCAGTAAAAGAACACCACCTACACCACCAATTGCTGTAACTGCAGATATAGCAGATCTGGAATAGTTACCTAAAGACCCTCATTTCCTAGCATTTAATGCTTCCATGTCCATATAAACTAGCCTTCTATGGATTTAAAGACTGTTGGATGCTAAAAGCAGCAGCTGTTGCTGGGAAAACGACACTTTCAAAGCCCTGTTTCTTTCTCAAGGTGAAGTTAGAGGGAGGTTGAATGAACATGGAGCTCTCCTTGGCTAAAAAAAATAAATTGCCAGAGGAGAACACGCCAACAGAAAGACAAGCAATTCCCCTATTCTGGCTAGAGCGTAAGTGTTTTGCCTCAGCTTTATTGCTCAGCGGGTCAAATTCATTCGTGGTGAAATGGCAGTTCCCATGGTGAAGCCGCAAGAAAATTCTGAAATCTTCTGGCACCTGTCAAGAAATGGGGATGTGAAAGTGGGGGGAGGAACTGGCATGTAGAAGCTGGGATTAAGGGTGGGAGCCACCACATAAAAGGTTATTCTTGTTCTAGTTGTTAGAACTTTTTTATTGCATAGAATTTACATACATGCTTATTAAGTGGTTTAAAAAAGAAGCCTGACAGATATTAAACAGCATGCCACACTCTTTATGCTGCTGCCATACAGATGTGTCCAAAGCATAAACAGACTTACAGTCAGCACTCGGTTGCTCTATGGGAGAGTATCTCTGCAGTAAATTTCTCCAAACTTTTCAGGACAACTAACTTGAGAATTGGAAACTTTTTTTTCCCCCAGATTTGATCCTTTGCTTGATCTCTCACTGCTTTCCAATTAAGCAGGGAAAATATATAGCAAGTGTTTTAATACCCTAGATTGAATTTCCTAAACCTAAGCTAGCAGCAGAATTACTGGGCCAGGGATTCTGGCACAAGAAGTACAGCTGTGTGTGAGCTGGTGGGAAAAACTACTGGAATATCATGACTAGTCTTGGTGTTCACACTTCAAAGAAGCCATGGAAAATTGAAAATAGATCAGAAAAGAATGATTTCAAGAGCTGGAATATCTGCCTTGTAGGGATAGATGTATGCAGCCTAATCTGTTTACTTTATCAAAAGAAAGGTTAAGAGTCTTGATCATGATATATTAATACCTACATGTGGAGAAGATTTGTAATGGCTCTGTAATTTAGCATATAAAAATTCATCAAGACCTAGAAGCTGAAAATGGTCAAATTCTGGTTATGGATAAAGCAGACAGGATTAGCAGTGAGGTTAATTAGTCAGCAGGAAAATTTCTACAAAAGGATTGTGGGTTCTTCACCCCAGAAGCTTTTCAGTCAAGACTGGATGGCTCTTTGACATAAGGAGACCCGTGAACTGGGCTGGGTGCAGGATTCCCAGGTGAGGCATTCTGGTCAGGGCAAATTTGTCAATCATGATGATCCCTATGACCAGGGATGTGCTGGGGCAGGTCAATCTTATTCACTTGAACTAGTTGGCAAAATCAACATTGGTATATGAACCACGGTAAAACCTACATCCCAAATAGTCCCCTCTTCACAGCAACGCTGATGTTCTGGGAAGCCCTGTCACCTATGCTTGGCTTGGTGCGCAGCTCCTTCTTTCCTTCCCGATACCTCTCATGCCTGGACTTTTCTGCAGAAAATGTAAAAATGGAGCCAAGTAATCTGCTTTGTCCAATCCCACTGGTGACACACACAACCCAACTGCTCCAATCTTTCTTCTACCTCTCTACCCCTTTTCTGTCACAGACTCCTAAATTTCAGGCTTGCCACTGGATAGAAAACTCTGGAAAAATGTCTTCTTTGGGAACATATGCTGGATACTTAAATGTTGAAGTGAATGTCTGTTTCTGTGATTTAAGTAATTTCAGGGATGAGCCTGAGTAAAGGTTATTTGCACAGTAATGTTAGTTTTGTGCCTCTTTAGTCACCACTCTCTAGGCATTATCATGCTGCTCAAACCCAGCAATGGTGCAATTATCAATGCCTTACCTAAAACTTTCCGTGAGCTCTTGATATTGTCACTAGGGATGGAAGGACCCACGTAGTGGCAGGACACTGTACAAAAGATCCTGAGATAAATCAATCAGCAAGAACATCTGATTGCCAAAGTGGAGCATTTAATTATATAGCCTTTTCTATCACTGTAAACGAAGGTGGACATGCTGTTGCAGTAGTATGGGAGAGAAATGGGAGAGGAAAAAAAAATGAGATTGAGCAGCAGCAAAGAAACAAAGGAGAAGCTGAAGGAAAACAAAATATGGAGATGATTTAAAATCACTTATGAGACCTGTGCCTGCTAATGCATTTTTTCAAATGATTATGACTTACATAAAATACATTCAGACATCTTCTTCTCATTAGAAATACTGAGCTGAAAAAAGATATAACCAGTATCCCAGTGTGTTCCTCTTACATGAGCTTTTGAACCACAGCTACGAAGTTGCATCCAACATTGGTATGCCTTAACATCATATGTTCTTGGATGATGAGACATCTGTGTTCTTACATGGACAATCATATTTACTCCAACATCAGTGAAAGTGTTTCTAAAGAACAATTGCTGATGTGTTAGCATGGCTTCTATTTTGCTATTGAGACTGGTATGCTCCATCTTTGATTTCGTATTTTTCTAGCAGATGGGAGTTTCAAAAGAGCTGCTATAGAGAACCTTCACTGTTATTCACTGCTTTTTCACAGTGAGATAGAGAATGCTGTCAAACATCAATGGAAAAAGGAGCACCATTGGCTTAAGCCATGAAGATGCAGTGAAAACCTAAGGTAATGACCAAAGTAAGAAAATAAATCACTTTTGCTAATGCAAGGTCCATTCAAAGTGGTAGGTGAAGAAGCTCAGAGGGTGACGTCTGTATCCTAACACTGTTAGTATTGACTTTTTAGTGAGGTTCAACCAGAGAGCGCTCCAGTGGCAAACTTCCACAGCAATTCCTCTTTTAGAAGCAAAGACGAAGGAGCATGAAGTGCGAAGCTATATATCCAAGAAGAGATTGCAACACCAGGTAACTGTCTTCATTTTTGTTTACTCAGACTCTAAAAAGAACTAAATCTGACTACATCGCTTTGCTTTCATGAGCAGGTACATTTTCTGAGCACAATTCTAAAGCGACAGTGGACAAAGTGACAGAAGAGCCTCGGCAGATTTCTAGTGTAGGGGAAAGGGCTTCAGAGCTGCAAATAATAACCAGAGGCTAAATTCTGCTCTCCATCCCACTGGAGAAAATTCAAAGTAATTACCCCACTGACTTCAGTGGAGTGATCCTAGATTTATATTACTGTAAATGACAGAAAAAATTGGACACAATATAGAAATAATTTATTTAAGGCCCTAAGTACAGTTGCACAATCCAATCTGTAAATAATGCCACTAATGCACATATGGCTAATTTACATCTAGACTATGAGAACATATCCAGTGCTGATTTCCAGGATACTTGAAGCACCAGGCAGTGCCAAAATAAATTTGCAGTATTCCTATAGCCCTCACAATCTTTCCAACTTTTGGTGTTGAGAAAAAGATGCACTACAGATATTTTGAAAAAGTGAAATTTTATCTGTTATATAACTAGGTATTAGATAATTCTTACAAAAAAGGCATAGCATGCTGTTAAGCAGCACTCCACATCTACTTGCATGAGCTCTGCAAGCTCTCTCCTCTCAATAAGTTGTTTTTATCTAATTTGTCTCTTACTGGGAGCAGAATTTTAGGAGCAGCTTGAGTTTTCTAAGAATAAACCATGCTTCAAAGAAAGAAGGGTTGTAAGTAACATTGGAGAAGAGTGCTTGGAGTACATACATTTAACGCACATAAAACTTAACTACAGCAATTTAATTTAGATTCCTTCTCTAATCACATATTTATATTAAGACCTTGCTGAAGCCAAATTGAAATTTATATTGCTAGGAGGCAAAGATGATATAAAATCTGAATTATTCATCAACTCAGTAAGAGAAAAAATTTCTCCCAAAACACCAAATATTGTTCTGGGTTTATCTCAGCTCTGCAATGTGGGGTGGAGACTTAGAAAATCCACGTCTTGGTTTACCAGGGCTTGAAAGGAGACATGTTAAGTCAAAGTGTAGCAAATACATCAACCCTTCTTCCTTCCTTCATAAAATATTTTATGTTAGGTTATTTTATTTTACTTTTTTTTTTTTGGTATCATCAGGGAAGAAGGGTTCTCTTGTTACCAACACGCAGGAGGTGTTGAGACCCTGCAGTTAACTGCAGATTAATCACGGCTGACTCAGTGCTGCAGGTGGATTCCATTAGACCCTTCAACAACAGAAGAGACATGGGGTAGTCCTCTGGTAGAAGAAAATCCCTGGGAAGAAATTTTGAGGGCAGCTAAGCCTGGGAAAAAGTCTTGGGAATGAGCAGGAAGTTTAAATGTGTTGTTTTAGTTAAGACGACCAAACTTCAAGAAGGACTTTTCACTTTTTTCAAGGGGCATGCTACACTTTAAGGTGGGTAGGTATTTTACCTGTTTGCTGTAATTGCTAACTTAGTAGACAAAGGAGTGACGTAAGCATAGCAATTTAATCTTCTTGCAAATAATTCCCTTTTGTCTTCCTGTGTATGGCAGCCTACTGATGTTCAATGTGTAGGTCCTGTAAAGTATTTTGAGGCCCGAGAGGGGAAAGAAGTAGAGCAGTTCAGAACTTCCATTACTAAGAACATTTTTTAGGACATAATTTTCTGGTATTTGCTGAGATTCTCCTTAAGAGAGTTGATAACTTTGGATAATTTCTGAAGTAATGGTCTCTGAGATCCTTGGAGACCTATAAAGAGAGAATAAATGCATGAGTTATTTAACCAGGAAAAATACCTCTGAAGAAGCCTCATACTCAGACAATGATAAAAATCTCTCTCTTTTTTTTTTTTTTCCCCTCCTAGTTCATTAGGAAACTAGAAAGAAAGTCATAATTTTGAAATTGTTTTTTTCTATTGATAAATGTTTCTTAGGTTCTGACAAGAATGAAAAAGATTATTCTCTGCAAAGATGGCAAAATTATCCTTGGCTTTCCTTATATTATTTATGTCCATTTCCAATGCATAAAAGTTGTTTGTGACCTTCAAGCATCGGATATGTACTGAAAACAAGACAAGAATATGCATATTTAAGTCTGAAAATAGATGTTATATAGCCAATTTCCATTTCTAATGTAACTCTTTAGTTTAAGCCCCAGTTTGTGGTTCTGTGATTTTTGAATGGGTACTTCTCTAAGGGTCAACTTGGAGGTTTCTGTGAAGTTTTAGGAAAGCCAATGGCAAATCTGAATCTAGTCCTTAGCGGATAATTGTAGAAGAGCTGGATGTGACTGGTCCTGTCCCCCGTGGAGGTATTGCCAAAGATAGTTTGAATTCTACAGCGTCTAGGGCAGGGCGATGACTTTTCAGTGTGCCTGAGGTATCCCATGGCTATTGCAGGTTAGAAGTGCTCAGGGAGTTTGTGTGACGGGGATGCTTTGACAGAAGAGCAAAATGGTTTGCCTGCTTATGATTTGTGCAAAAGCTGCCAAGAGCTATGTGTTTTCATGTTTTTAAAAGACTGAATTGAAATCTAACCCAGACAGCTAACTAACATCTTGAGACACAGGCAGTTTGGGTCAAACCTGGATGACTGGCAAGTTTAATTATAGCATCTGATGACTGTTTTACAGCATTTAAGCCTCTTTGAACTTCACAATGGATGACAGTGTTGAAAGGCTGTGAAAGAAGTTCAGCTAAAAATGAACAAAAAAGATGATGCTTCCAACACTCTTAGTGGTACCTGGCATTCATCTCAAGTCTGATATTGCACACAGTTCTACTATATCTGTGACTCCAGGTTTCTGGTGCAAAAGTACTGGATTTGTATCAGAACAATGGACTATGGGTATTTGCCCGATTTCAAGCCTTTGCTCCCCTCTTCAGAGACGCGTTTCCTTTGCTGGTTTTTGTATGATCCTGTTTACTGCAGTAATGCGAGAAAGACAGTGAAGAATGAGGCAGGGGAGACACAAATTGCATCGTAAGCAGAGGGTAGGATAAAACCATAGCTGGCTAGAGAGAACAGCAGCACAGAAGCAATGACAGTGGCCAGTACCTGAGAGCTCAGTACCAGTGAGGTGTCTGTAGGGCTGTCAAAAGCTACCGGAGAAGATTCAGCCCTGGTGTTGAGGCCAAACGCCAGCTCCTTCTGAGGAGACATTCCGTAAGAGTGAATGTGAAAGGCAAAAGAGAGCACACAGAGCAGGACGGTGCCTAACTCACCCAGCCTCAGAAAACCTTGAACATTTTGGGATGTAAAATTTGGGTTCAGGGCAGAAACATGATGAATATTCATCTAGCTTTTAATATTTACATGAAAATACTTTCAGCTTAACGAATAATTTTCAAACCAAGAGACAAGAGACAAAAACAGTAGCTTGAGAAAAACCTTCCAATTCACAGTGGTGGGCTTAAGCCCAGCTATTTGATTTCTGCAATCAATTAATTCTAGTGAATTCCTGAAGAAGTCACTAATTGAAAAAATAACGGCAGCTAAGATAAAGTTAACAGACAACAATGCTCAGTCTCAAAATTTGCATAGTCTCTCCAGAAAATGTGCAATCTGGACAGTTGCAACAGCTACTGAAAGTTAGAGTCAGCTAGGCAGAAAGCAGAAGCTTGTTACATGTCTAGACAAAACCAGCCTGTGCCTCACAACTACATAATGTTCAAAACAAACACACTGCCCAAAATCTGCCAACAAAGAATTATTCAGCAAATAATTTCAAAGAAGAGATAGCATTTTCATTAAAAATAACAAAAAGTTTCCTACTTCATAAACAGAAATCGGGGAGAAATTAAATCACCAAATTATCTGTTACAGTTTACCACTGTAAAGCACAACTGCTCTGATCCTCTTTAGCAAGTACGCAACTGGAAATGAAAAGCAGTGGATGGAACTGTCTCGGCAGCACAGGCAAAAAGATTTTCTTGCATTTTCTTTTGCAAGGGCAGCCAGAATATCAAGCCTCATGTTTAATCAGATGCACTGTTGGCTCAGGAGGGAGAATTGAGACGGTATTTCAAATTACTGAAATTGAAAAAAATCCACCGTAATTCTGGGAATTCCCTCTTTAAAAAACAATCTAGATCTCCTGGGCCAGAAATGCCTGGAAGAATGTGTAATAGAGATAGATGGCGCGCATGAGGATTAAGGTTCTGTATTAAATACGCCATAGATATCCACTGTTGTTCTCTGATAAACAATCATTTTTTAAACTCACTCTCATCACTATGTCATGTTTTCTGTCCCAGTCCACTCACGCTGAGGATGTTCTAGCATGAATTCTTCCAGTCCTTGGTTTTGTTTCTTTTAGAGGATTTTGAGCTCAAAGTGTTGTTTGGAGCTTGCTATCAAAAGTAGTTCCCTTGAGGGCTATATTGTGGTAAAAAGCGCTTTTCTCTGAGGATGGTTGGTAGCTCCTGTATCGTTCTCTGCCTTGCCCCTTTCCCCTGTCCTCCCAGTGCCTGTGTAGGATTGGAGAAAGATAGCCAAGAGAAGCAAGCCCAGAATTCTTGCTGCTGAAGAAAAAGCCATCAAAGCTGGAACATCTGGCCTCAGAACACTGTTTCTCCATTTCTGATTTGCGCTATCTGTATTATGCTCCTGGTGGCTGTTCCAATGCCCCCACCCCTTGTAGATAATGTCCCTCTCTTCTCTCATGTTGTTAGTCCGCTTAGCTATTCATTCCTAAATAAACCACTGAAAATAAACAAACTTGTGGGATTAAGGAGCATTTTGATGACGTGAGCTAACTAGAAGGAATATGGTGACCTTGATACTTGAAAAGATGTGAGTCCTTTTCACAGAGAAAGCATGAATTACAGATCTTGCCAAAAACCAATCTAAGAAAAATTCTTCCCTTTACCCAAGAGACATTTGACTTTTAATTATCTCTTTCAGAGTCCCTAGACTTTTCTTCTCTTGTATCTATTTTTGTCTGTGTATTCTAATCTGCAAAGAGACAGTGAAAACGGAATTTGTCCATCACTTCTGTCAGCTTCATGGTATCCTTCCTCACGTGAGCTGTTGTTTGGTTAGTGCCCATTTCAAATTCAGGCAGAAAAAATGATTTCTCAAAGATTAGTCATCCTCATTAGCATTCCCACTGTACTGCTAAGGCAAAGTATTTAATATTAATGACCACTGATATTCCCGCACTGTTTGTCCTGCATCCACAATGCTTGGCCTCAACATGGGGAGGAAAAGAAAAGCAAAGAAACAGTACAGTCTCGTAACCAAAAATGGTGCATAGAAAACAAAATGGGTTTTCTAATATAACATTCACTAAATCGTGGAGAGTGAAGAGCAAAACCTACAGTGCATGCAGCCACCGAGTGGTGGTGGTGGTTTAGTGAGCGGGAATCTGAGTCGTTTCTGGATTAACGCTCTAACATCGTGCCAGGGGATACTGTGTTGCTGGAGATATCATTATTTCTCTGAGATGTTCTGTCATTTATATCGCACGTTACATTCAAGAAGATGACAATGTCCCTATTCCAAAGAGAACGAAATCAAAAGGCCGGATTGCAACTTGACCCTAGAGGGGTATAAGAGGGAATAAAATGTATCTGGTGCACCTTTGAGCAGAATTTACTTCAAGCACAGGGGTGCTAGAGAGGGCATCTCCCTAATGCCTGCCCCACCAGCTGTGCAGAGAGAGGGAGAGACATGGGAAAGGGAGAAGGGCTCCGCTCTCCTCGCGTGCCAGATTGCGCATGAGGAGTAGAGGACTAATAATCTGCTTATTTTTGAAAGCAGGAAAGGCAGGTTGGGTATTGTATTGATATATTGCATGTGGAGCTACAGAAGTTCTTCCACCTTCCCCTGTTCAGCTGTGTGCGTATGCATTCCAGTCAGCCCCTGTTTAGAAAGAGACAATAATAAGAAATTATAGAATACCAATAAAAGACAAGGGAAAAGCACAAATCCTGCCTGTTGTAAGAACTCATAAAACTTTTCCTAAGACACAGCATGCGAGACATGATGTTTGACTTAAATTTCTGATTAAATAAATACATTCTGCCTACCTAAATTTCATTTCTTGTTTTGATTTGATGAGTGCATCGTGCTTGGTTTCGATTTAGCGCAGTGAAGAATATTCTATTAAAACAGAATTTGGATGTGGTAAAATTAATTTAAGAAATAATGTGATGTACATATGTCTCCCCGGTTTCCAACAAGAACGCTGTGGTTTTCTCCCATGGCCTAAGCCTCCTGCAGAACACTGTCACCATAATCCTTTCTGGCTCTTCCAGCCTGAAATGTTGCTACTCTTTCCCTAAGCACAGCAGTTCACCCTGGGAGCTTCGTTGACAGCTCTCTGCAAAACATTTGGGAAAGATACCTGACGATGTGGTACGCTGGCAGCTGGAGAGGAGGGGTAGTGATTTTCAGGTGAGGGGGACAGCAATTTATGCCAAAGAGTTGTTGGTTAGTGCCCATATGGTCAAACCATAATTTGACCCTTAGTATCTCACTGATACAAACCAAGGCAGATAACCATAGCATTAATAACTCTACAAAATTCCTACCCTAGATAATCCATTTACATGCTTTTGTCTAAGTATGATCCCAAGACATGTTGTGAAGTTATCATTTCCAACTGGACCATCTATTTTCCAACATCAACAAAAATCAGATAGAATGTGGAGAAGGAAAGAAGTGCCAGCACTGCGTTAATTACCACAGCACGCAGATAAATATCGTTCCCAGTCAAAACTTAAGGGTTGTTTAAGTAGTTATTTAAATTGTGTACAGAGATAATGTGAGCTGGGACTCAGACTAATGACCGTGTGTAGACTGGTGATCCCCAACCTTTTCTGACCCTGGGCAATAACTCGCTCAGCATTGAGTGTTGTGGGCAGCATCATACCTTACTCTCCCTAATGGCCTTCAGCTTTAACTTTTTAATTTCCTGTAGGTCTCAGCAGTATGAGAAGGTCTCCCAAGGTTTTTTTGCTCGCTAACCCGTGAGCCGTGGACTGGGGACTCATGAGCGAGGGGCGGTGGATGAAGTATTATCTGACTTGGCCGCCGATCTCCCTGCTTGTTATGGTTTGCGGGGGTGGGATACGCAGCCTCACAAACCCTAATTGCGTGTGGGCTTCTCTTCTTTTTTTTTTTTTTTGGAGAAACAAAGCTAATACCTGTGACTCCGCTTACAGGTGCGCATGTAGGCGCACACATACACGTGTAGCCTCCAGGTGTACCATCAATAAAGTTACGTCTCCTCAAAACATCTGACAATTATTTCCGCTTTCTCACTTAAATCCAACCGAATTTCCAAGGCGGGCGGATGGGGTGGAAAATAACGAAGGCCTTCCCAAAGCAGCTCGCAGCGGGACGGGCCGCCTGAGAGCTTGCTCCAAGTCGGCGGCCGGCTGCACGGCTGCCCTGAGGCCCTAATATGTAATATTAAAGAACAACGATAATAACAACAGATGTCTATGGAAGTTCCCTCCTCCCCGCAGCCGCCACGGAGCTCTCTGTTCCCTCCACAAATAAAAACACTGAGGGGTTAATTAACGAGACGGCGATCTCAGGCGGGAGGGGACCCCGAGGGCCCAGCTCCCCGTCACCCCCCGGGGGAACCCCGGCC